>NC_039291.1:8830338-9168018 GCF_003368295.1 Carassius auratus | reverse complement strand
GATGCATTCTGTTTACAGCAGTATTAATTTTGATAGTCAAGTGATTATGGTTGTTTCTAACAGGCATGATCTGCTAGACTGACTTAAAGTGTTACTATGGTAATCAAATATTAATTTGGTGTTGAAATATTTGAGTGAATGACACTTCAATTTTGTAAGATTGAAAAGTAGTGTGATAACCAGTATTTATGGGTTAACGACTAGTTTTAGTTAAAAAGTATTTCGGGCAGCAGTCCCCACAACACTCAAAGAGAGAAATCAACAATCAGCATATGAATCTCAACAATGGTGACAAAAAGGTTCATGATGCAATGCATGCTGGGTACCAGCACAGGATAAAACTATCCATGATTCCCAGCATGCATTGCGGCATGAATAAATTATGCCCCTGAATTGTTCACTTATTTTCTTGAATTCTTATGTGCTTATAATTTTGCATTTGTTTTAAGTTTTAGTAGCATGTGTTGTGATGTTCAGAACTGATCTTTTCATTTATTTTGTGGATTGTCACCATTGGTGTGATTCATACGCTGATTCTTGATGTTTCTGTCTAAATTTCAGCTAAGGTTTTTTTTTTTTTTATTATGAGTGAAATTTTCTTAACAGTAGTATCAATATTCAATAAGAGAAGAGACACGGATTAGATCAGAAATAATGGTATTTGTTCTTGTCAATCTATAAACAACAATATCAGATTTTTTTCTTCTGTGTACTTTTGTTTTGCTATAACAAGTTCCAAAGACGCATTGTTACAGCATGTAAAAAAAAAAACCTTAGTTGTTGAAAAGTCACGTTCAAGAGCCCAACTAAAGTAAACACTGATCTCCATCATGGTAGTGAAAAAAAAACACCTAAACCTATTTAACTCTCCATAAGTTCTTCTGTAGACATCTGACAGAAATAAAGGCAGTCTGGTTAGTAATGTGAATCTGGTGAAGCTGTTTTAGTAGTTGTTTAATCAGATCTTGAAGAGATTTGATGTATTCTTTTATTCAGTTGATTTCATTTAAGGCTGTGGCTGAAGTCATTTGTAGTTCTTGTGTTTCTCTTTCCTTCAGTGATTCTGCAGGTGTTTATCACTAATGCTCAATCATCAATTAATCACCGAATTATCTCATTAACTTCACTGATTCAGTGTTACTCAAACACTCTGTAGTGTGCACACATTATAAGTGTTTCATTTAAAACTGAGGATTTTCTTGTGGGGTTTAAAGGGTTAAAGATTTAAGATGAAGAAAAAACAGCATGAAACATAATTTAACAGTAATAAACTGTAATTAAATTTACAGGAAACGAAACTGTAAAAAAACAGTTATTTACTGGCACCCCTGCTGCCAGTAAATAACTGTTTTTCTAATGTTTCTTGCCGTAATTAATGGTTGCCAGCAAAAAAAAGTGTTTTTCTAACAGTTTTTTGCCGTCAAGTCAAGGAAAAACAGTAATATACTGTAAAATGTAAACGTCAGAATTTACCAAATGAAAAAAAGTTAATTTAACTAAAATATTGTGAACATCCATAGAAAAAAATAGGCAAAGTCATACACTGATAATGAGAGTAAATACTGAACTTGACTGTATTAATGTGTGTTTGCACAAGAGAGATCGTTTAGTTTAATGTAGTTTTGTTGTTCACCATTGTGCTGGAGAGTAGAGCCGGTGCTTCAGTCAATGATGAGCCACAAATTCTGATTTTCTGCTGCTTTATATAAAGGCAGTAAATGTGGAGTCGCTGATACAGTGATGATCTCTGTGTTGAGTACTTCAGCACATACATGTGTAATACAGCTGACAATGAGCTGCAGTGATTTGAGTAAAAGTCATGTATTTAGTTACTTTATTACTGCACATTAAGTGTAAGAAATATTCCTTCTCAGTGGACTCAAATGAAATATGTTCATAGTACTAACATCGCAGGAATGCTAGTTTTAAAAACTCGAACTGTTTGAAGCAGTGGGAGTGGAGTTAATTTCCATGGTAGAATTTACGGTAAAATACTGTTAAAAAATAAGAGTGGTAAATTAATGGTTAAGAGCTGTAAATTAACAGTACTTTACTGGCACCCCTGCTGCCAGAAAATTACTGTTATTTAACGGCAAAATTTTTTACAGTGTAAGCCCATGTTAAACCAGATGCTGATGACATCATGCAATGTTCCATTCTAGAGGCTTTTTAATATGCACTGGAGGGGTTCAATCGACACACACACACACATTTGTTTTTGTGAAAAATGGGGACATCCCATAGGCGTAATGGATTTTATACTCTACAAACTGTATATTCTATCACCCTACACCAACCATACACCTAACCCTAACCCTAACCCTCACAGGAAACTTTGTGCATTTTTACTTTCTCAAAAAAAAAAAAAAAAAAAAAAACTAATTCTGAATGATTTATAAGAGTTTTGAAAAATCACTTCTGATAGTATCTGACGTTTTTACTCCTGGTACTCGGTGCACTATATAGAAATTGTCTTTGCTTGAAATTATTTATTTAGTTGATGTTATAGCTGATGTTATGGCAGGAAACAAAAAAAAAACAGACACGTTTACTTGGCTATATTTTTATAGCATTAAGCCTCACATGTCAACTATTCAATGGATTGGGTTCTTCTTTAAATAATAATATAAAAGTAAAATATCCATGTCATTATAATGTTACACTAACACTAAAATTAAAACAATGGAAAAATCCTTAAGCAAACATCTTAAGCACTCAGAATAACATAAGTGGACTTTGAACGATTTCCACTTTGATAAATTACATAATTGTGGCATCCTTAATTGTAATCGAAACATAAACATCTCTTTGTAAAAAAACAAATCTCTTACATTAGCTGCTTTTCCACTGTCAGGCCAGTGCGAGCCAGTGCTTCAAATGGTCCAGGTGGGGCTAACAGCCTCGAACCTGTAGCACAGAGGTCAAAATAGCGCTATGTTTCCAGCGTCCGGCTAGAAACTCTTGCTGCGCTTCACTAAAACCCACCCTTTACACCCCTCTTAGGAACAACGTCATGCAACGCCATAATTTCACCAACAAAGAGAAGTTGGCACAAAACTTATTAGAAATAAGTCACTGGAACTAACGCGATCACAAACATGATAAAAGCAGCCATTTGTTTGCATGCTAAATATTTAAATCCAAAAGCATCAATGTTTTACTATAATAAGTGATACATTGATCATAATGAATACATTTTTCAGGATTGGAATTTAGTTACACAGAAATAAAGTGTTATGACCTTTGTAGTCACAGTAGTTTATATACTGTGCATCATATTTAGAAAGAATGATCATTTATATATTTTTATAAAAGCTCCAGAACACAAAAACATTGTTATATTTTTATGACATAGGCTACATGGAGCTAAACTTTCAAAACACTCTCCAGACGCGGAGAAACTCTGCCTTTGTTCATAACCACTCCTCTAGCCCCAGCTGGTCCGCTTTGGCCCAAGGTACTCTTTGGCCATGAAGAAGCCCCTGAAGTGACAGTGGAAACATGACTGGTCCTGGCACACCCTGGCATGCACTAGCACGACCGCTTTTGGCCCTTACAGTGCAAACGCGGCTATTGATGGCATGCAGATTTGTATCACTTTGAATAGACACATTCAAATTAAAATGTTCATATTGTGTGAGCAGACTTTTAGGCTGCAGTATTTCTGCAGTTGATGGGTTGATAAAATGATTGAGTGATTGATTGTGAAAGAGCCAGTGTTCACCTACTTTTACAAAAGCAAATGCAACTATTGTAAGAACAATACCCCTGCAGCAATCTGGGGTTTAACATCTCTTAAAAAAGCACAACGATTGTGATCTTATTAAGATTGTCATTCTCCTATCCTACAGTGTCTTACTTTGAAAAGAATCATTGACTTTTGTTCAAGAATTACAAATCCTCAACTTATGAGCCCACCATTATAGCACATCCTTCAATATACGATGATGAGAAAACTAGATAAATACAATACTCTGAAATAAAATTAATACATTTTATTGGCATATCACATTTACACTTTCACAATCAGTTTCTCCCACACAGTTATTACTGTCCCATTTCCAGATAGGTTGAGTGCTTGGCACAAATTATTATATATATATAGTATAGGTTTAGTTTTTTATTTTTTCTTTTTTTCTTTTTTTTTTTTTTTCAAAAGCAGCCATTCTAGCCAGTTCTGCTACCTATTCCTGAAAGAAACATGCATTCTCTGACTTCCAACTTCGGATAATTATTTGTCTGCCAATCAATAAACTGGTTTGAACCAAGTATTTTGTCAGTTCTTTTTTTTTCAGTTCTTTAATTTTGTAGTTTGTCCACCCTATAAACAGTAAAGGACATAGTGAAATATTCCAATCTAAAACCAAGCAAACGTATTCATGAACTCAAAAGCATAGAGCATGTGCTAAATCACAATCCTCAACATAACATTTCAAGAAATAAGGTGTATCTTTAACCCAACCTTTAGTTGCACACTCCAAGATAAATGAGTAGCCTGCAATCCCCTCCACATTTAAGCCATCAGAATCAGCTTACTAAAACAAAAACTGTCTCACCATCCAGACTATGTTTAATAGGATGCTATTAGCGAGCACAATTGATCCTTTGTTCATTCACCCAGTATGATTTACCCACCTGATGTGTGTCAACCCACCAGAGCTGATAAAAAAAAATGAGTGTGAATGCCCTCATGTTATTGTAGGCTGAGAGCTTTCTTAAACAGACTTTGTCTCCAGAGTCCCAAGAATTACTAGGAAGATAACCCGAGAAGGCCACGGAGAAACCAAAGTGTGTTCTCGAGTTTCCAGTCTTTCACTTTTTCTTTGACTCTCCCACACTTGAGTGTTCTTTCTGGTAGAAGTTCTGAGTGTACAACGGTGGCATTCCAGGGCAGTGTGAGAGTTTACATAGACGGCCCTGACTGTGTGCCCAGGAACAATTTAAAGCTCCTCTCTGAGAAAAGAAACAGCCTGCCTGTCTGAAGCAGCATTGCTGTGGACCTCAGCAGATCACACCGATCTGTCAAACACTGTCTCCTTAGGTCGGCCCAGACTGTGTACTACATTAAATAAAAATCCAAACTGCTTTTTCCACAATTTTTCAGTTCTAAAAACAGTGTTCCTACATCAAGGGGCGGAAAATGAAATTCTTCAGAGTGTTGGACAGTGACCTCTCTGTCTGCACTGAATGTCTGCTTGCACTACATTTAGACCTATCTGTAGACTCCATTAACAGACATTATTGCCCAACAGGGTGCACACTCCCATAATATGATTCCTCTGGTTTTGTAATTATTTCAGTTTTGCGTATTGGCTACACGAATCAAAGAAAATGCATCTTGATAGAGAGCATTTATTTTATACATTTTTAATCACAGCTGCTGAAAGTGATCACACATTGTGCGGTGGCTTGGTTTCTGTCTTTGAGAAGATACTTTAGAACCACTAATCATGTTTTCTGCTTAGTTACTGTGAAGACGACTTTCTCCATATGGCAGACATGTCAAGATTCGAGACACAGCAATAGGCATTATTCATTACCATTTACCATTTCTAAAGTAGCTTTTAAGAAAGAAATACGAGAAACAGCACATATTATCATCACATAAGTTTGAGTTATTTTATCAAGCATCACTATGACTGTTGCTCATACCCCTGACTCAAATTTCAAAAATGTTTGCATCTTTGCAATCGCACATCAATGCAACTACTACTACAATGCACATGCCATAAGACAAATCTTCTAGTCTAAGTCATGCTCCTAAGCAGAATGTCTAAGTCACCTGGTTATCTTCACATGATTGCAGACGGTGACGTTCGACCATCACAGCAGGAGTTGTGTGTCATCACATGCTTGTGTGTATATTTGTTGCCATAGCAACTGATTCTCTCTAAGTTTGGTAGGCTGGATCCAGCCCTCAATTCTTTCGAGCACAAAGGAAGACATTGGCTAGGGCACATTTTGCCGGCACCCGCAGTTGTTTGTTTTTTGCTGTTGTCTTAAGGGATCAAGTGAAGGTCAGGTCACTTGCAGGTCAAAGCAATTTGTGTTTATTTGTTGGCATTAGGGGAAGACTAGAGAGACACCACCAATCGCCCACACTCATCCATTATGCAAAAGTTTCAAGACATGCTGGGAAATAGCTTCCAAATTTGGCAAAATAACAAAATAGATTGGGTTAATCTTTGGTGTTGCTTTTTAGATCTCTACAGCCACAATGGAATAGAGTCAGATGGATATTGTGTTGTGTTTGATTATACACTGAAATGGATTAGTGTGAAACTTATTATAAGTACAAGGAGAAAGTATTGAAAGATGCATGAACACCTTAAGAAACACCCGTCCCAATGGTGTAATGAATTAGAAATTGGCAAAGAATGGTGTATATACAAATTAAACATTAGCGTGTTCAGAAAATAATGACATTTGGATGTTGATTCTAACCAAGGAACATAGTTCATTGCATAGCTCATCAATCACTGATATGTCTGTGATTTACAGATCCTAGAGGAAAATGAAAAAGCTTGCTTCTCAAAGCTTTAAAGATTTAATTGAGACCTTATGTTTCATTGAAGTGCAAATATTGCATGAAATATTTATACTAAAATCTCATAAGATAAATAAAATGGATACACATTGTATACTTTTTGGGAGACAGTAAGAAAATTGAGCTAAAATGTATGTGACTATCATAGAATCATAGATGTGACTCAATAATTTCATGTTCATATTCAGATCTTTTGATAAAACACTTGAAATACATCTTTTCTGAAACTCCTATATATGCATTTGAGTTTACTGGGGTCTTGAGCAAGTCACTATGTGGTTACTATTTTATCTCACTGTAAAAGAAATAATGAGATTTGTTCTTGCCTATGGGATTTCACAATGATTAACGACTCTTCAGATTTTCTTTACCATGACCCATGTTTAAGGCTGACGTAACCACTGAACAAGAACTATATTAAGCCTGGCAGATATCACATTTCATCAAGACTAGCAGTCCAGACATTTTCACTATATGGATTTTCCCAGCTGTTATTTTAAACCCATTCTGCTCACAGAAAGGGGCTTTCTCAGACAACAAGGCTCAATGAGACCTGGACATTTATAGGATGTTGTGAACACATGGCGTGACCAGCATGGCTCTCTAGCAGCCTTCAGTTGGATATAATCCCGCGTTTCCACCTAAATTACCCAGAACAATTGTACCAGGAACTGTTTTTTTTTTAAAGATTTTTTTTTTTACCCAGAACTTTATCTAGATCCTGGTTCTAGAACCAGCCCAAAGTCCCTAGTTCCTGGGTAAAGTTCCAGCGGTGGAAATGTGGCTTAACATTGCTGTCTAATCATCCAGATGAGCAGATGAAACACTTCCAGCATGTTATAGAACAGCATAGCAAAACCAAGCCTTTCTATCTGGAGCGTAGACAGGAATCAGATGGATCATGCTCTAGTTAAAAAAAAATAATAAATACATGAATTCTCCAAGGTTTTGAGGCTTTTCTTGAGAAGTATAAACCCAGTGTTAAGAGTTCATGTTAGTCAGAACATGTTGGCTCTTTTCCTAAACCTTGACTTCCATGGAAGCTGTGCATTTTGAGTGCAGATTATGGAGGCAATTCTTTAGTAGTATGTTGCAAGACTTTCTGAAAATATATGAAACTGATATTATTTGTATTGGGCCAATACTATTGGCTGCCACACCAAATCATGCAAACCTGCTTGCTTTTCGGTTTAATTTAACAGTGTTTTTGTGAACATATACATACTTTAATAACAATTAACTGTAATACTTTATAATATGGTTAGATTAGTTAGATAATGTATTAAACTGTATTAACATGTTAGTTAATTATTTTAAAGCACTACCTAATTTTTTTTTGTGTGTGTGTTTGTGTGTTTTTTTGTCACTTGAACATATTAGCTTATTTAGCATGTACAATTAATGTACAAGTTGTTTTTATTCATTGGCATTAGCACAGTCATTGTTAATATAGAGTCAATGTAGTGTTTATATACTTTTGTGTTTAAATTACACACAATATTAAGTTAATGTAATGATCAACATTATTATGTCAACTGAAGAAATTATTAAGTTAGAATTTTTAACCTGCAATAACAGGTCCCTGAATCGTTGTTTTATAGAGTACAAAAATATGAATATTTCATGCTGAGCCACAGAACGCAAGCTAAAAGCAACAGGGACTAGGAGAAACTCTCTAGACCAGTGGTTTTTCAACCTGTGGATACCGCGGTGGTATTGCAGGTGGGCCGCCAATTATTTTCTGTTCATTTCCAGTCCATTCTAGGGCTGTGCGATTAAAAGAAAACATCCTAAAATCACGATTTGAGCATGCGCATATGCCTAACTCCAGGTTCACACACTGTCTGTGATGCGCCTTTTTTTCTGAGCCAATGTTGACGGATCAGAGCGTTCTCACTGCGGGAAAAGGCTAGAAATAAAAACGAGCGAAAATAATTCATGTCTAACACATGAGCATAGAGTGAATTTGTTAGTGAACTGGATGCAGTTTAAGTGAGAGGAGACACGTTTTAAGTGTGCACACTCTCTCCTCGCAAAGCAGCGTGTATCTGAGCAAGCACGACCGGTTTTGTGACAGAGCAAAGGAAATCTGCTGCGAACAGAGAGATTCGCACTCGTGCATTATTTTAATGTGCTTTCGCGTTATATTTATGCGCTCTCACTGCTGACCGCATACACATACTGTATACACACTGCAAACACCTGAGGCACCGCTACAATTAATGAGCTCTATGAACAATGCATGGCAAAAAAGAAAAAAAAGTCCCTGTATACAGGATTTATTTTTATTTATTTATTTTGCCTATACATTATAGTCTATACATTTTTTTACATCTTCACTATAGTGATAATTTTGACTTATGTCTGTTCTAGAGATGTTACAACTTTTTGATAAAGCTCTGATTGGTTTTCTTTTGGAAATATGTTTCAAATTAATCCTGAATGCATTTATGACTGTAAAAGCACAATTGCAAAATTGATCAAAAAAATCGCGATAGTTTTTTTTTTTTTTTTGTCCATATCGCACAGCCCTAGTTTATTCAATAAATATAGTTTAAAATCTAGCTTCTGAGTACTAAGTTATTAACCCAACAATAGCGGGGTCAGTTAATTTTTTTGAAGTGGGCCGCGCAAACATATGTGTTTGGTTGTGTGGGCCGCGAGTTGAAAAAGGTTGGGAACCACTGCTCTAGACTTTACTTCAGTATTCTGATGTAAAACAGAATGTTGAAAAAGAAAGCTGGTGCTTGATTCTTTTCACATTTCCTCACCATCTCTACACAGCTGATGGTTGGAAACAAAGTTTAAGGATGTTCTGTCCAAGAAATCGAATCGTAATTAGGCTTTTTTTCAATTATTTGTTAACATTACATTCCCATGCTTGGCTCGGCACATACTGAGTATTCACACTCTATAATGAAATGGTTCAGTTGAGCCAGTTTATGAGGTGAGAAATCCTGTAGCTCCTGCCATAAATCCCCATTTTATTGCTAAATGTTTAATAAGGTTTTCCATTCAGACGTGAATGAGGGAAAGACGCTGAACTGTTGTGACTTCACATTCAATCCGAGTCCAACCAGAGTTATTTAGAAAATTACCCATGTTGTCCCCACCATAGAGAAAACATTTCAAGGAGCAATGTTTATTTTTTTCAGTGGTAAAATCTTTTCTGCTAACCCAGTTTAGTGTGCAAAGACAGCTCACATTTAGACACCTTTGGACTCGGGCTCTTCATTTTGTATACCACTTTAAGTAACCTGAACCCAAAAATGTAAATCAAAACACTGAAGCATTTTATTATTATTTTTTTTATTATTATTATTTTTTTTTTCTGGAGGCCACACCATCACATGCAAGAGCACTTGAGGTTTTATTATACATTCTTATCATTTGTTTTTTAATCTGTAAAAAACCTGCACTGTGTACAGATGACAAACACACATCCTGTTTCTCTCTCTTAAGTTTGTTTAAGATTTCTTTGGGGCTGTTTTCCAAGCCCAAGAGATGACGAACGATTGAAGTTAACCAGCCCTTCACACCCCAGTCTGGAATTTATTTTCCCACACTGCTCTACTAGAGTGTATGTACCTGCTCAATGGCACGTCCAACGGAAATGTAGCGGGTGTTTGCGACACTAAGGCCCCATTTCTGCTAACTAGCCGTCAGCACCACTGTTACCGGCATCATATGCAACATTACTTCTCATTATATAACATATCCTGCCAAAACCATTTCAAATCATGGCGATATTAACTTTACTGTGCATTTATTCTCACAAGAGGAAGGGATGAACTTTGGGAATCAGTTTTGCGAGTGTTGACATAGGTTTGAAGTTTGGTTTATACTGTAAAGGAAATAAAAGGACAGGATGTGTGACCCTACTTGGAATTTGGAATATGGGAAGTGAACAAACACACACCCGGAGCAGTGGGCAGCCAATGCTGCGGAGTCCGGGGAGCAGTTGGGGTTTGGTGACTTGTTCAAGGGTCTCACCTCAGTTGTAGTATTAAGGGAAGAGGGTGCTGGAAATTCACTCCTCCCACCTACAATCCCTGCCAGACCTGAGGTTTGAATGTTTTTTGAGGAATACAATCCAGGAATAGTTACGTTTCTACACTTAAACATTCTATGTTCTAAAAAAAAAAAAAAAAAAAAAAAAAAAAAATGTAATACTGGTTTACTTTGCTAGAGATTTCCTCTTTTTTTCTAACATTTTTTATTTCTCAATTTTCTTGTCACCAGAAAAACTACTTGTACTTACTGTTGCAACACAGGAGACGGATGGCTTCCACCGCTTCATGCAGTCAGCAAACTACTTCAAATTCAATGTGAAGGTAAGGTTAATTTCTCAGTTTAACCAATCACACAATGCTAGGTCGCACATGCTTTCATCCCATTGTGCAAGACCACTGCTTCTCGCCTGACGGATGCTTCATTTCGTCAAGCTGATAGTAGTATGTTGATTGAGGTTGAGTTTGAACTGGTTCATTCTGAACGCAGGTCCTGGGGATGGGAGAGAAGTGGAAGGGAGGTGATGTGGGTCGATCCATCGGTGGAGGCCAGAAGGTTCGACTGTTAAAGGAAGCCATGGAGTCTCTGGCTGACCAAGAGGACTTGGTGGTCTTATTTGTGGACAGGTAACGTGCTTGTCATTTGAAGGGTTAAAAAAAATGTCTGGATGATATTAAATGGCCATGAACCTGGTTTCTTTTAATAGATTGATTGTTTTATAGAGGTTTGAGAACTTTTCAGATGGACAGCTAAACCAAATTTAAACCAGCTAAGACCACATTTAAAAAAATTAAATAAAAATTGTAATCTTCAAATATGGCCTTTTCTACTTGATTTAACCCTTAGTAAATTTAACTAGCTAGCTATTTTTATTTTCTTCTTTTTTTTTATTTTTTTTTTTCAGGATGCTCAGCCAAGATATACAGCTGGTGTACTTTTAACAGACGTCTCACCGCACTAAATCTTGGGTTAACATATTGTTTTGTGTTTTACGAATGAACAGTCTGAAACATGCAGGATTATGATGGCCAGGATAGCCCAGGATTAAAAACCTTTCTTATCAATCTCATGTGTGAAAAGCCCCTAATTTGGATTGGATTTAGATTTGTACTCAACATTAAAAATACTGGTCTATACACAAGAGACTGAAAACGATCCAGTATTCATTTCTCTATGTGGAGACTAAGCTGTGAATAGACTCTAATTTGCCTCAAAATACATTTTAGTAATTTCCTGTAATTGAAAGTAAATGATGCCAGGAAAATATCTAGTCTAGAAATAGGCAAAATGACTGGCTAAATACATTGCTTTGTACAATGTAAAAAAGTATCTTTTCATCAGCTATAGCAAATGTGCCATGCTTATACTGTACATTTTCAACAGCCTCAGTTGGAGAATCTACTGCAAACTCAATGGGAAACAACAGGAATCTGTGTGAAGGCAAACTAGTTGGGTTTTTTTTAAAAACAATTTTACCTTTATAACCAATGATTTTGCTGAAATAGTGGCTATTCACTCAATTTATGATAATCAACCATAATAAATGGCCTGTTATTTAGCTTCATAATTCAAGGGGAATAACGGCATTTGAGTTAATAATGAAAGTAATTTTTTGTACGTATGGTGCAGGTCTGGGTGTGTTCTTCACAAATGAGCGATTATTATTATTAAAGATTAGTAGTTACTTCAAGTTAACTTCACACGTACATACCACGTACATACCAGTGCTGTTTTATCAAGGGGTCATTTCTATAAAACACTTCAAATCTAATCAAGTCCTCATCACTGAACACTTTGAGCTTTATATCAGCTATTATACATACAGATATTTCTAAGTCTCATAAAGAGTGTAGAGTTCAGAAAGTTAAGAATAACAACATTTAGGGCTACACGGGAGAGAATACAGCTGTGCAAAGGCTAAAGACTTAGATTTTTGTTGAAAATGAGTTATTGATATTTTTGGGATATTCAAGACATCCTTTATCAGGTGTATAAGTATCTTGAGTCAGTTTCATGGTTTTTCTGAGAAGTTTAATAGGTCGTCTCAACCGTAACTACGAAAAGGCCCAGAGAAGCCAATGCAGAACACCACTTACCGCTCTTTCACTTTGTTTGGAACGCTCAAATCGAGTTATGGCATTTAGACTTTGTTTAGCCACAGTTTGTAGTTATAGGGTGTCCTGCCTTTGTTTTACTTTCCATTAAAGTCTGCCGCATTTTAATTATGGTGTAGACAAACTAATTTGATAGATTGCGATCTACCAAACAGCTGCATATAACAAAGCACTGTAAAGACAAGAAACCTTCACAGCAATACGTAATCGTGAATAACCTGTAAGTATTTTATTTTTATTTATTTGTAATGCAGATTATTCACCTGGCTGTCACTTCTAGTTGGACGTGTGTAGACTCGAATGCCATAGCTAGCATGATCAATCATAAAATCAGTAGCCTACTAACAGTTCACAATTAAATCCATATCCTTCCTTTTCTTGTAACCCGATAAAATCAATCCATGGTGATGAACATAATCGGAGATGTTTAATCCATAATCATTCTGAGCATTATTACCTCTTGTTGGCATTCACATCTATCCACAAGTGTCAATATAAAAGCAATTATGCTATGTCTAGCTTTTTTTTTTTACGTTACTGAGCATAGCAAATAAATCAGTATCCATGGTATCCATTCATGTTAAACTTGTTACGGTCAAAAAAAAAAATATACCTTAATACAGTCACATTACTACATGCAATAGGCAAAATGAGACAGCCCATTATGAATTGATTTTATATAAGTGTTACTATAATGATTTTGTAAATGGTGATCAGCAACCAAATATTGATAATGTGAAAGTTACTGCCTTTTACCTTGGTGTGAATTCTCACGTTTTGCTGACAATCGAAGGCAGAGTACATTAACTTCAAGATAGGGGTAAAATAAAGTTTGAGCTCTCAATTTTTTTTTATGTAGAAAATTTTCATGTTTAAACTGTTAAATTTCCAGTGTCCTACTTATAATTAATTTGGCTGGACAAGAAAAAAACTTTAAAGTATTTTTTTTATTTTATTTTTTTCACACTCTGGTGAGTTAAGGTCTTTTGCCTTTGTTGGGCAGAATAGGTATTCTTATGTATAACTTAAACTTACCTAATTAGGTAAGGAGCTAGGAAATCAGAGTTCAGGGTTAATCTGAAATATATGAAAATTGCTAATCAGCTGGAAAGTGCAGTGAAAAGGTTAACTAATATACTCCTCCTTTTCCTTCTTCAGTTATGACCTCATCTTTGCTGGTGGACCTGAGGAGATTCTCAGAAAGTTCCAGCAGACCAATCATAAGCTGGTGTTTGCTGCTGAGGGAATCATCTGGCCAGATTCTCGACTGGCAGAGAAGTATCCTTCTGTCCGCAATGGGAAACGCTTTCTTAACTCTGGAGGTGTGTAAAAATGGGAAATACCAACTATATAGCATGTTCTGTTTTGATCTGAAAGTTACTTCATACTTAATACTCATCAAGGTTTTGGCCCAAATAAGCCATTGTGTTATTGAAATTTCAACTCATTCAGTTCACTTCGGTTCATTTTGACTTTAAAACTAGTCCCTGTTATTAGACTTTTTTTTACCATTGGCATGTTTTTAAATGTAACATCTGAAACAAACCTGTGATGTATATGAACACAAATGTTTCTAGCTTTTATGCATCATCTTGGCACGCTGGAGCAACAGTTAAAGACAATTTTGCTGAGCAAGTTAGTTAAATGGCTAGCATGTATATAACAGGCTGCCTGAATCTGGTTTAAAGGCACTGGTATGTTAAGAATGAGCACAATTAATTTGCACACATGTTTGGTTATTCACAGCTTATAATAACTAATGGTTTATAATCTTTTAGCATTGCGTGTTATGTATACACATTCACATGTTTCTTCGTGCATTTGGGAGTTCAGGCTTTACAAATTCGGCTCAGGCAGCGTATCACTGGGATTGGTCATGGCCAGCTGCCATATTAGCCTTATCATCGTAGCACAGTTTGCACCAGACACTTCTGAGTGTGTTTGTTTTATCTGGTAGGATTTAGAACAATGCATGCAGGGTGATTTAGGAGAGAGCAAAGAACAGTTAAAAAATGATCAGTTCAAAATGATAGAGAAAATGGTTTCTGTGTACACTAGCAAGCAGGAGTCACACATCCAGTGGAATTTCCTGAGGGCCACCAGGCATAGTGCACTATTCATTCAGGGGTCTTCATGAATGGTGCTTTCACTCGAGTGTGTACGTGTGCATCCATCTTACGCAGTCTCTCCATCGAAGAACAGTAATATTAGCCCCTCTTCACTAATTTAGTACCCTCTTTAGTCATTGCTCGTCTAAACTCTGTAGTACTGATCCCGTCTATTCTGATCTGGTCAGTTACTGCTTTTTCCGTGTTGGTCATTTTGTCTTGTCTAGTGTCCTGTCAGGACACTGAGTCTGTGTCATTTAAAGGACAAGTTTGTTTGTGTGTGACTTACTGTTCTATGGTCTGTACAAAATTGAAGGCTCAACCTCTAATTAATACAAAATTGAAGGTTAATTTTATCCCTTCGGCTGCTCCGTAAATTGTGGTGGCTACTGTTTTGTTTCAGTTGGACCAGATATGTCATGTGGACCAGTGTGCTTATGGAAATAAGAAAGACTGCACGGCACGGCCAGTCTCTTTCCAATCATCCCTTACTTTGCCCAAATTCAGTTTTGTTGAAAGTAGCGTTTTTTTCGAACAGTGGAAAAAATAAATAAATAAATAAATAAAATAACATTCTGGATTCTAGTTTAAAACCACATGTCATAATGCTTTACATCTGGCTTCAACTATTGCTTTCTAACCTGGGCATTATGTCAAGGGTTTTACTTTATTGCACTGTAATAAAACAAGATTCATGTCACCACATCTGAGGTGACCGCCTTCAGAAAAAGACCATCCGCTAATTTAGTGAGTGAACTCTCATTTAAATCATACTCGCCTGAAGAATTGCCTTGTTTATCTTCTTCTGGCTTTTGGGGGACTGAAAGACCTCGAAGTCTAGATTTCCAGTAAAGTCATTAGAGATGTGATGGTGCTTCTGAACAGATTTGTAATGTCAAGAATTCCTACTAAAGTCATTGGAAACTGTGTTGAAGATGTTTTTAGATCAGCTTATGAATGTAGGCTATAGAATAAGGTTATTAGGAGTTAAAATGTAATAGTCTAGGGCGGTAACCTAACAAAGTTCCTGTTTCCTGTAAAATGATGGTATCCTAAGTATCCAAGCCCTAAAGTTTTAAACTGCGGTTAGAGCTTCAGGAAAATGATGAGAAATCCGTAAGCAGGTTGCTACAGAAACACAGAGAGCCAGCACATAGCTGAGATCCTATACTGATTACAGTCCTTCGTCTTGAGTAGATGTAGAAAGTCTATGTCATTTGAGGTTAGACGTGGCCAGATGTGGCCACACGCAACACTTGTTGCTGGTTGGTCAGATGCTTCTGCCAGACATCCAACTGTTCTGAGGGTTTGAGGAACCACACCAAAATTGGAAGTGAGATTTAAACCTCTCAAAGGAGATGTCATTGAAATTGGAACTGTTGTGTCCAGGCATCCGGTAGTGCCAATGCTTCTCACATTCCATTACATCCTATACTTTATTTTACAACACGCAGTCTGTAAAAACATTGCAATGTCTTTCACAGGCTTTATTGGCTACGCTCAATACATTCAGAAGATTGTGAACCAGTGGGACCTTCATGATAATGATGATGATCAGCTATTCTACACAAAGGTCTACGTGGATCCACTTCAGAGGGTGAGTGGAGAAAGCCTTTGCACTCTGTGAGGACATAAACGTGCTTGTAACTTGACCGCATGCACTTATAAAACGCCTGCAAATGTATCATACCGCTCAAAAGCAAACAAACTGTTTAAAAAAAACACAACTATAAACAGTCTACATGAGGGCAAAGGTCACACGGTCACTTTTACACAAACTTGAGTGTGTTCTGTTCTTTATTTTAGGAAAAACTTCATATGACCTTGGACCACAAGTGTGAGATCTTCCAGAATTTGAACGGAGCCGTGGGTGAGTCAATCCAAAATAGTGTATAAATCTCGCTAGTAAACAACCCTTCCTTTTTTCATATATTGCATCATAGCTGATGAATAAAGGGATGCCAAAGTGATTTATATTTTTCATCATAACAATTTTGGTCTTATTTTTACTTTTTCTTGGTAGGCAGGCATATAGGGATTTGAACAAATCCATAAGCATAACTTATCGCGCACCTTTTGTACTGCAGACATGAGTGACACGTCAAATCATATGGCCTAGTCGAGGGGAAGTCTGGTCTCAGGGCTCAGGCTTACAGTTTTTTGCTTGCTGGATGATAAAACACTAAACAGAATTATTCAACAGAAGTACTCAAAATGTTCAAATCTTATTTTGAATTAAGATGAAGTTCTCCTGAAGTTTGGGACGGAGCGAGTGCGAGTGAGAAACACTCTCTACAACAGTCTGCCATCAATAATCCATGGAAATATGAACACCAAGGTAAATGTGATCTTTTTTATTTTCATCAATCAATAATGGAAGCAGTTTTAAAAGCAAACCTGACTCAAACTAACTTCCAATTTCTATGTGCTTAATGTTATAATTTTGGGCAAAGACAAGCACAGATTTATAGGATTTATCTATTAGGACACAATATAACTGATACTGAGGTCCTGGAAGTCTTCTAAATATAGATTCAATGGGGTTCATGTGGTAGGTAAAAGTGTCATTTAAATGGTGGCACTCAGATTTGTAAATTCTGAACAACAATTGTGACTAATACTGTAAGTAAAACTCACATATTTGCATGTCTAAAATTGTGTATACGTTCAATCGCACCTTCTGTGGCTTATTCTGTTCAATTCAAACCAAAAAAAAAATGAATCTACCTTAACTCTTGTTGATCAAAACTGATTTTCTGCGTTCTATCTTTCGCTAGAACACAATTCTAATGGCAAAATACAGAGTTACTATCACTATACATCACTGACTTTAATTGTAAAATACTAGACAGCCCTTTGGCCAAAAAGGTTGCAGTCATTGCCCAGTTGTTGTTGTCTAGCTGTAGAGTTTGACATTTTAGCAGGATGTCTGGGTGATAATGTCATCTCAGACCCGTAGAGTTTTTCCTTCTGCACTTCAGTGACGGATTAAACAAACACAGCACAGTGTGGAGTCATCTTCTCCTAATACTCAACCATCTGTGCTGTTTCTAATGAATAATCATCCATCCAGAGCTTACCCTTATGCTCTATGATTCATTCAAGCTGCCCCGTGTCCATCCCGCAGGATCTCTCTGATCTCCAGCGTCTTTAATGTGCTCTAGAGAATACAGATGTTCTCGTAAACACTCAAACAAGATCCAATAAAAGTAACAAGGCTTAATGATACACAGTAGTAGCTTATGACCAGAATGTGAAGCCAGTGGCTTAGTTTATGGCTTCTTTTTATTTTGAATCAGTGAGCAACTTCTATTTTCTGTCAGTAATGTTTAACCAATTGACTTAACAGCACTTGAGGTCACGACCTGCATCTCCAAGAGATTGTCAGTCTTAGCAGGCAACTATAAATGTTAAATTCTCTAAAACTATCTAACATGGCTGGACATTGGGAGGGATAAGAAAGATAGCATCTGGATACCACGTGGATGTGATTGAATTGAAGATCTCCTTCTTTCTATTACTTTCTCACTTCCTGTAATCGAAAACAGCGTGAGAGTGTGCACAGCTGTACTTACAAAACCTGGATCTAACAGCCAGTAAACAAAATAACAGGGAACCCAGACTTGTCTTCCAGGAAACAAAAACTCAAAGCTGGTTTCCAAATACAGGCAATGGACACTTCTGAAGTAAAAATAAATAAATAAACACATTATCCTATTTCTAATATTCAAGACAGTATTATTCTGTTTGTGTGTGCCAAATGTACTGCAGGGGTAACTATAGCAAATGTCTGTTGGTGTAAATAATATTTGGTGTGGTGTCCCATGGGGACAGAGGGGGAGTCCCTGGAAAACGCACACTTTTATCGCATCATTAAAATAAATAAATAAATGTATGCATTTAGCAGACGCTTTTATCCAATGCAACTTACACTGCATTCAAGCTAACAATTTTCTACTAACATGTGTTCCCTGGGATTCAAACCCCCAACCTTGCGCTTGCTAACACAATGGTCTACCACTTGAGGCAACCTGTTTATGGTAACAAGTAATTTTGTTTTAGTGTCCTGATCTAAGATAAAAATAGCTGTTGTTTCTAATAAGCTAATATGCTTTTTAAAGAAAAAGAACATCATTTCCTGCGGAACAGTTAATCTGCTTGATCTGTCACACTATTTAAACACACAATTAACATCAGATGCAACATTTCCCTTGCTGCAACGTTGTCCTATAAATTCCCAAATGAGATACAAAACTCATTCTTGATGTATGTTATGTTATCTAATATAAAGTAACAGTCCAGCAATAATTACAGTTCTAGTTTATGTAGGTCATGAAAATTTGACAGCAGGATTCATTTTCCATTTGTTGTCCTGCGTAAAACTGGATTTAACTACTACAAGCTGGGATGGGATATGGGTGTACATGCCCTGTTCTAGACCATAAATCATATGAAGAATATATTTTTTAAAGGTTATTTTTACAATGTCATTTTATTTATTTATAAATATTATAAAAATAAATAACTTAATACTAGGGGTGCTCCGATCACGATCGGCCGATCGTTAATGCGCATCTCGTCAGTAAAGCCGGTTTCGGTAAATTCCATCAGGTGCGTGATTTCACATAGAGCAGCTGTTACTACACAGAGCCGTTGTTAATAGAGAAGATGGGCCAATAAACGCTGAAAATTAACTTGATTTGCGCATCTTCTCTATTAACAACGGCTCTGTGTAGTAACAGCTGCTCTATGTGAAATCACGCACCTGATGGAATTAACCGCTGATTAGAAAACCGGCTTTACTGACGAGATGCGCATTAACGATCGGCCGATCGTGATCGGAGCACCTCTACTTAATACCTAAAATGTAATTGTATTTTCTTCCACAGATATACTTCAATTACTTGGCCAACTACATCCCAAATGTGTGGAACTATGAGCAAGGCTGTACCATCTGTGACCAAGACATGGTGGATTTGTCTCAGCTTAAAGTGAGTCATCCAATAAAAGCCACATTAGCTGATTTTGTTCATTTTCCTCTTAGCACTTGAAAGTTATATGCTAAAATCATTGATCATCAATATTATTTTGAGTTTTCATTTAAAGATAAGCCAAGAGAAAGTGGAGCTTGGAAGTTATGTTCTGTATGCGACCTATGTTACTTTTCACATTCCTTAAATGATAAATGCCCATAAGGAGCCGCTTGAGGAAGAGGAAGTTGTGCACTGCTGTGGTGTAGGAAATGGCTTTTGGTTTTAGGACGGTTTCACTTACTGGGGTGTTGCTGTCAACCAGACCTCTCTTTAGCGAGCCGCTCAGTGTGGGGTTATATCCACAGGGTAACTCAAAGTGGTTGTCCTAAAAATTAGTTGTGGGGTTCAACTAAGGTTGGCAAAAATTGCTTTGAGTTATTTCCAATAAGATGGAGTTACTGATGTGGAAATAGCAAATTTCTGCTTGTAGTATTGTCAGGGCAAAATTCACCACAATGTTGAGCTGACCATTTTTTTTTATTTTTTTTTTTTATAATGAACATAGACCTGTTTATCTCTGCTAACGTTTTCTGAGTGGTTTCTAGAATCTTATTAAAGTTGTGATGAAACGAAAGAAGCGACAATTTCTTTCATATCAAGAATAAATTAACTGGATGGTTCAGGCTGGCTGATTGGTGGCATTTGCTAGTTGAAAAAAAAAAGGTATTTTTGGGCTATATCTTACACTAACGCACAAATGGAAGAATCTTTCATTTTGGTCACTGTAAAACCTCAGATGACTGGTCAGGTGAAACAAAAAAGCCTATTTTTTAACCCATTCATTTCTAGGAAGCATTGGAAAGGATGATGAGACAAAACCCAGAGTCTGTTGTTTGTCCGGACGATGTAGTGGCTAGGTCGTACCAGTCTCATCTGCTCAGTGGTTTTGGGTTGTTCTTGAAAAAGGAACACACGTTTACATTCTCACACTGCTTGTGCTGAGGATGAAAAGGCCCCGTTAAAGGAAACTGTCCCGGTTTAGACTCCGCAGAATCCCCTGTGTCTCCTGTTTAGTGCCTGCTCTTCTGTCGGTAACAATTTAAAGACCTCTGGCTCGATTCTAGAACACTCCCTTCAGGAACCCAGAGCCAAGGTCGGAACTAGGAAATTAGATGTTGCCACTCAGGTCCCATTTCATCTAGTGAGCTGTGCAGACTGGTCAAGAACCACAAAAGTAGTGGTGACAGAACTGTGTAACCTTAAGCTCAATGTCATGGGAAAGAAGCTTGTACTTTTTCTCAGACCTCCAGCAGTGAAAAAATAAGACTGGATGGTATGTGTTATTTTCTATACCATTTTTAACCATGCTAGATATATTCATTATCCCATATGCAAACTAGCGAAAATACAAGCCAATCATTGGGATGGGATCTGTCATCCCCACGGCCCTACAGAGAACAAACTCTTTTGAGAATGCATGGATGAACCTGGTCACTAACATCTAAATAATATTTAGTTGGGCTCCCATCAATATATGCATATTGTGATACACACTTACTGTGCAATAAAAAGACTCCTACAGTAATAATTTTGTGGGGTTATATCCCCTACACTAGGTGAAAACATTGTGAATAATTTAACTGCGTGAGAAAGTATTAATGTTTGACCAGACTTTTCTCTTTATCTAAACAGGAGTTTCCAAAAGTGACAGTTGGTATATACATCGAGCAGCCGAGTCCATTCCTGCCAGAGTTCCTGGAGAGGCTCCTGAGTCTAGATTATCCCAAAGATAAACTGAATGTCTTTGTCCATAACAGTGTGAGTGTCTGAATGACAAAGCAATGAGAAGCATTTGACCATTTGGATTTTGGCGTCTGTCTTTGACCGTGCTTGTTCCATGTCTTGTTCTCCAGGTGGTTTACCATGAGAAGCACATACAGAAGTATTGGGAAGAGAACAAGAATGTTTTCCGCAGTTTTAAAGTCGTTGGCCCCGAGGAGAACTTAACTCAAGGAGAAGCAAGGAACATGGGAATGTAAACATCCCTTTAATTTCAGAGTCACTCTCGAAAATATGCAAATAATGAAGTAAATTACAATGCAAATCTGAGCAAGCTCAAACTCCTTATCAAAGATAAACGCAAACCTTTGCCACATGTCAGCAAACTTTTCAACTCCTTACAAAAAAACAAAAAAAACAACAACAACTCCAGAAACAACAGCAGACTCGCCACAAAGCTGTACATCTTCCTATCCTTTAGTAATGTACCAAATAAAAACAGAAGAAGCTTTTATTTGCTCTTAGTTTAGCACTCATCAAAACACTGCTGTCTTCAAGATTCCCATTCCATCTTCAGAACGATGTCTGCTTTCAAACATTTTCCACAAAAGCTATCACAATATCAAACCAAGTGGCATCTGCAAACAAATGCTGCTAGACACACTCACTTGATTTCTCTGAGCTATTTTTACAATTACTTTTAACTAGCTGGTTCAAATAGTAATTATTGCTGCTTATTTAAGTGTCACTATTACTATCTTTTATACTTAGGGTTAGTAATTTAAATAAACCCCTAAACTTCAGTGTGTGACTTGTTGGATCCATAAGCTTTTAGTGGATGTCTGTAGTTATACGATCACATTTATTTAGGCGTATACAGGATGTGCAGTAGACATGTTGATTATCTGGTCCTGGTGCTGTTTTCCTGCTGCATGTCTGTGTTTGGCATCAGTAGCTGTTGCCATGGTGATATCACTCAAGTTGTTTATCTTAATTACAAGGTCCAAGAAATTCTGGTTTGCATAAGACGTCAGAGCAGACGTTATAAGGTGTTGGTTTGAGACGGTTTTCATTTTGCTTCTTAACAGAGCATTCTAAGAATATTTAATAAATATTAGGAGAGTGATGCTCAGAATCACTCAGAATCACAGGAACATTATATTGCCCATATATATATATATATACTTTCATGGCCAAGGACACGGTTATGTTTGTTCTTGGGCGAATAGGATAAGAAATGTTTGTGTTAATAATTGGATCTCTGGCGTTTGATTACACACTTTGCTATGTGCAGTTTGTCACCTTTCAGAAAACAAAACGTTTAGCATTAGCATTAACATTTAACATTGCCCTGGATTTTGCTAGAATTAATAATGACACCCTTACTATTTTCTAACAGTGATTTGTGCCGGAAGGATCTTTCTTGTGATTATTACTTCAGCATCGATGCAGATGTGATGCTCACCAACCCCCAGACCCTAAAACTCCTCATCGAGCAAAACAGGTAGTTTCCCTTTAATCAAATTCAAACATTTAAAAAAAATCTTGAATCTTCAACAGTAACCATTTTGTCTGAGGGAATGAACTTGAATCTCTCATGTGCTAAAACCACAGGAACATTATAGCTGACTGAATGCAAATCCCTCAAGGTTTAAAAATAAGCACGGGTGGCTTCCTGTTTTCCCATGGTGCATAGAAACAGTCTGCTCTTCATTGCATGCACTCTTATAATGCCACTTGACTTTAAATAAGAAACAAGTCTGAACTCAGTCACATTTAATATGAGAACCTTAAGCACTCTTTCGCATGACTATGGAGGAAGCCCTTTTCAGATATTTTAAGAAGGCTTGGGAACTCTCTCTGCTGGCTTCTGGCTTGTGGAGTGAAATTCTAACCAGTAACCGTATAAATGTGGAATTTTACATGCTTTCACATTGTTGACCAACACTATAATTTCCACTAAAGTGTTTTGAATGGCATGTTTACCTAGTGATATTCATGGATTGTTGAGTTTAAGTTCACAAGAGAGGTGAAAGACTTGACTATGTTACTCCAGGGTCACTCTTACGATTATAGGAACACTACCATATAAAGCTGCTCTCATGTGCCCGGATAAAAAGATGCCTTCTTCACAATCTGACAAGTATAAGTTTTCACATGGGTCATGGTAACCACTTATGTGGTATAAACTTTCATTAAACCAATCTATTCATCTCAACTTTTTTCCAAACCACTTACCTCTCTAGCTTCACAGAGATGCTGGAGCCTTTTTCCAGCATCGCGGGCTGCATTCAGGGTACATGTCCTCTTTTTGGACTTCTAAAATGCGTTGGTTTGGGATTTCTTAATTGCCCAAAATGTTTTTTGTCGAATCAGGGATCCGCTCTCAGTATGCTGAGTATTATAATCTCTTTTGAATTAGCATTCGCGCTGTTCACTTTCGATTCCACTCTGTGTAAAGGGAGCACATCTTACAAGATCAGATATTTGTCAGTGAGCTAAGGATCTGTTGAATACTCCTGCATGGTCTTGTCCACCATCTCTTCTTATTCTTGACCTGAGATCAGTCAGCTCTGACTCCTAGCTCTTCTTCGATGCAGGGCTGTCAAGTCCAAGCAGCTGAGCCCTTAATCATTTTAAAGAAACGTCTGAAAATACACGTCTTTCATCTTCATTTGACCCTCTAACTCCAGCACTGTCTATTCTATTTATATTCTAACTACTTGCTACTTCTTTCTACTTATTTTCTTTTTATTTATTAGAAATAATAACCTCCTAACACAAGCATTATCTATTATTGTTCTGTTCTATTCTCTTAAGACGCGAGAAAATAGGTTTAAGGAATTTAGGACTTTTTTTTTTTTTTCATGTCTTTACATTGTTTAGAGCATTAAAAATTATGTTAAAAAATAAATAAATAAATAAATAAAATAAATATATATATATATATATATATATATATATATATATATATATATATATATATATATATA
Organism: Carassius auratus; assembly: GCF_003368295.1. Classification (NCBI taxonomy): domain Eukaryota; kingdom Metazoa; phylum Chordata; class Actinopteri; order Cypriniformes; family Cyprinidae; genus Carassius; species Carassius auratus. Next base: position 9,143,493 of record NC_039291.1, on the reverse strand, counting down.
TATATATATATATATATATATATATATATATATATATATATATATTTAATTCATAAGTTATGCTGTGTCCTCGGTAGAAGACATCGGGACTCTATTTCTTTAAAAATATAAAAAGAATGAATGAACATGCAACAACTGATTCGTTTAATCACCAATACATTTTTAGCTTTGAATATTATTATTATTATTATTGTTTTTACCAAACTTTGTATAAAGATGATTCTCAGCTATGTTATAACATAATTATTCAGTATAGCATCTTTCTTTCTGCAAAATGTATGTAAAATGGCCATAATCAGGTTCTCATTATATACAACGCACCTATAAACGAAATCTAATTTGCATATTAATGTGTTTTTGTGGCAACTTGTAAGAATTTAAATAATGGGAGTAATAATTTACAAGATTTTCATAATTATATTAATATTTCACAGAATATTGAAATATAATTTATTTCCCTGTCCATTTGTTATGTCTCCCAAAATGCGTAAAAAACATGCTTTTAGTCCTGGTGCCCTCATACAGTATGTCCTGATATCCTGTTTCATAACAGAAAGTCATATTTTGATTTGAAACCCCTTAACATTTTCCTGAGAGGTTGATTTATGCTGCCCAATAGTGTCATCCTGAAAACTTAATTCACTACTACAGCAAATGTGGTCTTAAAAAGTCGACATTGAAGGGCCTTCTCGTGGTGGCAAAAAAAAAGTAGCTTTGTATCTTGCATAGTAGGCCTATCATAGTACATTTATTGACTGTTGCTGGTTTCTGTGCTGATTTTTTTTTTTTTTTTTTTTTTTTGACCACAGAAAAATAATTGGCCCTCTTGTCACCCGTCATGGAAAACTGTGGTCCAACTTTTGGGGAGCCCTGAGCCTGGATGGTTATTATGCGAGATCTGAGGACTACATTGACATTGTGCAAGGAAAGCGTGTGTGAGTATCTTGGAGGATGTGATCCAGAAGTTACTGAGATCTGATATTTCACTGTATATAAACTTACTGGAACATTACGGAATTGCATTTATCCTCCTCTGAATCAAAAAGAGTACTCTGTTCAAACTCAATGTAAATTGCTAAAAAGTAATCTTCTCTATTCAAACTCAGATTACTTTGTAGCATGCCGATTGCTCACCAGGACATGTCTCTAACAAAGTATATTTTAACATTGTATGCAAATATGACTCTATAATGCCAAGCATCATTACTGTTTTTGCATATTCTTTTGTCTTTCCTTGTGTAAATAGTGGTGTGTGGAACATCCCCTTCATGGCCCACATCTACCTCATAAAGGGCCAGACTCTGCGGAATGAGCTCAAAGATAAGAATGTCTTTGTCTTGGAGAGATTGGACCCCGACATGGCCATATGCAGGAATGCCAGAGACTTGGTATGACCACTGAAACACAAAGCTGTACAGTTATAGTAATTATATATTTAATCTAGATCAGCAACGATCATAGCATTTTTTTATAATAGTCTAGAGTTTTAATTAGTTAGGTGTACAATGTAATTGAATGTAATTTGTTGTTGTGTAATTGATGTAAATGTGTAATTTATTTAATTGAATTGTTTATTAATTAAAAATTATTACAATGTGAGATACCAGAAAACTGTTAAAATACAGCATATACTTAATGTTTAAAATGTATCGTCACAAAATGTCATGGATTCTGATGATAAAGCTGAATTTGTAATAAGGGAGGAATGTAGGAGAGTACAGTAGATATGGAAGCCTGTTTCCGCCACTGAAAAAAAACACACACTTTTTTACGAGTTTACATCTCGCAATTCTGACTTTTTATTTTCCCAGAATTGCATGATATAAACTTGCAATTCTTTTTCTCTGAATTTTGTGAGATTTAAACTTGCAATTGTGAGTTATAAAGTCCAATTCTGAGGCAAAACTTTAATTGCTGTGGTAACTAACAACCTCAGTTCCCTGACATAAGTGAACAAAAGATGCAAGGTATACTATAGGGGAAACTGCTATTTTTTTCTGAATACTGAAGCTTGATTTGCTGGGCCGGAGGCGGCACAGGCTTCGCAGACTGCTGGCAGGATGAATCCTTCTGAAGACCTGTACCAGCCACCAAACTGGAGCGTTTCTGGAGAGAGTGACGCATGGCCTGCGATGACTTGTGTGCTGCCATAAACCACTCAGCAAATCCATCCACGGCAGGGCCGAACAGTCCCTTGAGAGGAAAGTCGAAGAAGGTGATCTTCCACCACCAGGTCTGCCATGGGCTTTTCTGTTGCCTGTGCAGTGGCCTTTTATAGTGTGCAGAGCCAGGTCAATCACTGTGCACAGCTCCTTGAAGGCATTGGAAGTCTGGCTGGACTCTTGAAATTTGGAAAAACTTGCCTGAAAAACACTGACTTTATGTGAAGTGCTGAGCCAGCCTGGCCAGCCATAGAATAAGCCCTGCCTGCCAGAGTGGAGGTAGTCCAGCCGGGCTTAGATGGGCACGCTGGGCAGATTGAGGGCAGAGATGTGGAGCGGCATGTGAGAGGAGGAATGAACATGCTGAGTAGGGGGTATGCCACATCCTGGTTAGTTCGCCGTGAACCCCTGTGAAGACCAGGGCGGGCCATTGCAGGAACCACTCGTCTAAGTTGCCGTTTCGGTGGGAACAGTTAAAGTAGAGATCCTCTACAGCTTTAAAGAGAACACAGATCAGCTCGCTGTATAAGCTGGGATTTGTTGCTTGCTTCGGGGTTGCTGGGTCCTCGCCACAGCACGCCCTCTCTTCAGCTTCTTAAGCGTCATCAGCGACAACTTCCTCCTCACTCAGGCCGAAGGAGATCAACCCACTCACAGTCAATGAGAGAAAAGGAAATTGCAATAAATAAATAAATAAATAAATAAATATTAAAGATATATATATATGATATAAAGTCATAGTTAACTTTTTTTTATTCAGTTGAGGAAATGGGCTTCCCTAAGTAGATCATCAAGCAATTCACCTCTAAAAGCAGAAACTGTTCTTTATTAGTTTGCATATGACAATTTAGCCTGATTTCTCAATGGTTTGAAACATCCGCTGCGTATCTGTGAACAAGATGTAACTGGCAAGTATTCAAAGTTAATCAGTCTGCTATCGTGAAGGCATGGCATCTCCATTCATTTACGGCAGCCTCTGTAATGCATTCAAATTGTTCTCTGCCAATCATCCTTTACCTCTCTTTCACATCCATCATGTGACCTTGATCCAATGGGAATGTCTGGCTAGGCGATTTTTCTTCCTCCTTAATATAAACACCACTAATAACTAACTATGAGGTTCTTCGAACTGTCTGCAGCTAACTTCTTATGACACCTAAAGGCAGCTTATACTCTAGACCTTTTCTGAGCAGAAAATCAACAAAAAAAAAACAAACCTTGATACAAGTCCAAAGGCATCTCTAACCATTCTGGTAGAGTTTATTATTGAACATGTGCTGTGTCCCTATCTTTTCTAATAGTCTAATATCTTAATATCTCCCTCTCTCTCTCTTTGTATCCTACTCTTGTGTAATGTCTTGTTATATAATTTACATGGTGCTTTTCCTTCATTTTAGACAGTACAGAGAGAAAGAGAATCTCCTTCTCCGGAATCATTCCATATGCTCAGACCCCCACAGGTTCCTCTTGTTTTGATTATTCTATCATGCATAATTTAAGATTAATTTTTTTTAAAGCAAGGCATCACTTTTTCAAATGGTTATAAAGTGATATTACAACCATGCATTAATAAATGTAGTAATAAATGCAAATTTTTCAAGAGAAAGGTCTACTAACATTTAATATTTGTTTGCTTTGGGATCATTACAGTATGTACAAACTTAAAATCACAAGCAGTGCTGTCAGAACATATAATCCCAGAAGATTTGGTGAATCAATTTTGAGATGAATTACTATGCATGTGGAAAAACCATAAACATCCATTTCAAGCTTAATGTGGTTGTTTTGTGGTTTTTCTATTCCATAAATGAATGTGCATGTGCTGATATGCATTCACACATTTGATTTAAAATCATATCCATTTAAAATGCATCTTGCACAGACAGATGTGTTTAGCTAACAAGCGGAACCCTTTGGAAAAGTGATGCTATTGAGTTTGATCTGCTTTTTTTTCTGATGGGGTAAACCTGGACAAAGCACCAGATATTATATACTGTATATACACTGAACCATGCATTCTCCACACTGTTCTCCACAGTGGTGCCAAGGCCAATTAAGTATCTAATAGATTTACTGCATTATAGTTTTCCCTGCAGTAACATAAAAATCCAAGAGAAACCCTCTTCCAAGCACACTAGTACCAGTAACATGAAACTTACCATCACTACCTCCATTACTTATCTCAGTCTAGGTATTTATGTAGCATTTGCTACCTTTGTATGTTTGCATTGCTTTGAGCAATTAGGCTAATATGTTTGAGATTGGTGCAGGACATGTTTTAGTTAAGCCTAGACTGAGAGCAAGTCTTGACCCTCCTAGACTTAGATGCAAGAAACCTTGTCCCTGCTTCTAGTAAAATAAGCAGGAATGTTGATTCCTGGAGTTGCACTTTCCCCTGTGTTCCCGTTCCATCCCCTCTAACAGCCCTTCCCAACATCTGTCCTCCCATTGTTATTGATTATCACATTATTACACATTATCATGCTGTTTATTTGTGATTTGTTTTGATCATCGACTCAAAATTATTTGCACGATGTGTTTTTTTATTACTCATTTTACATTGTTTATTTTTTTGTTAACATTGGACTTTTTAGATTTCAGAACGAATTTTTTGTATCTAACTACCTTTTCTTTGCCCACCACAGGGAGTTTTCATGTATGTTACAAATCGTCATGAGTTTGGAAGGCTTATTTCGACTGCCAACTATAACACATCTCATCATAACAATGACCTTTGGCAAATATTTGAAAACCCACTGGTGAGTGAATGTTTTCTGTATACAAAGTGTCTGTAATAATTCAAAAACATCGGGATCCAGAAGTGGTCAATTTAGTGCTACATTTGTCATCAATAATGAAGCAGAGTGCTGACAGGGTAAACATACGTCTGTGTTGACCTCCATCTAGGTTTTAGTCTGCCATCCGGATGAATATAGGGGAGCTAATCACTGTTTGCAATGCAAGTCACTCATTGGGCTAAAGTTCTAATCCCATTTCTTTTTCACAGGACTGGAGAGAGAAATACATCCATCCCAACTATACCCGAATTTTCACTGACAACATCTTGGAGCAGGTTAGCAAACATTTTTGTTTATTAATTTAGCATGTTCTGTTTTTATAGAGTAGGAAAGATCATTCCACCATGGAGGTTTAGCAAAGTTAATATTCCGGATAAGGAAATTAATATTCCAGAAAGTTTCACTCACTTACCAACCAGACTTGTTGTATAAGGAAACATTTACTCTTGGTCTGATTGAAGACAGAACAACAATACATTTGAAAAATTGGCAGAAGTTTAAGGCACTGCATTATTCCAGAATCTAGAGTTGACTGAACAAGGAACTATGCAGATTGCCCAGGGAAAACCTGATCTTCTTGATAAAGTGCCGTGCAAATCTACATGACTGGGCAGCCTTTGCAATGGTCTGTGAAACTGAACTGGTCACCAAATACTACCTGCATCTTCTTGTTTGATCTGGATGTGGTGTTCTCTGACAGGCCTTGCTGAAGGTGGGCTCGCTAGAAGACAAGGAGCTCTGATTTTGCTAGGCTGAGTTGAGAAGTTTAGTTAAGAGTTGACTTAAGGCCTTTAACCAGGCCAAGAAATCCATGGGTCTATGATGGGACCAAGCAATGTTGTGAACATTGAGAAAAAGATGAGTGCTTATCCTTGAGTCACCAATGCAGTTCCTTGTAACTTGTAACTTGGATACAGTTCCCTTCCATGATACCATAAGCAGGGGTCTCCAACCCTGCTCCTGGAGAGCTACCATCCTGCAGATTTAAGCTCCTTAAAGACACCAGAACCAGCTAATCAAGAGGTTCATGGTTACTTGATAATTACAGAGAGGCATGTTGGAGCAAGGTTGGAACTGAAATCTGCAGGGCGCTATAGCTCCCTAGAGCAGGGTTGGAGATTCCATTCTGTTTGTCTTGTTTGCATCTTTTGAGACTATAAACCCGCCGATCCTTCAGTCAACCAAGGCAGTAGATGGGGGTTGGATGAGGACAGGGGTTGGAGATCCCTGTCCTATAGAATCTACATGGGAGGCAGGGTTGAAACCAGTAGTTTACAAGATGTTGAGTTGTTGAGGAGGGTGATTGGAAGATATGTGGATGGACAAAAATGCAAACTAGTCCAACTGAATTAGGACATCATTAACTATCATTAAGTATAAGTCCACTTAGAATTTGAATCAAGTCACATGCACCAAAAAGAACTGCAACTTAGTTTTATATCGGAATGTGGAACATTCTTTATCTTCTCTCTGATCCCTATATTAGCTGTTTTTGCTTGCCTTTAGACTTCTATATGTAAATTACTTCTGTTATGATTGTCAGAGAAATATGTAAAAGTAATAAAATGTACAGTTTTCCAAGATGTAACCTTTGAAAAGAAAAACATTTGTTCTTTGCATGACACTCCCATCGATGTTTGTATAAGTTAGAATGTTTTAGAGTGAAAATTTGTTATGCTGGAATAGCCACATTTGTGCTAGGTGTTAAGGCTGAAATTTGACCTGATACTAAGCACCTGTTTATGTTTCTACAGCCTTGCCCAGATGTTTTCTGGTTCCCTGTGCTCTCGGAGAAAGCCTGTGATGAGCTGGTGGAGGAGATGGAAAACCTTGGTTCATGGTCTGGTGGAAGACACGAGGTCAGATAAACCCGCCGACCTTAAGCAGTCTGCACACTTTGTACAGGGATCAGCCATGAATTAAAAAATGTGTAAATACAAAAAGGAAACAGATTTTTATTCTTAATAGACAAAAATGTATAAATATTTTGTCAATTACATATGTAATCCTTATTTTTCTCAGTGAAAATTACCTTTTAGTAGACATTACACAATAGCACAATTGCTTATAATAATTTAAGGTTTTTACCATTGACTCTGCCCAGTCATTGTGTTGTCCTTTGCAGGACAAGCGTATCACTGGAGGCTATGAGAGTGTCCCGACAGATGACATTCATATGAAACAGATCGATTTCGATAAGGAATGGCTGCACTTTATCAGAGAATTCATCTCCCCTGTCACTCTCAAGGTCTTCTCTGGCTATTATACCAAGGTGAGCAAGTCTGTCTGGGTCTGGACCGAGTCATAATTAAGCTGTTATATGTCTGAGCATTTGTTAAGGAATTTGTATTTTCTACGTCAACCTCTATTTTAAGATTTAGGGTCAAATTGGGTGAAATTAAACACAGATGGCATGTTCATCTTTTCAAGAAATCATTTATCTACTGTACTTTAAATGGTAAAAAAAAAAAAAAAACCTTTAAGACCTCGGAACACAGTTTAAGATATTTTAGATTTAGTCCGAGAGCTTTCTGTCCCTCCATTGAAAATGAACATCATCAAAGTAGTCCATGTGACATCAGAGGGTCAGTTAGAATTTGTTGAAGCATCGAAAATGCATTTTGGTCCAAATAAAGCAAAAAATATGACTTTATTCAGCATTGTCTTCTCTTCCGGGTCTGTTGTGAGCAGTGATATCCGTTTCTCAAACGAATCACTCGATGTAACCGAATCTTCTTGAAACAGTTCACCAAATATAACTGAATCGTTTGGAATGGTTTCCATGTCCAATAAGCATTAATCCACAAATTACTTAAGCTGTTACATTTTTTAATGTGGCTGACACTCCCTCTGAGTTCAAACAAACCAATATCCCGGAGTAATTCATTTACTCAAACATTACACTGACTAAACTGCTGTGAAGAGAGAACTGAAGATGAACACGGAGCCGAGCCAGATAATGAATGAAAGATTGACTCGATTGACTCGTGATTAATTGTTATTGGAGACGCGAACCGTTTCAAACGATTCAGTTCGATTTGGTGAACTGGTTCAAGAAGATCCGGTTACATCGAGTGATTCTTTCACGAACCGGACATCACTGCACTGAACTGGAACTGCAGTGTTGTGAAAGCGCTCACAGCAGACATGGAAGAGAAGACAATGCTGAATAAAGTCGTAGTTTTTGCTATTTTTGGACCAAAATGTATTTTGTACAAATTGTACCCTCTGATGTCACATGGACTGCTTTGATGATGTTTTTCTTACCTTTCTGGACATGGACAGTAGACCGTACACACAGCTTCAATGGAGGGACTGAGAGCTCTCGGACTGAATCTAAAATATCTTAAACTGTATTCCAAAGATAAACAGAGGTTTTACGGGTTTGGAACGACATGAGGATTTGTCACTAATGACATAATTTTCCTTTTTGGGTGAACTAACCCTTTATGGCCAGATGCATCCCTTCACATGTAAAATATTTTTGAGTGTGAGGATTATTTTAATTTTTTTATCATTGTTTAATTATTGAATATTTAATTTCAGATTATGCATGTCAGTGTTCCCATTATTAGTTTGATTTGATCCAGTTTGAAAAATACTTAATCATCAGACACTACCATGAATCATAGTAAATGTACAGTAACTTTCAAAAAATGCTTTTATTTTCTCTTTGTGGGGTAAAATATGAACCAGACATGGTCTTGATAGGATTCCTGAATTTTATCCAGTGATTCGAATCATGGCTTCACAAAGTCAAATGCAATCACTGAGCTGTTGCTTTTTATAAGCAGGGCATTTCCTATAATTTGCACATTTTATACTTTTTATTTTTATTTTATTTATTTTGTCAGCCAACGGGATCTTTTTAGTACAGTGCACATCTGCATGATTTCCGAAGGCTTATTACAGCAGCCAACCAAAACACAGCTTGCCAGATGAGCTTTGTTTGGTTTTTGGTTGACATGAAAAAAGTCATCTTTTTTTCTCTGTAATTTTCGACTTTCCTTCTCATGCTGTTCTTTTAGGAGTGCTAGTTCTCTGGTTCATTTGACTCATGGAATGTGAACTCTAGTTGGCACCGTGAGTCTGAGTTCTTTGTGGGTCATCCATTAAAGGAATAGTAGATCCAAAAAAAAAAAATATATAGCATTCTTTACTCACCCTCTTGTCTTTCCGAACCCATACGCCATTATGTTTTCAGTGGAACTTTAGAAGAATGTTCACCAAGTTTCAACAAAAGTTCAAAGTGACCAAGTCTGTTAAACATACCATATACTCGAAGTAGTCCATGCTGAACCATTCCAAGTCATCCAAAGTCACATAATAGTTTTATGTCAGGAACAAAAAAGTCATTTTAACTATGATCTGTCACTGTATGGAAAATAACTACATGAAGGTTCTTAGCCAATTGTTTGTTCCACAGAAGAAAAAGTCTGTCTACTAAATCTGTCTGATACTTTTGAGATTTTGGTTTTGATTGTGTCTCCCTTTTTTCAGGGCTATGCGATTTTGAATTTTGTGGTGAAGTACACTCCAAACAGACAAGCCTATCTAAGACCACATCACGATTCCTCAACATTCACCATTAACATAGCTCTCAACAACAAGGGCTTAGATTTCCAGGCAAGCTGATACACTGGTCTTACATTTTCTAAAACAGGTTTTAAATACTTCATGCGAATAATCACATTTTGTTAAACTCATTTCCTTCTATTTCAGGGTGGAGGTTGTAGATTTCACAGATATAACTGCTCCATAGAGTCGCCTAGAAAAGGTTGGAGCTTCATGCATCCAGGTAGACTCACCCACCTTCACGAAGGACTACCTACAACCAATGGTACACGCTACATAGCGGTGTCCTTCGTAGATCCTTAGACTCCCACATAGTTCTAGTAGTTCAACACTAGGAATTTACTAGCCTTGATATGTTTGTGTAGTGCCAGCTGTTTGTCTGTTTATACTTATTTATTCTTGGTTTATGTGTTGTGTGGCTGTTTGTATTTGCTGTCTTTTGAAAAATGTACTACTGTCGAGAGAAAATGCTGTTCCACATAAGTTTAATAAAGTCAACTGACGCATACACAAACATACCGCGCGCATACACTCTGGCAGACTTTCATACATATAAACCTTGTTTCATTTCTCAAAATTATATGAGACATTTGACCATCATTTTTGTACTTAAGCAAAAAAAGAAATCAGGTGAGGTCAGTACCTCTTCTTTTAAACAACTTTGATTCAGGGCGTTTAGCAATAGCAATCATTCTTAATAGACCCACCAGAAAAAAATCCTATTTACCAATTTGGAAATTGTAATTTTGAAATGATGTGCATTTAAGTCATTCTCATTAGAATAAAATGGACACCAAATTTGTCTTGTTTCTTTAACAAACCAACAAAATACAGAAAGCTTTTTAGTGCCAGTGCAACAAAATTAAGAGCTAATGATGCACATTACTTGTGTAATTGTTCTTTATCTTTAAGAAAATAATGATGAATTAATTAATGAAATTATTTTCTAAGAATGATGCAAACTTTGAGCAAACCTGTTACACTTATAAATCCTATTACTTTCTGGCGAACTTTAGGATTCTTCTTCTTCAGCAGCACATTAAATGTCTAAACACTCAACTGTACCATCAACATTTAGAGTTAAACCTCTTTATGACCAATATCAATTTGCTCGCATTGGGATTCTCTAACTCACAAACCCACAACCCAGTGTGCATTCAGGTGCTCTAAGGTCATGATTACCAAAGGAAGTTGGTAAAAATGGAGGTGAGAAGTACTGTACAAAAATCTAGATTTCTACAAATCAGAGAGCTGTTAGTGGCAATGAAATAACATATGACTTCAGTGGTTCTTCCATGTAGCAGCTGACCATGTTTTTAAAAGACATGAAGGTAATTTTATATACTGTCAACAAAATAAGTATAATTTTGTATGTTTGCACAACAAGAAATGGCGAAATGCTAAAGGTGTTTTTATGAAGCCAAATGTTTTAATTTATCTTGTTTCTTACAAATGTCTCAGCCAGGTCAGTCTCTTACCCTATTTTGAAACTTGTTGAAATAATAAAATGTTTTAAAGAGAAAACGCTTTTTTATTATTATTATTATCATCATTACACCTGAAATGATTTTTGCCAAAAAATATGATCAAGACAAATCAGTATCGGGTAACAATCCAATCATTTGTTAAATAATCTGTTTAATTTAAACAGTGCAGCTTGAGAAAATTATAAACATTTCCTTTTTACACCTAAGCAAATATGACATGCCTTTTCAAATTCACATTCTGAGTTATACTAATGTAATATAGAACACGTGTGAACACTCACATGGCCATCACATAACATCTGGCCTATCAAACCTGGCAAGTCTCCTACTCTCCTTAGAATCAATCAGCACAGCTTAGAATTGTTGAAAGAAGAAGTGTTGCAAGAGTGAACATGTAAGCAAGAAGTAGATTGCAGATTGACGCAATCTATGATGCACGGTCGATGACACATACTTGAACTTTCCTTTAACTGAAATTGATGAGATGCTGGGATTTTAGCACAGCAATTAAAGGAATGTACGGGGGAGTTGAAACTGTAGTTCCTCATATGCAGCTGGATGATTTTTAAACTGGAATCAGAGATAAGGTTATAAACTTTAAATTAGGACTGCAAAGTCATAATGGTCCAAGTGAGCAAAGCAACATAACTCACTCTTTTTTAATCAAACAAATACAAGTCACATTTACAGTGATTCTTGTATCTGTGGATTCTGTCTCTCAGATCAACACCAACTGTCACTGAAAATAAATAACTATGGAATTCTTTGTAACAGTTATCCACTGTGAATGTGAACGTGCCTTCAGTTAATAAAGTTTTACAATTGCAATAACAAAATAAGGTGGCAGATATGCCCTCTGAAGTGTGAGATCTGTTTATTTTCCTTCATCTTTAGTGTCTTGGTTGGGGTTTACTGGGAAGAACTCCCTGACTTGTTCAATGTTTCCGTCTGGGTCTGCGGGTTTGAGAAGCTGCTGAGAAATGCAGCGAAAGAGGGAGGCATGTAGGTCAGAGACAGGAGAGCGGCAGCAAGCTACAGAAAGATCCCTTTGTGGCCGCTCTCCCCCCAGCTCAAAGCTCTGAAAGATGACATTGATTCAGAGCAGTGGCACAGGAAACACACAAGGGATAATAAACTTACAGGTTTGCTGAGGATAACTTATCAAAAAAAGCTGAGAGGGAAAGCTGCAGTCAAGATGATCCGTATGAAAACGGACAGGAAGTGTGAAGTCAGATCAGGCCACTTGGCTAGATTTATTTCTTTTTTCTCTGCATACCCAATCCATTTGAGTATGTAGTCTGGCTAATGAATATCAAAATTAATATGATTCCTTAGTCATTTGAGAATAACATAGCTTATATATTAAAATGCTGTGTTTAGTGAAAGTGACGTGACACATGGTCAAGTATGGTTACCCATATTCAAAATTATGAGTGTACTGCCAATGCTCTAAAGAATGCTGTAGGCACATACAAATGAGAAATACAGCTCTTTGTTTGCAGCGCATTAGTCACGATCATCAAGTGAGTGAAACACACACACAGTGAACACATACCCAGAGCAGTGGCCAGCCATTTTTGCTGAGAAAGCACTGTACTTTCACTCCCATTCACATTTTTTTAAAACTATAGTGTAAGTGTCACTGTGTGAATTACGAAAATATACATAGAAATACATAAATCACATGCATATTACAAGTTCAGTCTATAGGAATACATGTGCGCAGGTATGTAGTGTTTCTTTATAAAGTGACATTGCCAACTACTTGGCCTGGCATGCATAATGCAGTGTTTTTAGTCATTTAGGGTGCTGATGTGAACTCATTTGTACCAAATCGCGGAAGTGAACCACTATTAATATTATTTGCTAAAAATGCATGTGTGTTTCACTCATTTTTCTGATGAGCGCTGCAAACAGAGAGCTGTATATCTCATTTCTGTATGCCTTCAGCATTCGTTAGAGCGTTAGAGACAGACGTAAGTGGCATTATGTACTGAAGCTTTGTAAACAAAATGAACGATTTAAAAATGGAATTATATAAAAGTGCAGAGAGCAATGTTATGTATTAAGATTTGGCCAATAGACAATGACCTCATCCATCCCCTGCCGCTTTTTAATTTCACTGTCACTTTCGAAATCTGCGATCACATGTACTCTGTTTATACTATGGAGCAGCAGTAATTCCAACACATTTTAAAAGATTATATGTTTGTCAATGGTACTGAGGATCTGTAAATCATTTGCTATTGTCCTCAGTCTTCTCTCCTTACACATACACACAATGTGAGGAATCATTAATTGCTTTCCCTTATAAGGATTCATGCTTCTGGCATACCTCCACCAACCCAAAATTTGGGCAATTTAGTACTCCTGACCAGGACATTTCCAGGAAAAAGAGGATGCATGGTCACCCTAGGGTCATCGCTGGTAAATTAGATTCCATGCCTGGTTTAAACAAATAATAATATTCACTATTTCCTAAAAAACTGCTATTAAAAATTTTACTTTCATAGTGTCCATTTAAGGTCAAAGAAAGGAAATCATAGTTTAGTAGAGGGAATACCAGAGAGTCATTGTTGAATGTCTAAATCAACTGACGAGTCCCTCTAACTGCAGTGGCCAATGTCAGGTAATGACTAAACAGTGCAGGCCTGACCACATAAGGAATTTGGCCACTCATCTGTTTATGTCTAAGAAGAAATCCAGTCTCACAAATACCCTTTCCATTTCTCTAATTACATTCTCAAACATTTATTATGGGGCGGTGCAGAGGCAAATCCAGGTCTTTGAGTCATCACTGTGTGGAACCACCCTGTATTCAGAGGCATCTGGGTGGAGTCTTTTGTTTAACAGTTGGCGGAATGAAAGCCAGTGCCCACAAACCAGTGCCAAACATCCAACACAGCAGACTAACTAAACACTGTGTGCCTAGAGGCTGGAGTTTAGGTATTGCAAATATTCTACAATTTAACAGCTATTCATACCTATAAAAAATACAAATAAAAAATAAAATTCTACTTAAAAGGTTAAGATAGTAAGTAGGTAAATTTTATTTATATGACACATTTAAACATAGCAAAGTTATCCAAAATGATGAACAATGTAAAATGGAAACACAGAAAAGAAACAAACAATACAGAAAAATTGTAATTATATTGTGATATATACTGAAATTAAAATGCTAATGAGAAAATATACGTTTTCAACCTCAATTTAAAAAAAGGTAATGGAAGGTACAAGATGGCAGTCTAGAGGTTAGAGTTTTTTGAGTTTTTGATATCTGCGATACAATCTGGCAATGGTTGAATGAAATCTCCAGCTTTTAGCGGGGTATCATCAGCATATAAATAAAAAGAAACATTGTGCTTCCTGATAATGTCCCTCAGAGGGTGCATATATAAGTTGAAAAGAAGGGGTCCGGAAATAGAGCCCTGTGGTACTCCACTAATAATTGAGGCAGATGATGAGGAAAACTGGTCTAGCTCTACAGAAAAATACCTATCTTTGAGATAAGAGCTGAACCATTGTGAGGCTGTGCCCCTGATACCAATCAGATGTTCTAAACAGCAAAAAAGAACATTATGATCCACTGTATCAAAGGCAGGTGTACGATCCAGTATGAAACAATACCACATTTTTACCGGCATCAACTGCAACCAAAATGTCATTACACTTTAAGCAAAGCAGACTCTATACTGTGATAAGTAGTGAAAACAGACTGAAAAGGTTCTAATAATAAGCTGCAATTAAGAATGTGACCGGCTGTAATTGCACAACTTTTTCCAAAACCTTTGACAAAAATGATAAAATTGTTTAAGCAACTTTCATCCAAACCTTGTTTCTTAAGCAAAGGGTGAACAACTCTGGCCCTCTTTGTTTAGGAGTCACACTTACCTTCTTTGCGGTCAAAAGTGACCGAAGCCTTGAAATGTTTCTTTTTTTTTTTTTTTCAGGAAAACCAATGTAATATATTTTTATTCAATAATATTTTTTAGAGAATTTTAATGATAGTATGCAATATTTATACAATTTTAATGAGTTATTTTCTCCATTAGAATTAATATCTATTTTCCATCTCTTTATTTATTTACTACTTTCATATATTTTAGATTCATTGCACACCAACTCAAATATTTCAGTTTTTTTATTGTTTTAGTACTGATGATTTTGGCATACAGCTCATGAAAACCCACAATTCCTATCTCAAAA
This sequence comes from Carassius auratus, assembly GCF_003368295.1. Classification (NCBI taxonomy): domain Eukaryota; kingdom Metazoa; phylum Chordata; class Actinopteri; order Cypriniformes; family Cyprinidae; genus Carassius; species Carassius auratus. Next base: position 9,128,262 of record NC_039291.1, on the reverse strand, counting down.
AAATAGCATATTTCATCCGACCAATAAAAGAAAAGTGTTTTTAATACAAAAAAAGTCAACCTTCAAATAATTATGTTCAGTTATGCACTCAATACTAGGTCAGGAATCCTTTTGCAGAAATTACTGCTTCAATGCGGCGTGGCATGGAGGCAATCAGCCTGTGGCACTGCTGAGGTGTTATGGAGGCCCAGGATGCTTCGATAGCGGCCTTAAGCTCATCCAGAGTGTTGGGTCTTGCGTCTCTCAACTTTCTCTTCACAATATCACACAGATTCTCTATGGGGTTCAGGTCAGGAGAGTTGGCAAATTGAGCACAGTAATACCATGGTCAGTAAACCATTTACCAGTGGTTTTGGCACTGTGAGCAGGTGCCAGGTCGTGCTGAATCACGACATCTTCATCTCCATAAAGCTTTTCAGCAGATGGAAGCATGAAGTGCTCCAAAATCTCCTGATAGCTAGCTGCATTGACCCTGCCCTGACCTTGATAAAACACAGTGGACCAACACCAGCAGCTGACATGGCACCCCAGACCATCACTGACTGAGGGTACTTGACACTGGACTTCAGGCATTTTGGCATTTCCTTCTCCCCAGTCTTCCTCCAGACTCTGGCACCTTGATTTCCGAATGACATGCAAAATTTGCTTTCATCCAAAAAAAGTACTTTGGACCACTGAGCAACAGTCCAGTGGTGCTTCTCTGTAGCCCATTTCATGCACACGCCTGTGCGCGGTGGCTCTGGATGTTTCTACTCCAGACTCAGTCCACGGCTTCCGCAGGTCCCCCAAGGTCTGGAATCGGTCCTTCTCCACAATCTTCCTCAGGGTCCAGTCACCTCTTCTCGTTCCGTTTTGAGATAGGAATTTTGGGTTTTCATGAGCTGTATCCAAAATCATCAGTATTAAAACAATAAAAGTCCTGAAATATTTCAGTTGGTATGCAAAGAATCTAAAATATATGAAAGTTAATTTTTTATCATTACATTATGGAAAATAATGAACTTTATCACAATATGCAAATTTTTTGAGAAGGACCTGTATATTTTATTCAATGTACATAAATGTTAGAGAGAGAGAATGAGAATCTCTTTTGATTTATTTTTTTTTTTTGATTTATGATTTATTGATTTTATTTCAATAACTTGAAAAAAAAAAGATTTTACTCTGATGCAGTCTTACCAGTTTGTGTGTGTGTGTGTGTGAGAGAGAGAGAGAGAGATAGAGAGAAAGCAAGCCTTTTTTTCATTTATTGATTTGACATATTCTCTCTATGTGCTCTCTTTCAGTCTTACTGTTTCATTTCTGTGTGAGAGAGAGAGCCCCTTTTGTATTTTTTTATTTTTTCCATTTACTGATTGGTGTCTATTTTGCACTCCTGATATTCTGGATAGTCACCCCTTTGATTGCTGCACACTTTTTTTCCTGACCAGTGGCTGATTTGTAGTTTGTACCACCAAAAGAGTTTTCAAATTTTTTTTTTTTTTTTCATTAATTTCCTATGTCGGTCATTTTTGAACGCAAAGAAGGTAAGTGTGCGTATTCTAATTATTATTATTATATTTTTTTTTTTTGACTATTTAAGATATCCAAATCATGTCCATGATTTTTCTGTGTGTTCATATTGCTAATGTGACAAAAATCACCAAGTGTCATCTAATTCCGTTGAAACAAAAAAAAAAAAAAAAGTAAATTTCAAAATATAAAATGTTTTGGTCAAAAATGACTGAAGAGGGCCAGAGGATTAAAGCAGTTCGGAACCACACCAGTGTCCAAAGATAAGTTAATCAACATTGAAACACTGAGGCCAACTACTGGAAAAGCTGTTTTTATGATCTCAGAAGGAACAAGATCCAGTAAGGATTTAGTAGACTTAATTTTGTTAACAAGATCGTAAAGTTATATTAAAGAGATGTTAAAAAAAGGACAAAATAAAAATGGACTAATCAAATGGACAAATCGGATTAATTAATCCGATTTGTCCATATATATTCAGTAATTACTGAATATATTGAGGAGAATAAAACCCTAGGTCTATGACAGTGTGCGTTCTTCAGTTCTGAAAAAAAATAAAATAAAAAAAAAAATAAAAAAAATAAGCTGACTTAGCAGCGCTCTGAAACAGACAATCTTTAAAAAGCTCAAGAGACACAGTAAGACAACCATGCTTCCATCTCTCTGCTTTATGGCATGCCTGTCTAAGAGAGCGAGCGTTGTTATCCAACCAGTCATAAGATTTTATCTTTGGTTGTTTCATTTTAAAAGGAGCAATAGAATCTAGGATATTATAACAAACTGTGTAAAACAGATTAATCAAATTGTCAGGCCCATAGGTTGCCATTGCAGCATGCAAGGTGGATTTTTCAACAGCATTAGCTAGATAGTCTTCATTGAACTGAGAAAGAGTGAATCAGTGAATTTATAAAACAGGAATAAAATGACCTAGCGTTCACTAAAACGTGAGACAGAGAGACGGCAGGCCGGGAACACTGGCACAATCTTGGAGGAACAGAATGAAGTAATCGCACTGGTGCCTCAGCATGTTTTGTATAATGGTCTACTGGGTTTTGGTGTTCCTATTCTTAGCAAACTAACTTGACAATATACAGTATATGACTATATCCACACCAGCCTCAACCACTACGGAAATTTGTAATTAAATTAAATTGAAATTAAACTGACTGGTCTTTGTAAAGAGCTGTCCTTGAAAATCAATATCCAATATAGAAACAAAATAAAACCTTTATATATATATATATATATATATATATATATATATATATATATATATATATATATATATATATATATATATATATATATATATATATATATATATATATTCAGAAATTAAATTAAATCAGTGACCATGATTGGTCATGGTCTTAGTTAATTTTGTAAAAGTGGATGAAACAGATCTTCCTGGTTTGGAGAGAATGATCAGAGGTCTGCAACTGAGACATGACATCAGGCATCTGAGATGAGCTATGTAGACATTTCAGACTTCTGAAGAACAGCTCACCATCTAAATGAGACCTGAATTCACTCAGCTACCCTCTAATGTAATTGGGAATGGTAAGTGCGATTGGAAGGCCTTTGGTCCATCTTAAGTGAAAGAGACATTGCATGATAGCTAGGCAGGCATGGAAAACTTAGGGGAAAAAGATGAATCAGTGAGTCAGTTCCTATTTTGACACATGGAAAAGTACTTATGGGAAAAATGATGAGTAACAGAAGGTAAGGACAAGATCTCAAGGAGGTGTTGTCCTATTAAAGTAACAGTGAATGTTAATGTGCCTGACGCACAATTGTGTGTGTGCGCATTTGTGAATGTGGTATAGATGGTGCTTGTGGTTGTTCAATAAATATTTTATGTAAGGTAAACTTCAAGACAAAAACTCTTAGGTTCTACCCATGCTAAGCATTTAGGTTTATGCTGTCTTCAGTCTTATGAGTTTGTAACTAATAGTTACCATGTGATGTGTGCTCAAGTGATTTTATTTTAAACAAAACAGTAATTTAAGTGAAAACATTGCATTTTAGGTGAATAATTTAGGCTTTTTTATATAAGTATTTTAGCATTCTCAAGTTACCTGGCAAGTTTTACCACTACTGATAACTATCACAATTAAAACTTACCAGTTCATTAAAATGTAAAAATCACAGTTTGCTGCTGAAATTATTCTGGGCTCAAAGAAAATTGTGAGGTTCCCCAGTAGTTTTTTTTTTAAGAGAAACTTGGGTTGTCTCTTAAAATCCTGGAGAACTGACTCACTGTCTATTGCTTACATGGATAGTAGACTACATAAACAGCATCCTAACAGAACCTTATTCACTTTATTTAAGAGAGTTATTATTTATTTGAGAGTGGTCATAGCTTTTTGTATCTTGAATCCGTAAGCTTTTCTGATGTCAACTGCTTCCATTTATTTTAGTTGTATAAAAAAAAATGCTTTATATTACAATATGATTTTTGTAACCATTTTAGTTTAATTTAATCACACTAGTTTTAAGCACAACTAGTATATATATAGTATATATATATATATATATATATATATATATATATATATATATATATATATATATATATATATATATATATAAATGCTAACTTCTGCTAGCTGCTTAATAATAATAATAATAATTATATATATATATATATATATATATATATATATATATATATATATATATATATATATATATATATATATATAATTATTATTATTATTATATACATATATGTGTGTGTGTGTGTGTCACATGTCACATATAGTCATCACACTGATTTTCAGATGGTTTAAAGGATATTCAGACTCTGGGCAACACTGCCAACACCCCATTAGTCTCGCATAGCAAGACATTCAGTTTGACGGCTCAAGGCCATGAAGCCATTTGACCGACATTTCAAACAACCAATCACAGTTCATTTCGTTCAGGTTCACGTTTCAGGGGTTTCTGTAAATCAACCAATCCGATGATGACATCGACACTCCTGAAGTGTTTCCACTTTTGTGCCCCATATGCACGGTCCGTGGGCGTGACGTCTGAGGCTGAGACTAACACCCCATAAAAGTCCCCTTTTATTTTTATTTTTTTAGTGGGCAGTGAATGTTGCAGCTGCCATTTAAAAATGTCCCCGCATTTTCATTTCAGACTACTCATTGCCATAGAGCCAAACACAGACACCCCAGTGTGCAAAATATATGTGTTAAAAATGCCTACTGCCCTCATAGTTAAGATCAGTCGCCTAGAATCACTACTTTTTCAGGTGAGTGGTATATCCTTTCTCCTAAACAGTAATTAGAGCTGATTGTATGCTTGTGAGTGCATCAGCTTATTTACTTTCCAGCCATGAGATCCTCAGCCGGATTGTTTTAAATGCAGGGCAAACCCATCTAGATTAAATTACACAGCAACAGTCTGGAAAAACAATCTAAAAACTAGAACACTCCCATACCTTTATCCTTCAACTTATGGAAAGACACAACATTAGATCTTTATCCCAAACAGTTTCATGATCAAGGGTGCATTTTACTGTCTCAAATATATATTTTTTTCTTCATTTTTTTTTTTCTTTTTTATAGCTACCCCTCTCTCTCAAGTGGATTCATGAGTCTTGTTGAGGGTAAAATGGACGTTGGCAAAGTTTCTATTTGAGAGCTAAGGGTTTATGATGTTGACACTGGGGTGTTTGTGGAAATTTGAAAGATCACATGCTTTGTGTGTGCAATCATAAAGGTATGATGCCTACAGGTCCAATATATCAGTATGCTGTGCCAACCAAGGCCAGACACTGTGTACATAGAAAATCAGTCAAGTTTGTGTATCAAACAGTCTGCTCTTCTGACATAGACACAAGCTTCATGTGGTTTTACAGGATGAATGGACCCAAGGAAGTCTTTTGTTTCAAAATAGTGTTTAGAAAGAAATATTTCAGGGTTGATTTAATGTGTTTTTCAAGCTTGAGCAGTGAAACGAAACACTCCTCCATCAAATCTGACGGCCTGAGTCAATAGAGTCTCCACAAAGTGAACCTCGGCACTCCTTTCTACCCAATTTGGACTTTGTCTATAAATCGGACCACATGTGTTCAAGCAACTACAAATGACAAGACAAAACAAAAAATCTAGTCCTCTGGAGAAGAAAAACTGATATTTCAATCAAGACAGCTATGTCCAAACAGGTGTATGAAGGTTCTATGAGGTATGCAAAACATGTGACACACTGAGATATATAATCAAATGGAGTAAATCTTTTCACCTGTGCATAACGGTGGGAAACATCTGCATGTGTTGGCATCCCTGTCATTATAGTTTGCAGTGCTGTCACCTTGTGTTTGTTTTGATGTCTTGTGGCATGGTTATCTGCTCAGTGTTTACTACTGATTATTGCTGCTGTCTCTCTCGAGACGTCTTAAATAAGTACTTGACAGTTTCTTGTTTAGTGTTGTGCTGATGTGCAATTCACATAACTAATCATGAATTAGGGGCAACAAGAATAGCAGTGATGCCAACCCTGTTCCAGGAGGCACACCGACAGTACACATTTTCAAACTCTTCCTAATCAAAACACACATGCTTACATTCACTAGCTTGTTAGTTGACATTCCAATACTTAAAATAGGTGGTTTAGGTAAGGAAGGTGTCCACAATTTTATTGTTGGTGTATTATTGGTGTACTTCCAGGAGCAGGGTTTTGAACAATGAGTAGGCTGAGAAATGTCATCATATCAGTTAACTTCAGGGGGACAGTGCTCACACCTGAGTAGTCAAGCAAATCTGCTGTAGCATCTGTGACTAGTCAAAAGAAGTGCTTATAATAGACTAGAACTATACTATACTAGACTTGAAGACACAATGGGCACATGCTGAGAGTTGGGTACAACCCTGGGCTTTTTGTTGCAGACTAACGGAATGCAAAGGGTGACTAGCTTTAGATTTGAAATGTTTGCTTGGCTAAAGATAAATGTATCACATGTATCAGCTTCCTCTAAATTTAGTCAATTAAATGGCTGTTGAGTTCTCTGGCAAGAAGAAATAGAAAGTTAATGAACAGTTGGAACAATTGTTGTAATTAATCAAATATTTAGCATCAGTAATTTAAATGCAACATACAGACTCAAGTGATAGAGTATATCATCAAATTGTTAGATCTAGCCAAGAAAACCTCATGGAATTGCAATTACATTACAACCTCAAGGCATATAAGATTTTGTACAAACCAAACATTGAGTCAACCCTATATTTGGGATGCTAATCATGGGTCTCCATGATTAGAAAGGAAGACAAATTATCTCACTGTTAGAGAGAGAGAGAGAGAGGAGAGAGATATATCCCACACAGGCAGACTGAATTTTGCTGCTGCTGTGGTTTAAATCAAAGCAGACTATCCATGACAGCGTATAACCCATTCAATTAAAACCTACCATGCACCAATTCCCTAGCTTCTTTTGGCTCAGTGCTTACTTAATTTGCTTTAAGCACTTCTTCAAGTTCCCAGCTGCATGAAGAAGCAGAGTTTAGGAAAGAAGAGTAGAGCTGTCTACTTGAACCTTTCTGAATCTCCTTTTCCCCCATGAAAATTGAATAATACAGCTCAACTCTGTGACCACAACGTCCCGAAGCTCAAATCTGGCTGAGCTGTGTCCCAGTGACTTTGACACCAGAATCTCCAAAGAGTCTAACTAAACATTCAAATATACTGGTCCTAGATTACTCATTTTGTATCTTTTTTTTTGTTCTTTTTTTCTGGTGTATATTTTATGACTTTCTTGCGTGCCTCTAGAAACCATTACAACTGTTGATTCTTAACAAAATACTGAGGTTCTGTCTCATGGCAAGTATAGTTTACTTTTGGGCTATGTGCCTTTCCCTTTCCATTCTCTCTATCTCTTTGTATAAATGTACAGTCTTGGCGATGAATGCATAGCGTGAACCGTATTGCGTTATGCCCGATTTAACATCAAAGGCTTTTACCACAATAACCATGCCATCCTGTATTCTTACTCTTTGTCCCTTCCAACTCTCTGTCAGTTGGAAACCTCTTATTTTAGCCCCATCATTACAGCAAGAACAGATGCACTGGGTTAGTCCTCTGCTGTTTTTGGATTTTGAAGAACACACTACCTAATGGCAACCAGCAAGGTCTTCCAGGAAAGCAGCCACATGGGGCGGAAAATGAGCTGAAGAAAATCAGTCAGACTAAACAACATTGGGTTGCCACTTAGGACAGACAAAGAGAATGGAGATGAAGCAACTGAATTATTTGGCTGTTCTGAAGCACCATCTCTTTCTGAAGTTGCTTCTTAAAACCTCCTTTTCCCTGAAAACCAATAAAAAAAACAATAACTTCAAACATCACAGATAGATTCTGTGACGAGTGATCTGGGGCCGAGAGCCGTGGGAACGGAGCGAAGGTGTTGGAGTGATTGGAAATGAATGACACCTGTGACACTCACCGGTCTCTAATCCCATGGAGGAGATGGAAGGATATAAAACAGGAGCGTTGACAGTGAAGGACGAGAGAGGACCGGGCCTCGGTTTTAGTTGTGTTTTGGTTTTGTTTGTGCACAGCAGTCGTCCATGAGGGGCTGCCGTGCTGTTTAGTTTTTATTTTATTATTAAAGTATTGTGATTGTCCCCCGGTTCCAGCCTCCTTCTTCCCACGAAAGAACATTGTTACATATTCTTAACCACAAGATTTGCTTTTTCTTGCCCAAAGTTTTAAACAGCTCACTCTCCTCCATTTAATCCTTTCCCTGTTCTATTGCTCCTGCCAAACACTGTGATATTGGGACTAATGGCTGCTTCTGATGGTGGGCTGTTTTTCCTAGTGAACATGTAAGTAGTGGACTCTGACTCTTCCGGAGCAAATTCTTGGCAGCTCTCTAATTTCCATTACCATCCCTGTTCAAATTCCATGATGTCATTACCTTGTGCAAGTGGAATATTCTCCACCAAACTCAGCACTAACCACACTGACTGATGTTTAAAGGATCATGCTGTTCTCTACCCTCAGCTCTGGAAATATTACTTAAAAGCATTTCTTTCCACCGTATCAATTTGGATAGAATTTTCCTGGAAATTGCTGGATGTTTTATGAGACATTAGTGTCATTAGTGCTAGGTATTGATGCAGACTTTCCAAATCAGTACAGGTACAGGTTGATGTTGAAGAAGTACATATTTTACATTTAAACCAGTGTTTTAAATTAGCCAAAGGACTTGGACTTGAGCAGATCATGCCTAGATTTTCTCTGTTGTCAGGTAAATGAGCAGGAAAACCATACAATACATGAAGGGATAAACCAACCAATAATGCATAGATCATTCAATCTATTTAATTTAAACATTAATTTCCTAGATGTGGTTGTTATATGGTTCATATTTTCAGATCCAACAAATATAGGTCCAAGGCCTAGCAAACTTCAGACTAATGAGGTATATAAAATTATATTCAGAAATTCAGATGAATAGAATGTCCACTGTTAGGCCAAACTTAAATTTAGCTTTACAAATTAGCTAATATCAGTAGGAGAATAACACAATCATATCAGAGCTAAATGAAGGAGTGAGGTTTATTTTGGCATACTGACACAATTTCAACTTTAATGAGGAAATAAGTTTCCCAGCATTTTCAAAGCCCATTTCTAAGGTGTTCGGGCTGGTTTCTAGGTCATTGCTAAGAAGTTATGGGTTATGGGTAGTTGATAAGGGATTGGAAATGCATTGCTAGGTATTTGATTACTGCCATAAGTCAAAAGAGACCTCCTAGAACTTTATGATGTTCTGGTCTTATATAGCTGTTCTGTCAATTGGATTTATTTGTTTTCTCAACCATTTATCAAAATTCTAAGATGAGCAATATAAATATTCCACACAATTTGATGTATCATTCATGTCTACAGCACAAATTGTGCAGTAGAAGTTTAGTATTTGGAGTTAACAGCAAGCCCTAACAAAAAGTATGAGCAATATTAATAATGATGATTATAATTAACCCTTTTTGTTAGAGAGTTGGTTTGCAGGAGATTAAATTTTCTTTTAAACTGCACAAACTGCATAATGTAAAACCACATTGGATGGTGAACAGTTAGAAGACATTGCTTATTACAAGTATAAAAAGAGCTTTGATTTTATCGGCGTGAACTGTGAACGAGCAAGTAGAATATTACCCGTCTGGTCTTACCGTCACTGCCATCCTGTGGGAGTCAAGTGTGTCTACTTTGAGAACAGAAAAAACTGTGGGATATTCAGAAAGACTGAATGAATTATCTGAGTAATGTATTTCCTGACTAAAGATTTTAATTACAAAATAAACACAAAGCAGCGCATCAGCTCCTCACGGACGACTGATGCGCGCAAATAAAAAGCAAAACATAAACTAAAAGCCCAGGCCTGGTCCTCTCTCGTCCTTCACTGTCGTCGCTCCAGTTTTATATCCTTCCATCTCCTACGTGTGACTCGAGACCGGTGGTGGGTCGTAGGTGTAGCTCATCTCCAATCACTACACCTGGCCTCACTCCTCGTTCCCACGTCCCTCGGCCCCGCCCCACTCGTCACATACCCCCATCGCCCCTCACAGGCCGGGGGGTACCCTCGAGACTGCGCTCTACCCACCCCCCCCCCCCCCTCTGGGGGGACAGGTCACGGAGACCTGTGGGCACCTGGGGGTAGAACAGACGAGGCGAGAGAAAAGGAGATGGAATGAGGAGCGACAGAGACGAGAGAGGGGAGAGAGGGAAAAAAAAAAATTCCGGTTCCAAGACGCACTCCTGCTCGGCCCTCCACCAGCTGGGTGATCTCCTCCGCGGTGCCTGGCGATGGCACTGGACGGCCCTCGGCGGACGGCACGACACTCCTCCGCTGCCCGGTGGATGGCGACGGCTCCTCCAGTTTTGGGCAGCTGGCAGGAGTCCCCCGTTCCCTGCTCCTCCCCGTTCCGGCGGATGGCAGCATGCTCCGGCCCCCTGGCAAATGGCGCCAACTCCTCCGCCCCCTCACGGATGGCAGCCGTCCCTCCACGTCGCGGGCGGCCTGCAGCGAGCTCGCCCATCCCCGGCAACTCGCTCCAGCCCACTGCCTCGAGCGTCCATGGCGGCACACTCCTCGCCTGCTCGATGGCACTGCGGATTCACCACAGCGGCGAGGGATCTTCAGCAGCGCGTCCCTCCTTCTCCCGGGTTTCGGCACCACTGTAATAATAAAATCTTCCTAATCATCGGGAAGAAGGACGCGGGAACTGGCGCACAATCAAATAAAGACTTTAATTACAAAATAAACACAAAGCAGCGCATCAGCCCCTCACGGACGACTGATGCGCGCAAATGAAAAGCAAAACATAAACTAAAAGCCCAGGCCTGGTTCTCTCTCGTCCTTCACTGACATCGCTCCAGTTTCATATACATCCATCTACACCTGGCCTCACTCCTCGTTCCCACGTCCCTCGGCCCCGCCCCACTCGTCACACTGTACTTTACTCGAGTATCATTTTTGGGGAATACTCATGACTTTACTCAAGTACATTTGAGAGCCAAATATTTTACTCTTTACTTCGCTACATTTCTATCCATGACCGTGAGTACCCGTTATTTCTTTAGCCCCATCCACACGGAGACGGAGCTTATCCCAACTGGATCTTTTTATTCCTTCGTCTCAAGAAATATCCGCGTCCACAATACTATTTAGTATACATGCCAGACCAGCATGTGGCGCTGTAATTCTGTCCACAGAGATACACTTAAAACGGAGAAAAAGACATGGCCTATGCTCATAAACTATGTGTACACAAACGAACATGAAACAATACATTTATTAATTTGTGTTAATGTTAGTTAATAAAAAGATAACTGTTCAGTGTTTGTTCATGTTTTTGTTGCTGTTACGAGAAAATATATGGATACAGCTTAAGTCATTTGTGGATTAATGCGTATTGGAGACGCAAACCGTTGAAAACGATTCACTCCGATTTGGTGAACTGGTTCAAAAAGATCCGTTTACATCGAATGATTACTTTGTTTTGAACTCTCTCACAACAGACATGGAACAGAGGAGAATGCTGAATAAAGTCGTAGTTTTTGCTATTTTTAGACAAAAATGTATTTTCGATGCTTCAAAAAATTCTAACTGTTTTTCTTACCTTTCTGGACATGGACAGTATACCATACACACAGTTTCAATGGAGGGACTGAGAGCTCTGGGACTAAATCTAAAATATCTTAATATCTGTTCTGAAGATAAATGGAGGTCTTACTGGTTTGGAACGACATGACGGTGAGTTATTAATGACATCATTTTAATTTTTGGGTGAACCAACCCTTTAAGTAGACATCTGACTGTAGTACTTTTACTTGTACTTGAGTAAAATTTAGTAAGGGGTATCTGTACTTTTACTCAAGTAATGAAGCTGTGTACTCTGTCAGCATCTGATTAAAATAACTTGTTAGTTCCCTCAAACAATATCTCCAGACACAGTGTTAACATGTGCAAAAATAATTTACTGTAACATACACAGCAGAACTTGAGGTTATGATCACTTTTCTGATATTATGTCGCTGTTTAGATGCAATGCTGGAACTTTTTAGCTCCATATTGTCACGATCATTAGCTGGAGTGCCCATAAACTCCAATAGAAGGCACTCCACTCAGGACTCTGCATTTTTGTTTCCATCCCCATTTAGAACAACATTTCCCATCGTTCCTCATTCTTGGGACTGATTGCACACACTCACCTGCAGCTAACACACACACACTTAAGCTGCACAATCAACATTGAGTCAACCCTATATTTGGGAGGCTAATCATGGGTCTCCATGATTGGAAAGGAAGACAAATCATCTCACTGCTTGAGAGAGAGAGAGAGAGAGAGAGAGAGAGAGAGAGAGAGAGAGAGAGATCCCACATAGGCAGACTGAATTTTGCTGCTGCTGTGGTTTAAATCAAAGCAGACTATCCATGACAGTGAATAACCCATTCAGTTAAAAGAACCATGCACCAATACTTAGCCCAGTTCTGCGAATGCTGCACATCTCTGGTTGTATAAGGTAATTGCATGCTTCTTTTGGCTCAGTGCTTACTTCATTTGCTTTAAGCACTTCAAGTTCCTAGCTGCATGAATAAGCAGAGTTTAGGAAAGAAGAGTAGATTTGGAGCTGTCTACTTGAACCCATTACCCTTCCTTTTCCCCCGTGGAAATAGAGTAATAATAATAATAATAATAATAATAATTAATTACATTTATATAGCGCTTTTCTAGGCACTCAAAATGCTTTACATAGACAGGGAGTATCTCCTCATTCACCACTAGTGTGCAGCATCCACCTGGATGATGCGACAGCAGCCATATCGCACCAGAACGCCCACCACACACCAGCTTACTGGTGGAGAGGAGACAGAGTGATGAAGTCAATCAGCAGATATGGGGATTGTTAGGAGGCCATGATGATCAGAGGTCAATGTGCAAATTTAGCCAGGTTGCCGAGATCACACCTCTACTCTTTTCGAAAGACATCCTGGGATTTTTAATGAACACAGAGAGTCAGGACCTCAGTGTAACATCTCATCCGAAGGACGGTGTTTGTTGACAGTATAGTGTCCCCATCACTACACTGGGGTGCTAGGACCCACACAGACCACAGGGTGTGCACCCCCTGCTGGCCTTACTAGCTAGGTCTCCCATCCAGGTACTGACCAGGCTCAGCCCTGCTTAGCTTCAGTGGGAAACCTGTCTGGGTGATATGGCTGCTGGCCATAATACAGCTCAACTCTGTGACAACAAAGTCCTGAAGCTCAAATCTGGCTGAGCTGTGTCCCAGTGACTTTGACACCAGAATCTCCAAAGAGCCTAACTAAACATTAAAATATACTGGTCCTAGACTACTTTTTTTTTTGCTGGTGTATATTTATTTATTTTAATATACATAACAAAAAAGTGTGAAACAACCGTAAATATTTCATATTCTAGGTTCTTCAAAGTAGCCACCTTTTGCTTTGATTACTGCTTTGCACACTCTTGGCATTCTCTTGATGAGCTTCAAGAGGTAGTCACCTGAAATGGTCTTCCAACAGTCTTGAAGGAGTTCCCCTAGAGATGCTTAGCACTTGTTGGCCCTTTTGCCTTCTGTCTGCGGTCCATCTCACCCCTAAACCATCTCGATTGGGTTCAGGTCCGGTGACTGTGGAGGCCAGGTGATCTGGCGCAGCACCCCATTACTCTCCTTCTTGGTCAAATAGCCCTTGATGCCTTCAGTGTGACTCTAAAATAAAGAAAACTCTTTGAATGAGAAGGCGTGTCCAAACTTTTGTTCTGTACTGTACATATATATATATATATATATATATATATATATATATATATATATATATATATATACACACACACACACACACACACACACACACACACACACACAGACACATATATATATTTCATTAGCTAGGACCACGCCACAAACCAGCTATGCAACTGGGGAAGAGTAGAAAGAGGATGAAGGGGTCGAGGGAATGGGATGATGGTCAGGTTGATCAGGGAATCTTGAATTGATGGCTCAGGGAGACTCAGGGTGGGGGTACCGTCTCTAGCATATATTTAGGCCAGACAAGGAGGACCCCCTGATACAACCTGATAGAAATAAATGTGGGATAAGGTTGGTTGAATGGATGAGAAAGGGAGGGAAGGGTGGGTTCTCGAGAACGAGACTAGCAGAGTGGTGTGAGGTGGCCCGGTATATATGGAGGTTTGGAAGTCAGGTGATTGTTTGAGGCGTGGCCCTGCTCCCGAACTTTAGTTAACCTCACTTAACCCCATATATATATATATATATATATATATATATATATATATATATATATATATATATACTGTATACATATATATATATATATATATATATATATATATATATATATATATATATATATATATATATATATATATAACATTCTGGATAAGCTGGACACTCATGACTTGCCGCATGATTTTGATGACCTTATCAATGTGTAATTTTGAACTGAGGGTTGCCTTTGCCGCCGCCATCAGCACCTGGTAGTTCGCCCATCCTAGAGGAAGAGTTGTCTCTTGTTTCCCCTACAGACACCTCAACCATTTCTTCCACTGAGCCAGAGTCTATGCAGGTGGGATGCCTTCGCCTCACTCCCCAACAGAAGCAGCCACTTCACTCCCTAGGACTGTGCCTGGTAATTTTGCAGCAGGCTGTCCTTTAAAAGACAAGGCTCACCAGTAAAGAAGGGGATCCTGGTGAGCACTACCACTTTGTTTCATTACCCCTTCTCTCGTACTCCCATTATATTTTCTATTCAGTTTGGTAACTTTTCAAACACTTTTTTTGGCTCTGATTGAGTCAGGAGGTGAGGGCAACTTTATGGATAGTTCTCTAGCCATCCAATGGGGGATTCCTGTCATTCCTCTTCCTGAACCTATTCCTGACCTATCAGCTGATTTGCATATGAGGACGATGAGTGGAAGAAAGTTTTCAACACATCCACGAAACACTTTGAGTACCGTGTCCTACCGTTTGGTCTGCCAGCACTCCAGCTGTCTTCTGGGCCCTGGTTAATGACGTGTTGAGAGACATGGTGAATCGCATTGTCTTTGTGTATCTTAATGATCTTTATTAAAGAGTTTGCTGATTTTACATTCAAGTTAGTGCTGGCTGCAGATAAAGATTTAATATTTGGTGATTTTAATATCCATGTTGATAATGAAAAAGATTAATTGGGATCAGCATTTATCGACATTCCGAACTCTATTGGGGTTAGACAAAATATCTGAGGACCTACTAAATGTCGAAATCATACTCTAGATTTAATAATGTCACATGGAATTGATGTTGATGGTGTTGAAATTATGCAGCCAAGTGATGATATCTCAGATCATTATTTAGTTTTGTGCAAACTTCATATAGCCAAAACTGTAAATTATACTTCTTGTATTCTATGTCGAACCAGCACTTCTACCACAAAAGACTGCTTTGTAAGAAATCTCCCTGATGTATCAGAATTCCTTAGGATATCTAAAACATCGGAACAACTTGATGATGTAACAAAAACTATGGACTCTCTCCTTCTAGCATTTTTAAATACAGTTGCTCCTTTACGCTTAAAGAAGGTTAAGGAAAACAGTCTGACACCATGGCATAAGGAGCACACTCACACCCTAAAGAGAGCAGCCCAGAAAATGGAGCACAGCTGGAGGAAAACAAAACAAGAGGTATTTTGCATTGCTTGGTGGGAAAGTAACTTATCCTACAGAAAAGCATTAAAAACTGCTAGATCCAATTACTTTCCTTCTCTTTTAGTAAAAAGAGTAAACAAGAAGTGAACAAACATGGTATTTATTCAATACAGCGGCTAAATTAACAAAAAAATAAAGTATCAACAAGTGTTGACATTTCCCAACATCACAGCAGTAATGACTTTATGAACTATTTTACTTCTAAAATCGATTCTATTAGGGATAAAATTTTATCCATTCAGCCATAATCTATAGTATCGCATCAGAAATGCGCACCATAGATACCCTGAGGAACAGTTCCACTTATTCTTTACTATAGGAGAGGAAGGAATTGTATAAACTTGTTAAATCATCTAAACCAACAACATGTATGTTATTTCCTATACCACCTAAGCTCCTAAAAGAGGTGCTTCCAGAAGTCATTGATCCTCTTCTGACTATTAATAATTCCTCATTGTTATTAGGATATGTCCCCCAAAAAAACACAACTTGAGCCCAAAGAACTAGTTAATTATAGACCGATCTTGAATCTCCCTGTCCAAGATACTAGAAAAGGTAGTATCCTCAAAACTATATTCCTTCTTAGAGAAAAATGGTATCTGTGAGGATTTCCAGTCAGGATTTAGACCATATTATAGTGCTGAGACTGATCTCCTTATAGTTACAAATGACCTGCTCTTATTATCTGATCGTGGTTGTATCCCTCTACTAGTGCTATTGGATCTTAGTGCTGCATTCAACACTACTGACCACAACATTCTTTTGCATAGACTAGAACACTTTGTTGGCATTAATGGAAGCACATTAGCATAGTTTAAATCGTAATTACATGACTGCCATCAAGTCGTAGCAGTGAATGAAGAGGTATCATATCAATCACAAGTGCAGTATGGAGTACCTCAAGGCTCAGTACTAGGGCCATTACTCTTCACGCTTTAAATGCTACCCTTGGTAGATATCACCAGGAAACATGGTGTTAGCTTTCACTGTTATGCTGATGATACTCAGCTCTATATTTCTTCACGGCACGGCGAAACACACCAATTTGAAAAACTAATGGAATGCATAATCGATATAAAAAACTGGATGACAAGTAATTTCTTACTGCTAAATTCTGAAAAAAAATAAAATAAAATAAAAAACAGATGATTCTTCTGCACAATCTGACCTTGCTGCAGCCTGGAACCGAACTGCTGGTTTCATCTGGTCAGAGGAGAACTGGCCCCCCAACTGAACCTGGTTTCTCCCAAGGTTTTTTCTCCATTCTGTCACAGATTGAGTTTCGGTTCTTTGCTGCTCTTGCCTCTGGCTTGCTTAGTTGGGGTCACTTATTACAGCGATATCGTTGACTTGATTACAAATGATTGCAAAGACACTATTTAAACTGAACTGAGATGATGACATCACTGAATTCAATGATGAACTGCCTTTAACTGTCATTTTGCATTATTGACACACTGTTTTCCTAATTAATGTTGTTCAGTTGCTTTGACGCAGTATTATTTTGTTTAAAGCGCTATATAAATAAAGGTGACTTCAACAGATTTCTCCTGCTCAGGGAGCAATGGACACTGTGCAGAGACCATGTCAATGGGAATACAGTTAATGCACGGAGCTCATTTCTAACAAGCTTATTATCTGAATAAGGTGCGTTAACAAAGGGAGACATACAAAATGTGCAGAGCAGGGGGGCTTGAGGACTGGAATTGAGAACCGCTGCTCTAAAATATATATTTTTTTTTCTTTCATTTGCCATGTGCTCCTCTGTGGCGTTCCTCCCTGCCTCTCTTTAACACCCTTACTGCTCATAATTGTTTGATTTTGCTCACCTGATTTCAATGTTTTGTTCATCTCTCACTCTATTTATTCCCCTCTTGTGTATCGTCTGGTGCTAGATCTTTGTTCAATAGTTTGCCAATGCCAAGCCGCTTCGTCTGGTCCTGTTTGTGATTTGGAGGTTACAGGTTAGGAAGTCCATGTTAATTCTTGTAAAAGTCTGTGCATTGTCTTGACAGGACATAATTCAAGCAAAAATAGATAAATAAATAAAATAGATGACTACTACTTATACCAGATATGGGTGTCATGCAATAAAATATTTTTGTGAATGGAATAGAAACATTGCAGATTTACTAATTATAAAACTTTCATTGTACAGAAATGAAAGAGCATTGACATTATCAAAGAACATTTTTAGAAGGAACATTCTAAATCTTTAGAAAGAACATTCTCTCAAAAACTCATTATTATAAGATTATTATCAATTAAGCTGTTTAAACTTTGAAATAAACTTGAATTTAGTAGCTGATGCGGTGCTGCACTGTACGTTCTAATAAGGACTGTGTGACTGTGTATATATATATATATATAGTTAAGTTGGTCATTTTTGTCTTTTGGAAGCTGCATTCAAAATCCACTTGGCTCAAAATGGGCATGATGCCTCTGACCCTATCTGTAGAAGTTCTAACAATGTATTTTTAATAAATAAATAATTTTGCTAAAACCAGCAGACCAGTCTGACCAACAAAGCAGCATGGTAAGAGTTGCTGAGCAGTTGTCCACATCATGTAGGGAAGTTCACAAATACATTTGGAAAGGCTATAATAAAACTCTCAACCACCCTGCCTTGTTCCTTCAAAATTAAGCAGACACCCACAAGGTGTCGCTGTATATACAGTGTAAAGCACAAACAACTAGACGCACACATTTCACGTCCCCATCCACATTCTGCCCCCTTGAGGATAAGTGACAGAAACAGATTATAGCATCAGAATTAAGACCATGTACCACATTTATCCAAAATCATCCTTGTGGTACAAAATAATAAAATATAAACAAATAAACTGTCTTTTTTTTTTTATGAACAAAGGATTTTTACACCACAAGGAGGAAGCAAAGAGCTTTGAATAAAAACTTTTCTAACTTGCTCAATTAGTCATGTTTGCTAATGCAGCATTAACTGTTACTATGTCTCACACTTAGGGTAACAAGTTTGAAAGAACAGTAGTAACCATATAACAATGCACTAGCAACCGCCAAAAACACCCGCACAAATGTGCTAAAAACTATTCTGAACATCTTAGATACCAAAATAACCACCCACAGCACCCCTATCATTTGTGCCAGAAGGCTCTGCACATAACCACTCAAATATAAATCAATATATATATAAGTATGGACACTTTCCTTTTAATACACTAAAGCTGTGATGCATATGCCAGGTAAGAGTAAAAAAAAAAAAAAAAAGAGAGTAAACCTTGGTCGAAATGTTATGGTTTAAGGATTTGTATTGCTATTTTTTATATTTATAGTAAATTTTTAATTCATTTTTAAAAGAAGACAACAGAAAATGTATGATTTTTCCTTCATTAAAATTTACAAATATTCCCCTGACATAATGTTTTTGGAGAGCTGACATTATCGACTCATCAACCATGCAAAAAACTAAGAAAAAGAGTTTTTATGTTTATATATTCATTGCACAAGCGATGTACTTTTCTGAATATCAGTAGGCGTACATGTGGAAACACAAATGTGCTATTCATTTTATACAACAGTGCATAGTAACACGGTTTTGTTCCTTGAAAGAATCAGTTTTTAAACACAATTTGAGCCAGTGATACAACGGCCTATTCAGATGGACACTTTCCCTGCATCTAAATGTGAATACTATCCAGCCTATCTTCCCTAAATAGTATTAAAAATAACTAATAACACATAGAAATTAGGATGAATATTATGCACATCGGAACATGAGCTTGTATATTGCCATCATTATTTATCCATGATGGTCCTAAACCGGCCAAGGTTTTAGCACAAAAAACTAATCTAGCAAAATATTATTAAATTATCAATATTAACAAAAATTCCTCCATTTCAGGACCACGAAAAAAAAAAAGCTTATAAATAATAGTTCATTTAATAAGGTTAATCTTTCATTAAATAAAACCCTTTTTGAAAAAATTGACAATTTTTAGACACATTTTATAATCATTATGTAAAATTAGCTACAAGACCCACATAGTCTTTGCACTTTTCCTATAAACAATTTAAAAAAAATGCCCTGAAATCTGTAAAATCTGAGCTTCTCCAAGGTTCTGCATGATCCTCTTGTCCGTAAACATTTTTTTAAGGTCTGAATCAGGCTGGAACTGATCACAACACACAAGTTCAGCTAACCAATCAGAGTACATTTTATATTTCAGAAGGAGGGGCCTAATCGAAAAACAGGAACTAAACAGGTCATTCGAAATGGACTGGGAGGAGGTGCTGCAATAATTTAATTCTAATATTTAAATAATAATATTTTAATAATAAATAATATGTTTTGTATATTCTAATAGACAGTTTTGTATGTACATGTGAATTATGTACACATTTTAAGTGTAGACTAAGAAAAATAAATTCATGAGTGGATGAATAGTGTTGTGTGTTCCACTGTTATTGTCAAGTGTTCATCCTTGTGTGTGAAAAATAACCTGTTTTTGATCAGGGACACAAGATTGGTGAACATGGTTGACTTCTGCCATGTGGCTCGTCCTGGTCTAATGAAATGTCAAGGATTATTTCAAGGTTAATTCTGTGGAGGCAAGTTGTCCAGGGCCTAAGGTGTCCAGCCAGACGGCCTAAAATGTGGAAGATGATTAGGAAATCATCGGAGAACTCACTAATTTTTTTCACATTACAGCCCAGAGAGACAGCACAAAGATGCACACAGCACCTAATGCCTCTGTTCCCTTTTTTGTGTGTGAGTGTGTAAGGTAAAATGTGACAGCTATGGGATTTCACCATAATAACCTCTCTAAGGTACCTGATATCTGTGTCACTTTCCAAAGCAGTCCACAAAACTGCCCAGAGAACAGACCACTTCTATACGAGTGGGAAGATATACTGTTATATAATAAAGGAAAGCAAAAGACAAGGCCATGTGTTAAATACATTTTGCCATTGTGCCGTAACCCTGGTAAAATCACTGAATAACAACCTTAACTCGCTCATTTGTTTTAGAAAATTACAACAACTGTAATGTATTAAAGACATCAATTGTCAATATTATTATGTTAACAGTAAATATTATATCAATTTTGACAAGTTACATTGTTCATTTTCCTAGAACTTTTCATGTGTCATGTCAGTGTTTCAGAGCACTATCAAGAGAGAAACCTTTGACCTACACATGAAAAGCACTGCATATTGTGTTGTCACAGAAAAATTATTTTACAAGGTTGCTAGGAAGCAAAAACGAGGGAATTGCACACAATAAACTGTGACAGCTGTGAAAGAAAAATAAAAAGGTAGCATGCATTTAAACTTATAACATGAATCAGAATATAACATCAGATTGCAGACTCAGAGAAGCAACGCCCGGACTCTGTATAATCATTCTCTGGGACTTTATTAAAGCAAACCTCACACTTGAACTGCCAAAATGTAAACAACACATTACATGCCCTACCAGAGACAAAAATATTTTGACCACTGCTACACCACCATAAAGGATGAATATCGAGCAGCTTTATTACTCTCTGACCACTGCCTCGTTCATCTTCTTTCAAAACACAACCAGAAAAACTAAAATCGGCTAAACATGTCTTAAGAACAATAAAGAGATGGACCAGTGAAACAGAGAGAGATTTATAAACCTGTTTTGACTGCACTGATTGGAATGTTTACCTGGATAAGCTCACATATTCTGTAACATCATATTCATTAGTTTCTGTGAGGATATGTTCAATTCAATTCAGTTCAATTGTTTCCTAAATTCCATTTTATTTATTTCCAAATTCCATTATTTAATTTTTCCTTTTTTTTTTTTTTTATTTCACTCTACTTCTTTTAAATTGTTAAATTAAAGTGTATTTATCGTAAAGCAAAGACGTGTTTCCACCGCAGGAACTTTACCCAGGAACTAGAGACTTTGGCCTGGTACTCTGTGTGTTTCCACCATAGGAACCAGGAACTAAATGAAGTTCCAGGTAAAAATAAGTCCCTCAGAAAGTTCCTGCTGGCATGGTACTTTTTCAAAGTTCCAGAACTTTCAGGGGTGGGACTTGGGTGCTAAAAATGCTGATTGGTTGAGTTCACACAGCATTGTGATTTCTACCACCATTTATTTGGATAATTTTTAAAATATTACTGTTATTGTGTCATGAAATGTAATTTTAAAAGTATTTTTGGCGAGAAGGTAGATGTTTAAAACTCAAATCTGTGGTTAATTTATTCAGACAGCGCTTATTTAAAAATGTGTTTCGCCGATTTCGGAGACATGAGATCCACGCGATCAGAAGGAGCTCAGTGATCATGTATCTGCCGAGAGCAGCCTCACCTCGGTTAGACCTTCTGATATGTGCTGCTGGCTCTGGTTAAATATTACATATAATTTGTTTTGAGTAAATCTAACAGGTAATCTCTGGTCTGTTTTCAATTAATCTATTTGTTAATATGAAAATAAAAAAGGCAAATTGATATATTTAATTTCATTGTAATGGCTGTATATATACTGTACACATTTCCCTGAACTAAGTACATTTCTGCAGCTATTATTATGTTCAAATGAAAACGAAAGGAGGCAGTGGTATTTAATATCCTATTTTGTTTTATTGTAAATATACAGTGAGGAAAATTGCAGTAGCCAAGGTAAACTGACTGATGTTATCAAGTACTCTGCTGTTTGCAGAATTACCAGATTAAATGAACGCGGATATCACACTCCCGAGTCGAATGCACAAAGTCTGAACTACTGAGGATGCTAGTCCAAAATCAGCGTACTTTGTATTGAGAAATGCACACAGACCTACATCACCAGATGATTTGCCTATTCTTCCCAGTACTTTAGAACAGGGTGGAAACACAGAAAGCAACGGGTCTGGGAAGAAAAAAGTTCCTGGGAAAAAAAGTTCCTGGTACAAATGTTCTGAGTAATTTCAGTGGAAATGCTGCACATGTCTAAATGTTGTGTGATTATTCTTTGAAAAATAATGTTTGTTCCATTTTAGTAGTAGTAGTAGTAGTAGTAGTAGTAGTAGTAGTAGTAGTAGTAGTAGTAGTAGTAGTAGTAGTAGTAGTAGTAGTAGTAGTAGTAGTAGTAGTAGTAGTAGTAGTAGTAGTAGTAGTAGTAGTAGTAGTAGTAGTAGTGTGTGTATACATGTATACATTTAGGGAAGTCGTGGCCTAATGGTTAGAGGGTCGGACTCCCAATCGAAAGGTTGTGAGTTCAAGTCTCGGGCCGGCAGGAATTGTGGGTGGGGGGAGTGCATGTACAGTTCTCTCTCCACCTTCAATACCACGACTTAGGTGCCCTTGAGCAAGGCATCGAACCCTGAACTGCTCCCTGGGCGCTGCAGCATAAATGGCTGCCCACTGCTCTGGGTGTGTGTTCACAGTGTGTGTGTGTGTGTGTGTGTGTGTGCGTGTGTGTGTGTGTGTGTGTGTTCACTGCTCTGTGTGTGTGCACTTCGGTGCACAAATTCTGCACTTCGGAGCACAAATTCTGAGTATGGGTCACCATACTTGGCTGAATGTCACGTCACATTCTACTGAAAAATAGACTTCAAAACTGGACTTTTATTTTGACGGTTTGCCGTGAATACCTTTACAATTATGTGCATGTGATATGATGTTTTTGCTCAAATCAAACAGTCAAATGCTCATGAAGAGATTCTAAGAGCAGTTCTGGAGATGTTGTTCATGTGTTTTCGTCCTCACTTAGTAAGGCGGCAGACACTGAAATCACTGCAAGCATCACATGCTCTAAACTGTGAATTCCGTTTTTATCAATGGAATCCGCAATTCCGTCTGCATTTCCTGCATTGTGGAAATCATAGGGTCCTACATTTATCCCAGCACAATGTATTCTCTCTAACTTTAACTGCTTTTATCCTTGAACACTTAATGATTATCTAATCAAAATAAAAGAGCAGCGCTGAGTCCAGGAGAACTCACTGGTATCACACACACTCCGGACACGCCGCGTTCAACTCGAGCAGCGGTCTAAAACAGTTTATTTATTTACCAAAGGGTCACAAGTTGACTATAAGAATGAACAATGAGGCAAAAATAAGTTTTAAGCTCAGTGTTTAAAAAATGGAGCAAAATAGATAAATCTGTCGACCTCTATAGAGTTGTATCTTAATGTTAATACATATTTCCTGAACTGTTCTTAGTTAAGTATACCTTATGTAAGTGATTTGTTTGTAAGGCTAGCTATACCTTATCGCTGTTCACAGATCACTCTGCTAGTGGCCACAACTGTGCAAAAAGCTTCTTCACATTTAAGGTGATGAGATTGTAAGTCTGTGGCAAGAAAAAGTACAGAACCAAATAAATATTGCAATTCAAAAGTTGTAATGCACCAAGTGTTCAATTAGTGTTCAATTAATTGGTGTTTTTATGCAAAAAAATAAAACTGTCATTACAATGATGGTCGTTAGTTTGTCCATTATACTATACAAAGGCACATCTGCTGGCAAAACATTAGCCTGCACATAGTTAGAAGTTTATTTAAAGGGAATGAATGTGATGGGGAGTTAACCAAACCAGCCTGGTGCAGGTCTACAATTTTGTTTCTGGTGTCCTCTGACAGCTCTTTGGTATCGGCCATAGTGGAGTTTGACTGTTTGAGGTTGTGGACAGGTGTCTTTAATACTGATAACAAGTGGAGGACAGAGGAGCCTCTTAAAGAACTTGTTACAGGTCTGTGAGAGGCAGAAATCTTTCTTGTTTGTAGGTGACCAAATACTTATTTTCCACCATAATTTGCAAATAAATTCAAAACAAAAAAAAAAACCTACAATGTGATTTTCTGGATTTCATTTTTACATTTTGTCTCTCATAGTTGAAGTGTACCTATGATGAAAATTACAGGCCTCTCTCATCTTTTTAAATGGGAGAGCTTGCACAAATGGTGGCTGACTAAATACTTATTTTACCCACTGTATATAGACACATTTTCCTATAGTTTTTATTAATATTAAGTCATTAAAAGTCATAGTTAAATAAAAGTACTTATATATTGCTTTTTTAACTTTATTTCCATATGTAACTTGAAGTAATCCAAAAGTAATCTGATTACATTACATTTATATTATTACTTGGAGTATAGTTGAATACTTTTTTTAATGAAGTAATTTATAACTGTAATGGAATACATTTTAAAAGTAACCCTCCCAACCCTGCTCATTTAACATACAAAAACGACAAACCATGGTTCACAGCAAAACTCAGGAGGCTTCATCCGACCAAAGTGGATGCATACAGAAGTGGGGACAGAGTATTGTACAATCAGGCCAGAAACACACTGAATAAGGAGATTAGAGTGGTTAAGAGGAGTTATGCTAAAAAGCTGGAAAAACTGTTTTCAGCTAATGACCCTGCTTCCGTGAGGAAAGGTCTGGAAGACATCACAAACCACAAGAAACAATCCCCAAGCATTGAGGCAAATGAACAAGTTGCTGAAGAGCTGAATAAGTTTTATTACGGATTTGAAACTACTGGCCGACATCCCATACCCACCCTGACATACTCTCTACACAGCCATCAACACCTCCAGCAACTGCCCTCCCCACTCCTGCACTTTAAATAAGTGAATCAGAAAAGAAAGAACACACCAGGTCCATTTGGTGTTTCATCAGCCTGTCTGAAATCCTGTGCTGGCCAGCAGGCCCACATTTTTTCACAGATCTTTAACAGATCACTGTAGCTCATGGAGTCATTTAAAAGACTGGTGTTGACTTATCTGAAGGACAACAGCTGGCCACCGGGGGCAGGATGGGCTTAATCGCCTCCGTCTGCCTCTGCGTGGCAGAGAACTGTTGGGCGAAGCTCTCCACTGCATCTCCAAAGAGGCCAGCTTGGGAGATCGGAGAGTCCAAGAAGCAGTGCTTGTCGGACTCCCTCATATCTACCAGGGTAAGGCAAAGATGGCATTCCTGGACCACTAACGTGGACATCATCCTACCCAGGGACCGCACAGTGACAGCGCAGTGACCCGTAGGGAAAGGTCCATAGCAGTGAGCAGTTCCTGCATTACACATGAGCCAGAACATACAGCTGCTTTAGCTCCTGTGCCTGGTAGACTTAAAGGTGGGCCATAGCGTGCAGGACAGAGGCGGACTGTCCAGCAGCTCCGTAAGCATTGACCGTCAGGGTGAACGAGAATTTACAGGCCCTGGACAGTAGGCATGGATTACCCCACCAGGCGCCAGTGCTTTGTGGGTAAAGCTGCATCGCAATAGCGCATTCAACTTGGGGGATCTCCACGTACCCTTTAGCCGCCCTGCCATCGAGGGTAGGGAGGGCAAGCATATCGTCAGCTCTGGATCTTACTCGGGCAATGCCGCTCTCCCAGGAGGAGGCAACGCAGGCAAATTCTCATCTCCAGAGCCTAGCTCATCCCCCGATGCAGTGATCGACATCTGGTCATCTGCCGATGGCCCAGATGAAGTGCTGAGCCCTGCCCTGTCTGAGGCTTCAGCATCCGCATCCCGTATACCAGAGGGTACAATGCACTGGATAAGTGAAAGGCCTGTGGAGACTCACTTGGCAGGGAAGCCCTCACTGTAATCATCAGATAACCCTAGCCATGAGCCGAAGTAGTCCAACTCTGAGGAGAAGAACTAGAATGGGCATGGGGAGGGTGTGTGCTCACAGTGTGTGTGTGTTCACTGCTCTGTGTAAGGGGAAGTCGTGGCCTAATGGTTAGAGGGTTGAACTCCCAATCGAAGGGTTGTGGGTTATAGTCTCGGGCCGGACGGAATTGTGGGTGGGGGGAGTGCATGTACAGTTGTACAAATGCAGAGCACAAATTCTGAGTATGGGTCACCATACTTGGCTGAATGTCACTTCACTTCACTTCACTCCTCGTTTGCCGAAGAGTAGCTGTGATCGCAACATCGCAATGGTCAAGTTCCCGCAATGAGAACATTACCCACTAGGCCCAGGCACGCGATGCAACAATTGTGACCATCAGATGGAGCCAGGAAGCGACCACATCCAGAAATGCACAAGTGGAAAGACATCTTTAGAAAGATGCCACGTCACTCGTGGAGCTCTTTTAGTAACTGCTTTTTTAGAATTGCTCTTTAAGAAACACTGAAGTGTTGAAGGGCCCAGGAGGAGTTGCAGCATGACTGCAGAATGGGAAGCTGCAGCATGCTAAGTTCAAGCAGCACTGGCAACCCCCGCTGATGCACCATAACACCAACACTCATCTGTCAACAGCCTGTCTTGACAACACTCTTGCTTGGTAGCTGAAAGACTCGGCTCTGAAGCGAAAAGCTGAATGTGCAACTGCATGCGCTCTCCTTATATACATGGAAATCTTGCAAGCCAACATTCTTTGCCTTGTTTTGTTAACCCTCGAAGGTGACATAACATTGAACGTGATTAACTGAAAGGGAACTGTGGTTACTGGAACCACACCTTCTTTCTTTGCTTGAACATCTGGGTGGCATAACGCAAAAAAATCCACATAGTGATGTAGACATGTGGGGGCTGAATATAATTTAACATGGTTTAAATTTGTTAATTAAAAAGAACAGACTCAAAAGAATGATTCACATATCGGCAATCACTAGTTAAAATCAGCTAATCAGTTAATTTTCAGCTGATAGAAAATGTGTATTGCTGAAACATTATAGTCTAGTTGTGATGAGATAAAGATTTTATACTTAAAAGATGACACAGCTGTTTCTATTAATTTGCCCTGTGGCGCAAGCAACAAACAAGTCAGTTTCATGAACAAGTGACTCAAAAGCTGGTGCTTTTCAGCGAATCAAAAAAGACAGCGGAGCCAGCTTATTCTGATTCATGAACAAATGAGTCCGTAGGATCTTTTAATGAATGATTCAAAATGACTCACCTAATTCACCTCTTTCTTCCAGTGAAGAAAAACACTGAATATTAGAGTAACTTATCTAAATCACTTAAATGTAGGTCTAAAAAATTAACAGGGTTTGCATACTTGGTTTCCACACTGACAAGTATAGAATGGTTGAGACAGATTGGTTTAAGAAGTTATTCATAGAAAAGGTTTGAATTGCTACTCTATAACTTGGTTTGTAAATCTTCCAAATGGCCTTACCGCTGTTAAAATATCCAAACAAATGCATTGACAATTCTGAGTTTCCCATTGGTCAGGTATTAGCTATTTTACAACAGCTCAATCACACAGAGTAATGGGGCCAAAGTATAATCTTGTCAAACCATGCTAATCAAA
Organism: Carassius auratus; assembly: GCF_003368295.1. Classification (NCBI taxonomy): domain Eukaryota; kingdom Metazoa; phylum Chordata; class Actinopteri; order Cypriniformes; family Cyprinidae; genus Carassius; species Carassius auratus. Next base: position 9,100,296 of record NC_039291.1, on the reverse strand, counting down.
CTCATATCAAAACAGGTGTTTTAATTATTATTATTTTTTTTAATTTTTTTTGCACTGTAGCAGGTTTCATTATCCTACAGAAAGAGGGCAATGCTATCAGGAAACATCATTGCCATGAACGGGGAGTAGTGGTCTTTAATAATTATTAGGTAGTTTGTATGTGTAAAAGTAACATCCACATGAATGGCAGAAACCCAAGGTTTTCCAGCATAATATCGACCAGATCATAACACTACATCTGCAGGCCTGCCTTCTTCCCATAGTGCATCCTGCTGGCATTAGAGCTGTAATTGTGCCTTAAAAGTTAGGCCTGATAGAGCCCAAGCCTCACAGAATTTGGCCTGAATCGACAGCTTTTTAAAGCCTGAACCAATTTATAGCACAGCATTTTTCAAATGTGTGCATACACACAGCATTTTTTCCTTTTCTCAAGAATAGAATGAGTAATATATACGTTTTAACAATTTATTCATGACTAACGTCTACTATAGGCCACTTGGAAGTTGGATGAAAGAAATAAAATAATAATTCTAAATTAAGATGGGTATTTGCCTATAACGAAATTAAGATAAAGGCTCCGTGGGATTTGCTTCACCACTTCGCTCTACAATCCAGCCTCAATGTGACAGTGAATAGCATGAAATGTTATAAAAGAATAATGTCAACATTACTTAGTATATATACTCTGTCTACATTATGCCTTGAATACTCAATTAATATTTACCTTTAATTTTAAAAATCCTTTACTCACCAATATTAGGCTACATGTTTTTGTGGAGGAAAATTGATGAATCCACTGTAGATGGTTTCAGTGCAGTCCTGCGCTCACTGATGGTGCATCCATCAATATAACCCACTGGCTCATTATTCTCATTATGCACATGGTAAAACTTTTTCACACCTCACACTTTGCTTTAGTTGCTGGTGCAACCAATTGTAATAGCCAGAGGCAAGCCTCCGTTTCACCTCCTCAGCACCCATTTACAAATCTTTCTCGCATTAATCGAAATGCAAAACTTGACCACACATTTACCACGCAAGCCCAAGCCCAGCCAGACCCTGTGCAAAATTATACAGGGGATGAGCAGTGATGAAGAAGGTAAAGTGAGATTATGTGTAACTGAAATTCTGACATCCTACTTTTCCAGCCTTCCCTTTCAAAAACACTGTTGTCAGCCAGCGTTACAGAAAAAAAAGGGGAAAAAAAAAGAAAAGAAAAAAGCCATCAAGCTGACAAGTCAGTTCATTAGTCTTGTTTCATTATCATTGCCATCAAGTACACAAAAAGCAGTGATAAACTTGTTCAGGCTGAACAGTAACAGATTCCCACTGTGGGATTTTGGTCCATAACTGAGATTGTCCGTTTGGTAAGATGAGATGTGACACAAATTTGTTTGTTATGAGAATGGATACTAGTACTAGTAAAACAGAGCTTGGGAGCAATGGGGAAAAAAAGAAAACATCTTGTTAAAATCATGGTTTTACCATGACTCAATACCCTATATGGATATTTTATTTCCCAATTTTATTGAGGGTCTACATTAGGAATAAGCTGAAAAAATGTTTATCTTGAATACATTGTATTGCATTTGCTGACCAAATGCATTAACACACATATCAAATTTCTCATATAATTCTGTCAGTGTGGTCAAGCATGGCATACAAACTTCAACAAAACTTAAATTCAATAGCGATTGCTTCCTGAAAACCCCATTCTTTATACACAACAAAGGAGAAACACTCTAGCAGTGCAGATGTAATTATTCACCAGATATTTATTACCATAGTGTTTTTTTTGAACATATCAATTTGTTTTTCAGTGCCCTCTCTATTTCACCTTCTCTCTGTTCTTTTCACAAAATCTACAGTACCGGTAGAGCACAGCGAAGACTTCTAATCAGCCTCAAATCCTCTTGTCTCTCTCCACGAGTAGAGACATGCATACGAGAGAGGGGGAAATGCATACCAAATCAGAAATCATTATTTTTGCCCTTCAGAAGTGCAAAACAAAGGGCAACAGGTTAGCTGGCAGAAAGTAGACATAATTTTACTGCCATTATTTGTTTGTAGGTGACACAGAGAGAGATAGAGAAAGAGGAAGAAATGTCTGTTCAAGCTGTGCTCATAAACTTGCACATACCAACAAGGTATGTGAGAGATCTACTAAATGGAAGAAATTGCTTCTCTATGTATAATCAAATCAAGGTCAACTTAGTTAGAATTTGCCAGATGATAAAGTGCAGCAATTTTAACAATGACCTTGTGTTTTAAAGTGCAAGTGGTTTTTTTGTTGTTGTTGTTGTTGTTGTTTTTCATAAAGCTTTTGTATAACGTGCAGTTTTGTTAGAACATACACATATTTTTATATCCATGTGTCCATTACAGATTATTTATTTAATTAGTGGCCATTAGAAAGCTTAGCTTTTTCTCAGTGGGTGTGTATGACTTTCACATCACCCTGGTCAGTGGACGGAAACATATTTGACTAAGATGAAGGCAAATGTTGAAAGTTGTTGTCTAGCCCTCTGTTCCTAGAAACAGATGAGTTAACACCCAAGTGTTTATTTCATGTAATCCCTGAATCTGCTTATCAGGGCAAGGTTAATTAATGAGCAAGCAATTATTTTCAGAGATTTTCAGCTTTTTGGGGGGTGCTGCTGAAAATAATCCTAAAACACAGAAATAAGGTTGTGTTTTAGCATGCTGGGTTCCCTTTTAGTCAGTCATGTTCTATGTTAAGTCAGAAAGAGACTGATGAATGGGGGTCTTACCTGAGATCCCAATCACCTTCAAGTGGTAACAAAATGAGCCAATGATACAGTACGTTGGTGTGCAGAATTTGCATCGTGCAGGTATATAAGGAGCAGCGCGACCAACTAGCACTCAAGCTTTAACTTCGGAGCCGAGATATATGGAGCCTCGTGATGACCGCGATTGCTGTATCACGTGGCTGAGACTGCGCTTGTGGATGATATATGTTCTCATTGCGGGTACATGACTATAGCTTAAAAGGTATAGAGGTATAGAATCTGCCACACCCCGTTCTAGCTCCTCTTCTCATAAGAGGGCTTCTTCAGCTGATGGCCAGGGTGATCTAAGGGTTACTGTGGGGGCTTCCCCCGAGGAGCTAGAACGGGGTGTGTGAGGTGGTGTATGAGAAGAGGAGCTAGAACGGGGTGTGGCAGATTCTATACCTCTATACCTTTTAAGCTATAGAGGAAGTGGCAGAAATCAAAACACTCTACGGACCTCAGTGTGTATCAATCTCTCCTCTCTTCATTCTCTGCAAATGTATTCACGGCTAAAACATCCTACTTCCACAACAAAATTAACAGCTGCTGTGATGCTCGGACACTCTTCAAGACTTTATTTTCTCTTCTTAATTCACCGCCTCCACCTCCTCCATCGACTCTTACAGCGGACGACTTTGCAGTTTTCTTCACAAATAAGACAAGATCCATCAGTGACCAATTCTCCACACCGCAGACTGAGGACAACTTCACAATGGCCGACGCACACTCTTTATCCTCCTTCTCCCCACTCTCAGAGATGGACGTCTCCAAAATTATCCTGTCCAATCATCCTACTACTTGTCCACTTGATCCGATCCCCACTCACTTCCTTCAAGTGATCTCTTCTTCAGTCATACCTTCACTTACTCACATTATCAACTCCTCTCTTCACTCTGGAACATTTCCCTTAGCATTCAAGCAGGCTTGGGTAAGCCCACTGCTCAAGAAACCATCTCTAAATCCAGCGCTTCTTGAAAACTACAGACCGGTATCCCTTCTTCCGTTTATTGCAAAGACACTTGAGCGAGCTGTGTTCAACCAGCTTTCTATGTTCCTTGTACAGAACAACCTCCTGGACAGCAACCAATCTGGCTTCAAAAGTGGCCACTCAACTGAGACTGCTCTGCTCTCGATTACTGAAGCCCTGCGACTAGCAAGAGCAGCTTCAAAATCCTGGGTACTCATCTTAGTGGACCTGTCTGCTGCTTTTGACACTGTTAATCACCAGATTCTCCTGTCCAGCCTGAAAAAGATGGGCATCTCTGGAACTGCTCTCCTGTGGGTTAAGTCCTACCTCTCTGACAGATCCTTCAGTGTGTCTTGGAGGGGTGATGTTTCAAAGTTACATCACCTTGCTACTGGGGTTCATCAAGGCTCAGTACTTGGACCACTTCTCTTCTCCATCTACATGACATCTCTAAGATCTGTCATTCAGAAGCATGGCTTTTCTTATCACTGCTATGCTGATGACACCCAACTCTACTTCTCATTCCAGCCAGATGACACAACGGTAGCTGCTCGCATTTCAGCCTGTCTGAGTGACATTTCTAGCTGGATGAATGACCATCACCTTCAGCTTAACCTTACGAAGACAGAACTCCTGGTGATTCCAGCTAACCCATTGCTTCATTACAACTTCTCTATACAGCTGGGCTCGTCAACCATAACTCCTTCGAGGACTGCCAGAAACCTAGGAGTTGTGATGGATCATCAGTTAAGCTTCACAGACCACATTGCTACAACGACCCGGTCCTGCAGGTTTGCCTTATACAACATTAGGAAGATTAGACCCTTCCTGTCAGAGCAAGCATCCCAACTTCTTGTCCAAACTCTTTTTCTCTCCAGACTGGACTATTGTAATGCTCTCCTGGCGGGCCTTCCTGCATGCACTGTCAACCCTCTGCAAATGAGCCAAAAAAAGCTCACGTTACTCCTCTACTCATCAGGTTACACTGGCTACCAGTAGCCGCTCGCATCAAATTCAAGGTACTGATGCTTGCCTACAAGACGACCACTGGCATGGCACCAACTTACCTAAACTCACTGGTTAAATCTTATGTGCCCTCCAGAAGTTTGCGCTCTGCAAGTGAATAACGCCTTGTGGTGCCATCCCAAAGAAGATCAAAATCACTCTCACGGACCTTTTCCTGGACTATGCCAAGCTGGTGGAATGACCTCCCAATATCAATTCGTACAGCTGAGTCTTTACTCATTTTCAAGAAACATCTAAAGACTCATCTTTTTTGCCTGCACTTAAGCAACTAACACCAGCACTTTTCCTTTTCTTGTCTTTTCATTAAAAAAAAAAAAAAAACCTGGCTATGCGTTCTATACTAGACTAACTGAGACTTGTCATGGCACTTGTATACTGTTGTTGTTCTCTTGTTGACCTGTGTGCTTCTATTGTTCTCATTTATAAGTCACTTTGGATAAAAAGTGTCTGCTAAATGATTAAATGTAAATGTAAATTTGCTGGACACACTCAGGCTCCTGACATCTCATTCGAGGCTCGGGCGGAAGACCTAATGTCGATCACCGCATCACAAGGCGGACTTGAGTGCACGGGAGATGAGGTTTCAGCTGCATTGCCTCCCTAGGGAGTGCCAGCATGCCCGAGTCTGATCCTGAGCTGACAGCCGTGTTTTCCCGGGCAGTTGAGAGCATCGGGCTTGAGTGGAATCCTCCACCCTTTCCCAAGTGCTCGAGGCTGGATGATTGGTTCCTGGTGGCTGCTTGTGCTGATCGCCAGCACCCCCAACTGGTTCCTTTCTTTCTGGAAGTGCGCCAGGAAGTGACCAGTTCATTGAAGGCACCTTTAGCTGCCCGAAACTATTCTGGTGCTTCCTCTGCCTTCATTGCCCTCAATGGCGGAGCGGCTAAGGGTCCTCCGCATGGTACGGTGGTCCCAAGATTCCCTCCAAGGCATGTAAGTTCTTATCCATGTTGTGGCCAAGGCTTACAGAGCTGCAGGTCAGGCTGCTTCTGCCATGGCCACCCATCAGGTCTACCAGGCCAAGGTGCTCAAAGAGCTGCACGGGGACAGTGCTGACCCAGGGGTTTTGCAGGAGATGCACACTGCTACCGACCTTGCTCTCTGGGCGACGAAGGTTACTGTGCGCTCGTTGGGTCAGGTGATGTCCACTTTGGTGGTCCAGGAGCACCACCTATGGCTAAACCTGGCAGACACGAGGGAGTCTGATCGGACTCCTCAAATCCCCAGTCTCCCCGGCTGGCCTCTTCGGCGACACTGAGGAGAATTTTTCCCAGCAGTTCTCTGCTGCCCAGAAGCAGTCTGAGGCCATCAAACAAATCCTGCCCTGGCAGCCTGCTGCTGCCTCCACACTGCCACTGGCGCAGCTACATCAGCCTGTTCGTTGCCGAGGGCACCCCCTACAGTCTCATCCACTCCCGCTTGGCCACAGCAGCAAGAAAATGGCCGCAGAAGGGTGGCACAGCCCGTCTCTGCCCCTAAACCTGCCAAGCGTCAGGCCAAGTGGCATTCCTGAGACGGGTGACCCAGAGTTTGGGAATATCAACTCATCAGGATATGATAGCAGGACCACTCCTTCCCCCGGGGGAGGGCCGTGGGAGAACCCTTTGTTCTCGTTTTCTTTTTGTTCCCCTCGGTGGTACCCAAACCTTCACAAAAAAAGCTGTTTCCTCTACCTCTGGGTCCCAAGAGGCCGTGGACAACAGTTTTTTAGAAAGTGCTTCCTCACTGCTCTTGTTTACCTCTCCCCTTGCCAGTTTCCATGCAGAGCCGGCTCAAGAACGCACACCTTCTCAAGCTCTCTTTGCCACTTGGAATCAGGAAAGTGCTCACACTCTGCCCCCACTAAGGGATGTTATGCCTCCCATGCTGGGGCTGTCTGTTCCACCACGCTGCCCCACTGTGGGTACACCTGTATTTCCCTTGACCCTGCTTGATCTTTTTCTGGGAGTCTGGCTAGAGCTGGCTCATCCAAATGATCAGGCTCGGCTACGCAATTCAATTCGCTCGGCTTCCCCCCAGGTTTCGGGATGTTCGTGTGACGATGGTGGGCAAGGATGCTCCTGTCATGCTCGGAGGTCGTGACCCTTGCTGGCAAGGGGAACAATAGAGCTGGTCCCTCCAGCTGACATAAAGTTCGGCTTTTACAGCCCCTACTTCATAGTACCCAAGAAAACAGTTGGGTTAAAGCCAATCCTGGACTTACGTGCCTTGAACCGCGCTCTTCACAGCTTCACAGATGCTAACGCCCAAGCTCATTTTTGAATGCATTCATCCGTTGGATTGGTTTGCAGAAATCGACCTGAAGGACACGTACTTTAATTTCTCCATTCTTCTTTATAACAGAACGTTTATTCGGTTTGCTTTCGAGGGGCAGGCATTTCAGTACAAAGTTCTCCCATTCGGGTGGGCCCTGTTTCCCCGTGTCTTTGTGAAGGTCGCGTAGGGAGCCCTTGCTTCTCTCAGGGAACTAGGTGTCCGAATCCTCAACTACCTGGATGCCTGGCTGATTCTAGCTCACTCTCGAGCGCAGTTGTGTGTGCACAGGGATCTGGTGGTCAGACACCTCGCCCATCTGGGTCTTAGGGTCAACTGGGAAAAGAGCAAATTCTCCCCTGTGCAGAGGATCACTTTCCTCAGTATGGAAATAGACTCGGTCGCCATGTTTGTGCAGCTTATGCTTCACGATCAGATCCCGAGATGGGCATGGCAACAGGGCATGCTCCAAGTGACCGTCACTCCGGCCTGCCTCCCAACCTTCATCCCGTGGTTGGACCTCTCATTTCTACGGGCTGGCGTTCCCCTAGAACCTGTGTCCAGACATGTTGTGGGGACAACAGATGCCTCTGCCACTGGCTGGGGTGATATGTGCAATGGGCATGCTGCGTCAGGTTCCTGGATAGGACTCCGACTTCAGTGGCATGTCTGTCAGTGGCATTGCTGCGCCATTCCATTCCACTCCATGGACTGGATGCATGCGCTATTCCCCTCAGGTGAGCTCTTCAGTTCAGGACCCTGGGTTCCTCCAGCACTGTTGATGTCCAGCACTTGCGTGCATGCCCTATCAGTCAGCCCTGTGTATGACTAAGTGCCTCCATGTGTTGTGATTCTCCTTTTCTGGGCAATCCCATGTGTGTAGTTCCACATTAAGTCTCTTCGTAGCATGTGTCTTTCGCATGGCAAGCACCTTGCCAGCTCTGTCGTTGAAACTTCCACCCTGTGTGCTGGTACCTCAGAGTTCATGTGTACCACCACCTTGTAAATCTTCCTACAAGTAGGCAGCCTGAAAGCATACGTCCAGCTGCAATAAGCTACCCAGTGTATTGTGTGTCAGCTATAGGCCCTCACTCGTGCTGGCCTCACGACAGGGTGCTATCACTCACATGGGTCACTGGAAGAGAGCCATGTGGCATTTTGTAAGGGACCCCATTCGCCAGTCACTTTCTGACGTAATGTAGATAGTGACTGACTGAAAGGGAACATCTAGGTTACGTATGTAATCCTCGTTCCCTGAAGGAGGGAACAGAGACGTTACGTCCCTTTGCCACATAGCTGTTCCGCTGAACGGCCAGGTCTCTGGGCTCGGCTTCTCAGCGAAGACTTGAGTGCGAGTTGCTCACGCTGCTCCTTATATACCTGCACAGTGGGGCGGAGCTCTCGATGCAAATTCCACAGACCAAGATACTCTTGGTCCTTCCTTTAGTGAAACTACGGTGGCCGACACAAGTAATGATGTCATCGGTAAAGACAGCAGAGAGCAAAAATATTTCTTTACAAAGGTAAATCAAGGAATTACATTTACTTAATTATTCATTAAATCAATGTTACTGTGAATGTTAATGTACTTGTTCATCATTGTGTAATTGTCTTATTCGCAAAAACAACAAAGTGATGAAACATGCTCTGTAGAGCAGTTTGTCCATTGAGTACTATGGAACAAACATGGTGGGGACTTCCATTTAAGGGTACCCACAGTGTATGTTGATAGAAATAGCTCAATCTAAGGTAATAAAAACATAACAGTTCATTAAGAAAGGTTTTTATACACCTCTGAAAACATAATTATTTATATTATATTGCATTTCTGTAAATAGATTGTTGTTGGTCACAGAACTTTTGGTTGCAATTTATTTTACAGTACTTGTACTAACATGTACGTATTGTGTACTTACAGTGTATTTATCTAAGAAAGTTCTGTTAATACAAGGTAACTACATGGGGTAGGGTTAGGTTTAGGGGTAGGTTCAGGGTAAGTACCTAGTTATTACGTAGTTATTGTAATTACAATAATAAGTACATAGTATGTACATGAGAAACATGACTGTATTTGCAGTCATCCAAAAGTTTGTGATCCTGTTGGCTCTTTAGAAATACACAAAATCTTCATAGAGAGAGAGAGAGAGAGAAAGACTATAAGACAATCTTTAGAGTCTATTTGTTAAGTGCCTTTTGTTTTTATTAAAGAAAAGCAACATTACTAATTTAATAATTTTTTATCAAGTCATTTACAACAAAAAGCTTGAAGCTAGAAGGTAATAATTTATCATTACCAGCCTTCACTATGATGGAATATATTCTTTACTGTGGCAAAGGCAACATTATTTTTCCTTAAACTCTTGCTGTTTCTGTAACTCTTTCTTTGCGAAGGCCAACTCACCTCAGGATCAGAAATGAAAATCGTACTCTATCTTAAGTCAGTCACAAGAGTGACACATGTGAAGACTGAAGTCTTCTCAGGACTCTCTTTAGTAACCTTCTGCGTCACTGAAAAGGAAAAATAAAAATTGCTCAAGCATCACAAGCCCGCATCTATAAATTAGAGTGTGAAAAACATAATTTATCATCTGCCTGCTCATAACCCTTTTCAGCTGACTCTATGAAATAACAGTGCACATAAACAGCCACCATAAAAGGGCTATGGCTGCACCCGAGTGAGTGCATTACACCATGAATCAGTTTATTAACATTTGCTGGTGGCACAATGCTGGTGGAGGTGAATATATTCATTAATAAAGATCTGTTTACGACGTTTATCTACACTCTGGTGCCAGACCACTAAAATCTAACAAACAACCCAAAGATGAAGATATGGCATGAAGAGTTTATAAAGAAATGACATTAGGGGGAGACATTAGATTTGTTCCAAAACATAGTGAGCTGCCTCACTGTCAGTTGATATACAGGTGAATATATTCTAAATTGCAATTTAAACATTGTGAAACCTAATAAATAAGATGCTCATGTGCATCACACACACACACTTCTGAAGTGTACAAGATGCTCAGACTTGATAAAAAAAGAAAATAAAAGAAAAACAAGTGATGTTAGCATGTTGCTAAGCTATCATAGCAATAATCTACAGAACACAATGACCAAATTATATATATATATATATATATATATATATATATATATATATATATATATATATATATATATATATATATATATATATAAAATTTGGTCATTGTGTTCTGTAGATTATCATTATCATTGTGTTCTGTAGCTGCAAATGAATAGAGTGCAATACCTTTTTAAAGAATAGAATTAGAACAGAAAGTTCTAGAGTTAGAGGGTCAAATAAAGATTTTTTAGCTTATTCTTAAATATGGCCAAGAACTCAGCTGCTCGGATTGAGTTGGGAAGGTCATTCCACCAGGGGGGAACAGTTAATTTGAAAGTCTGTAAAAGTGATTTTGTGCTTCTTTGGGATGACACAATCAAGAGACGTTCACTTGCAGGAGGATACTTAATATCCAGCGATACTGTTGACTTGATTGCTCAAATATTATTTAAACTGAACTGAGCTAGATGATGCCATCACCGAATTCAATGATGAACTGCCTTTAACTGAAAATTGAGTGCTTACTATCGTCATTTTGGATAATTGACACACTATTTTCCTATTTAATACTGTTTAGTGCTTTGACACAATATGTATTGTTAAAAGCACTATATGAATAAAGGTGACTTGACTGGTTTTGTATTTTTTTCAATTTCCGAATCATCGTGTGGACAGGTGTCTTATACACCTAACGAGTCTTATACACCTAGGAGTTACTTCTTAAAGTGGCAGAACTAATCTGTGTTCCACTTGGGCACATAACCTGTGGAATCCAAAATCAAAATTATTGCTGGTTGGTACGGGTCAAATACTTATTTCACTCACTGAAATCAATGTCTTACCTTTATGCAGTGTGTGTTTTTTTTTTTTTTTTTTTTTTTTTTTGATAATCTCTATCACTTACAATAAACCTACCATAGAAATAACAGACCCTTCATTTATTTGTAAATGAGCAAACTTACAAAATCAGCTGGAGTTCAAAGAAATATTTTCCTCATTGTGTATATATGAATTAGTGTATTACTGCTTTGCCAACAATTACTAATAATTTTTTCACAAGTTTGTAAAATAGAAGTTTATTTATTGCATTATTGTTGGGACTGAATTATTTTTAATTACAACTGAGAGGTATGCTTTTGCTTAGGTTGAGTTGTTGCTAGTAGTGGTTATAGTGCATAATTAAGTTATATAAGTTATATAATTCAGTAAAATAAATTAAACAAAATGATTCATGCCAGGCGCATTTAAAATCACATTCAGGTTACTCTTTAGGGTCAGTAAATAATAACTTTATTTAATTTATTTCTCAAATTAATCATGTGGAACCTACAGGATTAAATCAGTATTTCAATTAATAATAATTACATATATGTGTTTTAATTATGAACGATCTCATAGAAGCAATTTCCAAGTCTGAGAAGGTGAACGCAAAGTAGAGGGAGAATTTGTTCGCAATTATGGTAATGCAAGCCAACGAATAGGATGAACTATTCTAGCTCTTGTTTAAATTTATCCCACCATTGACATTTGTTGCCTTTTTGAGGCATTGAAACAATAAAACAGATCTGAGTTCCGGAGCTCCTGCACAGAGCAGCTGAGCTCAAACCTTGATCTCCCTCTGAGTATGTGACACACAGGGCTTTGCTCTTATGTTATGCCTTCTAAATAATCTCAGCACAGGTAGGTGCTTGATAACTAACTCTGCCAGTTTCTCTTTAATGTTGCCATTCATCATAGATATATGAAAGGGACTGGCTGGCTGTTTGAAATATCAAAGGAAGAATTCTGGCTAACTAATCATTCCATCAGTTTGTTTTTATCAGATTTGATCAGTGGAGCTCTGAGATAAACAAACTCCACAGAGAAAAATAATTCTGCTCTGTTTGATGCGCTGCAAGCAACAGGGGGTTTTAAAATTTGACATGAATGATGTATTAATATGCTCACATTCTTGCATACACAACTACTTTAGAATTTTGTTCATGCAGACTACTGATTTGATTTTTCTTTTCCCAATTTATTATGCAGTGACAACTATAATTAAACCATTAGCTAGATGCGTGTGAAAAATTTCACATTAGTTAACTTTATGTTTATATAAGTGTTAATAATAATAAATTGGTACGTTAATTCAATATATACTTCAATCATTTTTTTACAAGCACAATATCTCATGTTTTTAGATATTTGAGTATATTACTAAGTATTATAACCATTAAGCATTATATAATGTTTGTTAAAGTTACCAAGGAACTGTTGAATGCTTGAAACTAATTGACTGACAAATCTTAGGTGTGCAATTAGAAATATAACTATATACTGTATAACCAACTCACAGCAACACAATTTAATACAAATACAGCACAATAATCATTAAGGACTTTTGAAGTTGCAGTTGAATTTGAAGTTTTCAAAAATTAAATGTAAAGTGTATACACATCTAGATTAGGTAATACATAATCTGTACTTTGTACAAATGTTTTTGACATTTGTGTGTACATAAATGTTAAATCAAATTGTAAGTTTTTAAACTAAACTACACATATTTTGAGAAAAAACTAATAATCTGGCTGCTGAGGAGGGGAAAACAGGTGGAGGGAGTTAACTTACTATGAATAATGAGCAAATTAATCAAAAACCATAGAAACAAACAAGATCAAAAAGAAGAGAACAGAAAAACAGAAAACTAAAACAAACCAGATCATGACCATAACAGATTGCCCCCTCCTGGAAAGGCATGTCCTCGTGCTGACAAAAAAGTCCAGGAGGAGCCAGATGGAACTCAAGAGGCCAGTCAGGATAGCAGCCCACGATGGATTCAACAGCGGGGGGACACATGTTGGAGAAGGGGCCGACAACACTAGGGGTGCAGACTGACTGACGAAGACTGAGCCGATGGATGAAGAACCCAGGATGAAGCCGAGCAGATGGAGAGCCAGGGTGACAGATGATCCAGAGGATCCGGAGGGCCAAGGCGGAGCTGAAGGCTCAGGCAACCGAGGTGGGGCTCAAAAAGACTAAGGCTGGAAGCAGGGCCGGAGGGAAAGAGCCTGACAGCAAAGTAAGAGGAGTGGAGTCCGGCGGATAGTCAATGACAGACCATGGTGGGAACAGAGGGATGAGGGAGCCCGGTGGAGCTTGAGCTGGGTGAAACCAGTGGAGACACAGGACAACTGGGTAATGCCTCCCCAAAACAGTCTATTAAATCCATCTGGAAATGGAAATTCCTGAAGTTCCTCATAGTACTTCCCAGAAAACTGGCTGCAATTCAAACTGAGCTGTGGGAGTGTGGGTGGGGCTTCCCTCTAAGCCCTCGATCTCCACCAAAACTCCCTCGAGAACGGACGATGTTTCCGCCTCACGCACTAGGTCAGACGATCCGAGAGGCTCAGGCTCTGGGGCGATGATAGGCTCAGTAGTGGTGATGTGTGCTGGCTCATGGTTAGCGGCAAACTCAGGCATTCCGTCTGCGGTGGGCTATGGCAATAGGTCCGTGCAGGATGGCAGCTGGCTGTTCCATTAAAACCCTGATCTGAACGCACGTGCTGGAGATATACAACTAATAACAAGAGCGCCTTTACTGATGAGATGCGGATGAAAATCGAATTCAAATTTTTGCACAGCCCTAGTCCAGGAGTGGCTTGGTTCAAGAAATGTGACAGCTGCAGCCCTTTTCCTGAACACGTCTGAGGCTGGTGACTCTTCAAGCCACACTGTTTCCTTCCAGTCAACTTTATATGAATATATTTTGATACAGCACTCTGTGAACAGCCAACCCTTTCAGCAATTACCTTCTGTGGCTTACCCTCATTGTGGAGGGTGTTGATGATAGTCTTCTGGAACTTTTGAAGTTTGTGTGCAAGGAATCTTGAATATGAAAGTGACATTCAGCAAAGTATGGTGACCCATACTCAGAATTTGAATATTTACACTGCTGCTTCAAATAAATGTGTCTGGCAAATAAATTAACGTGGGGTGTGAAGAAGGATGAAGAAGTGGTTTTTCAAATGATGGATAGTCAAAAATTTATAAAATAGAATAGTAAAACTGTCATAAATAAGTCGTCAAGACCTTGAAAGCATCAACTCAGAGAAATATCTTGTTTAAAATAATCTGACAGATTCTCTGAGAGAGCCAAGATTTGATTGCTGGAATGCAAGAGCACCATCTTTTTTTTCCGTTTTTTTCTTCACTGTGCAGTTGAATTAGCCTTTAATAAATCTGCAGTTATTTCTGTGTGCCTGGAGCTGTTCTGTTGATGTGTCTCAAGCAGGGACTCTGTTGGCAGGAACAGCAATGATTCTGAAAAGACACATAATTTTTATTTTTTATTTTTTCTTGAGACCACAGAGTATGATTAAATACATCTGAAATTTTGACATCATCTGTGAACAACCAATGAAATTAAACATAAAGAGCTCCAGTTTTATTTGTTTTCCACAAGAGACTTAAAATTATGAGACCCCAGCTGTGCTCTGACCCTTCAAGACTGATTCTAAATAAACGTATCACTGTATATAAACCAACAACATGTTTATTAGATCCTGTACCCATTTAATTACTGAAAGAGCTGTTACCTGTAGCCGAAGAACCGCTTCTCAATATTATTAACTTGTCGTTATCTTTAGGTCATGTCCCAAAAATTTAAGCTAATTAATTAAATTTTACATTTAATAAGAAACCAAAACTAGATCCTAGTGAACTGGCAAATCATAGGCCTATTTCAAATCTTCCCTTTATGTCTAAAATTTTAGAAAAAGTTGTGTCTGCTCAATTGAGCTCCTTCCTGAAAATAAATAATAATAATAATCTTCATGAAGAATTTCAGTCAGGTTTCAGGCTCCACCATAGCACAGAAACTGCACTTGTTAAAATTACAAATGACCTGCTCCTTGCGTCAGATCAAGGCCGCATCTCATTTCTAGTCTTACTTGATCTTAGTGCTGCGTTCGACACCATAGATCATGACATACTCATAGATTGATTACAAAACTATACAGGTATTCAAGGGCAGGCTCTAAGATGGTTTAGATCCTACCTATCTGATCGCTACCATTTTATTTATTTAAATGGGGAGTCATCTCATTTAATGATGTTTTATTAATCAACACAGGCAATAATCAAGTAATCAATCCCATAGTATAAATATCGATGATTTACCTTAATCCATTGACGGTTTATCAGCATCGCTCCTCCACCCCATGTCCTCACTTTGAGTTCACTTTATAAATAGACGGGGAAGGGGGGGTACTCTAAGTTCGGGCCATTCCCGAGCTTGGAGCCCTTACATGGACAGCACGCCAAATATGCATACCATACCTCAGCTAATTATTTGTAAGCGTGAACTCATGAATCACCAGTAAAATATGGAGTGCCACAAGGAGCCGTCCTAGGTCCCCTTCTATTTTCAATATACATATTGCCCCTTGGTAATATTGTTAGAAAATACTGTATTAGTTTCCACTGTTATGCTGATGATACCAGCTATATATCTCATTGAGACCAGATGAAATTTATAAATTATCAAAGCTAACAGAGTGTGTTAAAAATGTAAAAGATTGGATGACCAATACTTCTCTCCTATTAAATTCGGATAAAACAGAGATATTAATTATTGGACCAAAAAACAGTACACAGAATCTTGTAGATTACAATTTGCAATTAGACGGATGTACTGTTACTTCCTCTACAGTCAAAAATCTGGGTGTTATATTAGACAGCAACTTGTCTTTTGAAAACCATATTTCCCATGTTACAAAAACATTATTTAGCATTATTTAGTCTTAGAAACACTGCCAAGCTACAAAACATGTTACCCCTTGTCTGATGCAGAAAAGCTAGTTCATGCATTCATGACCTCTAGACTGGACTATTGTAATGCACTTCTAGGTGGTTGTCCTGCATCTTCAATAAACAAGCTACAGGTAGTCCAAAATGCAGCAGCTAGAGTCCTTACCAGGTCAAGAAATTATGTTTATATTACCCCAATTTTACAATCTCTGCACTGGCTACCTATTAAGTTCCGTATCAGTTACAAAATATCATTACTTACCTATGAGGCCCTAAACGGTTTAGCTCCTGCGTACCTAACTAGCCTTCTACCACGTTACAATCTATAGGTCTCAAGATGCTGGATTTTGGTAGTCCCTAAGATGGAAAAGTCCACTAATGGAGGTACAGCTTTTTCACATTTGGCTCCCAAACTCTGGAATAGCCGTCCTGATAATGTTTGGGGATCCGACACACTCTCTCTGTTTAAATCTAGATTAAAAACACATCTCTTTCGCCAAGCATTATAAATAATGCATCTCTTAAATTGTGACTGTAGTTGCATTCTTATCCCTTAGCTTGGGTTAAACTAATTAATTTTAATTTGTTGGAACATCAGCTATGCTAATGAAGTCTCTATTTGTTTATCTGTTTTGCCACAGGATCTACATCCCGTGGTAACTAGGAATCTGGATCCAGAACACCTGAGAAGAGATGATGCTGACCCCCTCAGAGGACCCCAGATGATGCTAACACTGAAACAACAAACAGAACTAACAAATATTGCCACAAGTGTTAATAATTGCTGTTAATAATGTTCATTGTCTGGCTGACTACGTCTTATATTATTTTTTCAGAAAAATCCTGTCATATGCACACAAACTCACAGTCACCACTTTTAAGCTACTACTAAATATTGTACAAATATCATTTTCTGTAAAGTTGCATTGTAATGGTTTGTATCGTACCAGAACTCTTTTTGAACATAGACTTTGTATGTACTGGGCTGATTCTATAATAAGTTTCTACCAAAATAAATAAGTATATAAAAATATAAACCATCCATAGTGTACATTTTTTTATGCTTTGATAAAAAATATTTCTTGCAAGTGTTTTGTAAGTTAAGCCTTTTTTTAAGATACATTGGAGTTTTCTGCAGTGCAACCAGTCCATCTGGTTCTCCTCAGAAGGCCGAAGCGGGTGCAGCTGATGAGAGGTCCATGCTGTGTCAGGTGCTTGGCCTGGCTGATTGCTTCTTGTGTTACTTTGCAGTGGGTGATTATGAAAATGCCTCACAGTATGTCTGTCATGTAGCGCATAAGTGTTTATATGGGCCTCTGATTGTGGTGTAAGGACACAGTTTGGTTGTCAATCCTGATTCCGGTAGGGTCTTTGATTGCCCTGCAATGGTGGCCTGCTAATTTGGGAACCATGCAACAATTTCAAAAGAACCCATTGCAACATGACTTCATAACATCTTTTAGAGTTGCCATGGAGATTACCATCAGTCAATCTGCCATGCAGAAATAGCATTAAGGCAGCAATCTATAACAATTACTAAGAAACAAATGTTGTTTATAGGAAATTTCTAACAGTAGCATGACAGACAATAATGGCTAAGAGATGATTCAATGAACCTTATCATAAGTGGTTTATGAAAACAGTTTCTGATGACAAATTTAGCATTAGCCTTGGCTTTGCTCATCAGTTGCTTTTGAATGTGATCAAACATTGTTGATGATAATGGTTCTATTCTTTATAAATTATTGATCCATATGTCAATGCTCCCTGGCTCAGAAAGCTTGGTTAACAATAGGCTATATGCAACTTTTCTGAACAAGTAAATTTTTCATGAGTACTCTCTCAGAAAATGCCAGTTGAGAATTTGTTAAAGCCAAGACGCTGGTTGAGGTGCTTCAAATAAATCAATATATCTAGCTGAAAGAGACTAGCCTGTGATTCATGTCTGTGGATCTGTTAGCCTTGCAGGACCTTAAATTATAAAGATGTGCTTGCATTAGAAAACAACAGCTGAATTGGATCCAACAGGGCCAAGGCCAAGTTTTTCTACTCTGTCTGGAAGAAACAGTTTCAGAGGAACTTTGTGACAACTAAAAATAAGTTTAAACCAGCATGAATTTCTATTCTGCTTTAGACTGGTTTGGTTCTGGTTACAAGATGTTTCAAGCAGAATAGTTTATAGCTCAAATGATGTTTGATGTTTAAAGGGTTAGTTCATCAAAAAATGAAAATTATGTCATTAATGACTCACCCTCATGTCGTTCCAAACCCATAAGTCCAAAAATAGCAAAAACTATGACTTTATTCAGCATTGTCTCCTCGTCCATGTCTGTTGTGAGAGAGAGTTCGCGAATGAATCATTCGATGTAACCAGATCTTTTTGAACCAGTCCACCAAACGAACTGAATAGTTTGAAACGGTTCACATCTCTAATAAGCATTATTCCACAAAGGGCTTAAGCTGTTAACTTTTTTAATGTGGCTGACACTCCCTCTGAGTTAAAATAAACCAATATCCCGGAGTAATTCATTTACTTAAACAGTACACTGACTGAACTGCTGTCAAGAGAGAACTGAAGATGAACACGGAGCCGAGCCAGATAACAAACGAACGATTGAAATAATTATCATTTTTTCGATGAACTAACCCTTTAAGCTCATAAGTGGAAACCTAGGATAAGCATTCAGATATGACAACCAGGTTTCCCTTGTGAAAAAAAAGGAAGAAAGAAAAAGAAGTGTATTTAATATTGATTGTGCACTTAAATCCTGTACTTAAGATAATATAATATTAACCAAATAAAAAGGCCATTTAAGTGTACGTAAAGAACGCATACTTTCATAATGTGCATAATGTAAAATAAAAAGTTTTAAATAAGTATGCTTGAATACATTTTTGTTGTGCTTTAAAGAAGTACACTTATTTTGATGTGTTGACTAACACACTAAGATTAAGTATGTGATTTAATTTTAACTGAAGTGTTTTATTTGATATAACATTAACATGCAAATGTGGTAATTGATAAAACATTTAATATAATGGGACAGACAAAAGCAGCTCATATAGACAAAATAATATGCCATGTCTCCTTCCAAATATAATATGTGTCTCTTTATAGATGCATTATTCTATATATTATGGTAAAAGTGACGACTAATATTGTGTCTTTGTTTTACTTAAATAGCAATATATTCTGTAATTTTAGTCAACTGCACTATGGTAATATTTTCAATATGATATGTAAATAATAATAATAATAATAATAACATAACATTATATTTATTGATCTATAGACTAAGCCTTTTGCAGATCACAGATTTCTTTGAAAACTGATTATATTAAACTTAACTCAATCAGTCTCTAACGCACTCTCTGTTAAACCATGAGTACACATTTTAAGTGTCTGAGATCTGAGATCTGGCTTACCCTGGTGGTCAAAATTAATATTATGAATTTCATATTTTATTCACATGAATGCAAATAGCGTATGTTTTAGAAACTTCCATTCGAGCATCAGATATTCATTAAATACTGCATGTTTCCTCAGAACATACGAGTTCTTTAAAGTTTGGACATTGGATTTACAAGATATAGACCAATTAGTCATTATTGGACACATCCACAAATATACTGGCCAATATCTTTGCAATGATAAAACACACCAACATAAATCACAGAATGTTGTCTCTAGATGGTGTCTAACCAATTATGTGCAAAACAGACGAATAGCCTAGGATGATAAAGAAAAGTTCTAAGTGTATGAGAAATGTTGTAATGGTCAACCATACAAATCTGACATTACAAGATGCATACAATTGATTGGCTGCTGGCAGCCAATGTGCGTTTGTTTTAGTGATATTTTTATGATGTTTTAGCATTTGCCTACAAAACAACACGTTTTACTTGTTTGATCATAAAGCATCAGTTTACGAGCATTTATTTTTAATTTGTATCTCCCCCTATGGGCAGAATTTGATGTAACTTGGCAAGTATCCTCGGAATGTCCTGTTGTTCATATGTCCCAATTGTTGTGAAGTTTGGACATTGCATTTACAATATAAAGGTTTATAAAATTTAGCATGTATCAATATTTAAAGAGGGGGGGGGGTGAAATGCTATTTCATGCATGCTGAGTTTTTTACACTGTTAAAGAGTTGGATTCCCATGCTAAACATGGACAAAGTTTCAAAAATTAAGTTGTACGTTTGAAGGAGTATTTTTGTTCCCAGGTTTTTTTCGAGTATGGCTCTGTGTGACGTTAGATGGAGCAGAATTTCCTTATATGGGTTCTAATAAGGCACTTCTGCCGGAAGAGCGCGTGCTCCCGTATAGCGAGGCTGAGCAGCACAGACATTTCACTGATCAGAGCGATTCACTGATCAGAGCGAGAGCGTCGCGAAAAGTCACAAAAGAAGTGTGTTTTTGGTTGCCAGGACAAGACAACCCTGCACAGATTACCAAAAAATAAAAAAAACAGCATTAAGGGACCAGTGGATGGAGTTTATTTTTACAGAGCATCAACGGAGTTGTGCAAGTGTTTGTGTTTGTTCCCTGCATTTCAAAGATGCTTGTTCACAAGGCCCAGTTTGACGACGGATTTGCGTATTGTTTATTTCTTAAGGATGATGCAATCCCAAAGAAAAAGGGTCACGATCGTGTGTTGGAACCGCAGGCGGTGGATAAGACACACGTCTGTGGTGTGGGAGACCCGGGTTCGAATCCACAGTGAGACACCAATGTGTTCCTGAGCAAGACACTTAACCCCTAGTTGCTCCAGAGGCGTGCGACCTCTGACATATACAGCAACTGTAAGTCGCTTTGGATAAAAGCGTCAGCTAAATGAATAAATGTAAATGTAAATGTAAAACTGCTTCAAATATCTCTGCCTCCTTGTTAGTGCGTCCCCTCCCATGCCAGAGACCCGGGTTCGAGCCCCGCTCGGAGCGAGTCGTTGCTGCTGCTGCTCTCGTTCAGTTTCAGCCTCTGGATCTGATTCTGGATCATAAATAAACGGCTGAATCTGACTGTAAGCCATGGTTTGTTTTGGATGATGGGTTTTCCCTCACGGTAATGTCACAGCTTCCACATGCTCTCAACGCAAAAGCCTACTGGCGCTCGTGATTCTTTAGCTCCGCCCACACGTCACGCCTCCAGCCGGTCGTGTATTTCCGGGAAAAATCGGTACAGACTATCTTTCTCTTATGAATATAATAAAACTAAAGACTTTTTGGATTTATGAAGGATGCAGTACTACTCTATATGTAATCAAGATTAACAGGATATTGAGTGAAAACGAGCATTTCGAGCCTTAAGTTTGTACTTTGCCTTTGACAGATACAGGTTAATTTATGAGAATGTACAATGCCATACAGATTAATTCACCTTTTAGATTCATGCAGTCTAGCAGTGTTGCTGTGCACAAAGATGCTCCTGCAGTTTGTTGTGTTGATGCACTGATACTCATCTATCTCTATTTTAAGCCACCAGTATAAGAAATGAAAAAGTGTAGCCTACACAATAAATCTTCAAACATGTCAGAAGCAATTGTTTCAAATCTCGCCATAGCCTGTCAATTAAGCTTGCTTTTCATGCACCTGACAGTATCCTTATTACAGACAGAAGCAAACAAATAAAATCCAAGCAAATAGGAAAAACATTTATTGTGTCTTGTTCCCTTTACAGCAACAGATGAGCTCCATCATTGCTTTTATAGTAATTTTTCCCCCTTGCTTTCCTTTTTTCTGTTAATCTCAGCTCAGTGCTTCCTCCAGGCAATGGCTGTGATATTGCTGTTTACTGGGGGTCTGCTTGATTAGCAATAACGGTTAACCTTTTTGTGGGTTTGGCAAAGCATTAATCAATGAGGCGGCTGATTAAAATTGTTTAGGATAAGGGCTGGGGCACTGGGAGTCAGATTAGTGTGGAAAGAGAGGAGAGGAGATGATTATAAATCTTAAGCCTACTTGTAAAAAAATGAAGCATTTTGCCTTGGTGCACATTTACGTTTTTTTTTTTTTTTTTTTTTTTGGACTGTTTGGACTTTTTTTTGTCACAATATAAAATGAATAAAAATAAAAATTGAACTTACAGTAGTACATGTTCTTCTGATTCATCAGTGGAAATTATTCCAAAGAAAAATGTAAACATTCAAATAAAGGCAATGAAAACCATATTAAGTAGTAATCTTTTATTATAATTTTTTAGGGAAAATAACAATAAACTAAAACAACACTGCTTCAGTAATGGGGGTGGGGGGGGGGGGGGGGGGGTGGGTTGACCAACGCAATAAAAAGTTAGAACTTGTATTTTGGACTAATTTAAAAAAAGGCAAATAAATCTGTGGACCCTCAAAATTTGTCATTTTGGAAATAAATATTTAAATAAATAAATAAATAAATATGGTAAGGCAATGGTTGGCAATAGGCCAGTAGGTTGATGGGCTTTTTGGGCTCTTATTTCCCTGTGCCTCAACACTCCTCTTTTTTTTCTTGCAATATCATTGGCTGTTGCTCATTGCTGCTGTTTCACTTGTCAGAGACCTGAAGACAGGATGGCCTGTCGTGCCCCTCCCCCAAATATTATAAAAAAAAAAAATAGAACTTTAATAACTTTTTCAAAATAGAACTTTAATAAAGCATAACAGTTAATAAATAAATAAATTGTAATTAAAGTCTATTATACAAACTAACTTGCACACATTAAATACAGTAAGTAATTTTAAAAGATTAAATATCAAAATAAACAATAATAAATGTAATGAAAAATCAACGGCAGTATCTGCACTGTGTAAATAGCGATAGAGGCTATTTAGACTAAATGAAAACTATTACTATTTACTATACTATTTACACTATGTACAAGTAGCTAGAGATTGCATTAAAAAAAAATGTTTGTGTGTAAATAGGTTCTGCTAGACACTACAGAAATCAACACTGGTATATGTCAACTGCTGGAACATTTGAAATTTCAGAATTTACAAAGGCACACTCCTGTTTTTTCTGGGGGTGAAGTTGTCAGTGAGCTCATATGATAATTAAAACATCATTAACTTTAATAAATGATCAACATCAACATGTTTCACAGGATTATAACTTACATGAAAATGATACATGGGCTTCATCTTGGGGTTATTGACTTTCTTTTTTCAGTGCTGGACTACTGATTATTATTATTTATTTATTATATACATATTTGGCCAGTAATTTTGATCATTTGGTGTCAGCTGCAAACATGAGGTGAGGATTGGAGTGGGCACAGAGGTGGGAATAGTGTGTTTTGTGTTTAGCCTATTGACTACTGCTTTCAACATAAAATGCATTTTTTTTATAATTATTTATTTTCATGTTTGTATTTATGTAAATCCATATGTTAATATTAATATAGAATTTATTTTTATTTTATTTTTTTATTGCACACTCTGCATATAGGGAGCGGCAGTACTGTATCAGGCATTTAGAAGGGAAAACAGATCTTGACACATGGACTTTTATGTGAGAGGACAACAGGAGATGGACACTTTTACAGGAGGAAGCATTATTATAGAGTAGTTTTGATGGTTTAAAGTTAAAACTCTTTAATCATGGATTTGTTTTTTGCATGCATGTCCTCCTGCACAGCACTAGCCACACAATATGACAAGTAAACAAATGAAGCACTGACAAGACACCGTCTCTTTTCTCTCATAATGCATTACAGAGAACATCCTGTACGTATTCACTAGAGGCCTGATTAGGGCGATTTAGATGTATTGTATGTGAAACATGTTTATTTGCCCAATTAGCACCCAAATAAGTGACAGATGTAATCTCAAATGTATCTCATAATGAAGGGGAAAAGAGGGGAGGGAGTGTGAAACCCCTCCTCCTCTTCTTCCTGAAGCTCATAATGATGAAGTCTCTATGTGTTCTGTGCCTCATTAATGTGTGTCAGCCTTGACAGAAGGAAGGACATGCTGGAAACAGTTAGGCTGCTTCGCTTGCACTGCATGAACATTTTTTATTTTTTACTGCCTATGCTACAAAAATCTGTACACAGCAACATTGAGTTGGCTGTATACCACACGCCATGAAAAAAAAAAAAAAATCTGCAAGTAGAACACAGCTGATGTGCTGTGAGTCTAATAGAAGACAACAGTAATGAACATCAGATGGAATCACATACCAGTACACCATGTGACATCATGCTAACAGTCATTTCATCCAGGGTTCTTATAGTTTTATATTCTTTTTTTTTTTTTTTTTTTTTTTTTTTTTTATAAAGTTGAGTTTTGTTTTGTCTTTAGAGTCAGCATCAACACTGAAAAAGACATTTTTTGTGAATGTAACCATAAAACTTCATGTTTCTTTTTTCTTGAAACTGAAAAGATGAAGCAGAATTCATGAGGTGGTAACATCGACTGCATAAGAAAGAAGCGGGAAGCTTTTTGGATTTTTTATTTTTATTTGAAAACTCTATTTTGTTCCCTCGATTTATGAATTGTGTTCACAATTTACTATTTTGTTCCCTGGATTTGCTAAATCATGCACACGATTTATAAAGCGAGAAAACTAATTAGTAAATTGTGCACATGATTTATCAAATCGAGAGAACAAAATAGTAACCGAGTACACGTTTTAGTACATCTAGGGAACAAATTAGAAAATTGTGCACACAATTTATTATTTTTTTTCTTGAATGTCATCTGCGGGGGCCCCGTACTTTCCAAAATGTATGAGTGAGGATTTGTCTCTTATAGTTTCTATGATGGGGGTTTCATGTGTGGTTCTGCAGAGTATGTTTTCTTATGCCTGTTGATCTGATGTGAACCTGCTCTGATTGTGTGATTATTACCTGTGGATAGTTATCTCCTATTAATTAATATAATAATTTCAGTTAAGCTTGTCAGCTGTTGCTTATTTCTGAATGTGGAATCCAATATGGAGATGCGCCTTTTAAATGTTTGTGTAGGCTGTGTGTTTAAGATTCTGAGGAAGGTCCTCGAATTGCGTCGGTTTTGTTAAAATAATGAAAAGTCTCCTTATCACAAGCAGTGTTAACTCCTGTAATAATTTGCCTCATATTATTGTATTCAGTTGTTTTCATGCATCTTCTAAGTGGTAAAGTTACTCCAGATCCTACCTAGTAGTTGCTAACCCTGCAATCTGAAAAAAAAACAAAAAAACAAAAAAAACACTTTACTACTTTATAACTTTCACTACTTTTTAGTGTTGCTGTAGCTCAACTGTTAGAGCACTGCGCTAGCAAGCAAGCAAGCGCAAGGTTGGGGGTTCGATTCCCTGGGAACACATGATATGTAAAAATTGATAGTCTGAGTCAGAGATGGGGACTCGAGTTTGAGACTCGGACTCGAGTGCGACTTAAGTCGCACAAACAGTGACTTCAGACTCGACTTGAGACTCGTCCTCGAAAGACTTCAGACTCGACTCGGACTCGAGCTCCGGGACTCGTGAACAATGTTAATTTTTAGTAAACGTCAGATGAGCTCGCTGTTAGAGTTGTGACGTTTGCGAACGAACCGATTCTTTTGAACGGCTCATAAACATGAACGATGGGAGCCGAGTCACGGCTGGAAGGGAGCCGTTCTTTCTGTCGCTCTTTTTTCCTATGCGTGTTTCTGAGCGCGTGTTTCATACAGATGCACACAAATGAGCTCCTCCGCGAGACAGAACAGTTATAGGGGGAGGGGCGCACCCAGCGCAGGCCAACCCTTTATAGATGATATTAGTTATTAGTTGTGCACGCATCCTTCACATGAGTACTCCAGTGGAAAAAAACCTGCGTGCCTCTGTCATTGGGTAGGAGCGGAGCCATGACGTTTTGCACTGATATTCATTGCCGCCCACTTTGTTATTGTTCATTGACTTGAAGGGGCTGATGTCCTATTTGCAAAGTTTACAGTAGTAATAGTATGTAGACATTTCCATTTTATTTATTCTAATTTTATCTACTTTAAATATTTTTGGTTCTCTATCAAAATGTTCTTGTGTGATAACAATGTTCTTGTGTGGAAGAGTTAGTAGTAAAAGCTGTTTTGCACAGAAATTCATTGCAGCCGGCTTTGTTTTTGATGTTTATTTGTGAGTAGGTATTGTATGAATAACATAAGTCAGCGTAGCTTTGTTCATTCTTAAGCCAGACAAGAGGTGTGCAGCTATACAGCCAGGACAGACAGAAGGCCATTACTCAATCCATAAATGCAAAATACAGATATTAACTTAAAAGTAAAGCATTCTTGGTGTTTTTGTCATGTTGCAATAGCCTGTTTACACTGATTATTTACCAAAATCAAAGTTGATATTGTATGCTAATAGATAGAGTTGTCATAATAACATATTACATGCTTTGAATTCCTTATATATAGCTATGCAGTGTTCTAAGCAGCTTGGATGGGTCGCTGTACGTGATGCAACATTTATTATAACCAGAGACTTAATATAATAAAGAGACTTGAGACTTGACTTGGACTCTAGCTCAGAGACTTGAGACTTGACTTGGACTCTAGCTCAGAGACTTGAGACTTGACTTGGACTCTAGCTCAGAGACTTGAGACTTGACTTGGACTCTAGCTCAGAGACTTGAGACTTGACTTGGACTCTAGCTCAGAGACTTGTGAGCATCTCTGGTCTGAGTGCACTGTAAGTCGCTTTGGAAAAAAAAAAAATAATACAATAAAATAAAATAAACAAATACAATAAAATAAAGTTAATACAATTCTAAAACATAAATAATAATAATAATAATAATGTTTCCTAACTGTAATACCAATGAGGTTTCCGAACAGTAATACGTTTACCATTGAAGCCATGACAAATGCCGACAGCCCAGCCGTGGCCATATTTTCTGCAGACCACACAGGGCTTTTTGTTTATTTGAGCTTTTAACCCTAGGCTGAAGGGCAGATGTAACCTCCTCCTGGCTGCTGACACATGGCACATTCAGAGGCCTGTAGTTTGTTTGACTGTCACAACATGTTTCACCATTGCCCTGTGGTACATTTCGGCGAGCATGATTTCAACATGTTCCTGGATCAACATTCTTGTTGAATTGAGATATAACTTTTCAGAAAATATATGTTTTAGGCTTTCAATCAGGGTTAGGTGCTTCTACAGCTTTGTTAATCAGATATAATTTCCCACTGTTTTTAGGAATAAATTATGGGTAGGGTTAGGTTTAGGGGTAGGGATTGGATTAAGTCTATATTTCTGGAAAATAATGTTGATCCAGGATTATCAGATGCTGTTGATCCAGGAACATGTCTTAATTGGCAAAATCACAGAGACCTGTACATTTCGCAGTCAAAAACATTGTCTGTGTAAAAACATGGAGGTAGTGTCCGTGACATCACCCATAGGTTTCCAAAGATCATTTTTGAAGCCTAAAGTAGGCGGAGCCGGTCAACGCCATCTTGGCAGCTTGTCACTGCGTACCCCTTCCAAATAATCGTAAATGGGCAAAGAGGCGGAAGCTGGTTGCAGATAACCGTGCCCACCTAGCTTGACTCTCTCTCTCTCTCTCTCTCTCTCTCTCTCTATATATATATATATTGTGACGAGCACTCCCAGAGGAATCAGCGTCGCCCTGGAAACCAAACCAAAACACCTGCACGTCCTCGTCACCGGCTGATCGGTCACAGCTGCTCCCCATCAGCCTGCACATTGAAAAGCAGCACATGTGGCACTGAGAAGAGGTTCTCAAACAGAACGCAAAGCTGGACTAACCCCTCTCTCCTATCCCCACAGAAAGCAGCGAGTGACCGACAGCCCACACCCTTTGGAGCACGTCAGGACACCCACTTTCCCCTTGATTGGCACAGAGGAGCACGGAGAGCACACGGGGAGCACCAACCAGCGGAAAGCAGATCAGGACACTTCACCAGGCACCCTTCACTTTTCAATAAACCCACCCTCCGGGGCTTTTGATTTCACGTACCTCTTGTCGAGTGGTTCTTCACCCCGTGACAGTGGTGGAGAATGCGGGCAGAACAGTGAGGAATCACCGACAAGGTCACCGCCCCAACTCCTAATTTTTTTTTGCTTTCTGTCAGCAGCACCACGGAAGGCGGCACGCGCGGCCCCGCGATGGAGGACGTCTTACAACGCCTCGCTGAGGTTAGCATCCGCCAGCAGCAAATAGCGGAACACCTCGCCACTCGCCTGGGCAGGACGGAGGATGAACTCGCCGCCGTCCGGGCGGCCGCGGCCCAGCGCGTTCCGCTACCTGAGCCTCGGGCACAAGCCACCCGTCTGTTGCCCAAGATGACGGCCGATGACGATGTGGAAGCCTTCCTTCAGGTCTTCGAAAACACTGCCCACCGAGAGGGATGGCCAGAGGACAAGTGGGCACGTGCGCTGGCACCCCTACTCACCTGTGAAGCACAGAGGGCTTACTTCTCGCTCCCCCTGACGAGTGCCGACAGTTATGTCGAAGTGAAGCGAGAGATCCTGGCGAGGCTGGGCCTCTCCCCTGTAAGTGCCGCCCAACAGTTCCACGAGTGGGAATACAAGCCCCGGGTGCCAGCCCGTGCCCAGGCAGCCGAACTCAGCCGCCTCGCCCAGCACTGGCTGTTGGCAGGAAACCCCACACCAACACAGGTAGCAGAACGAGTGGTGGTCGATCGCCTCCTGCGCGCACTACCTCGCGCCCACCGACAGGCCGTCGGCATGAGGGACCCACGTGACGTCCGGGAACTAGTGGAGGCGATCGAGCTGGCGGATGCCGTTCATCCCAGCGGGCAGGGGACCGGCTGCCGCCATTCCCCCGGAGGGTGGTCCAGGAGCGACGCCCGCTCGAAGGCACCGCGCGACCCGTCAGCAGGCCGACGGTTCCCCCACCGCGAGATGAGCCCATGCCAAGTGCCGAACCACCGTCGCCTCCGCGAGCCTGGCTGGCAGGCTGCATCCTTCACCAACGGGTGCCGGCGGGAGCCCCCGAAGCAGATGTGAAGGTGGATGGAAGACGGTTCCGGGCCCTGTTGGACTCGGGCAGTGCGGTCACCCTCATCCAGGCGCGGCTGTGCGCCCCGCGAAGCGGCCGGAAAAACTTCCTACCGATTACCTGTGTGCACGGAGACACTCGTCAAGTACCGGCCCGTGAGATGGTCATTTCGTCCCCCCAAGGCACCTGGCCAGTGGAGGTAGGCCTGGTGAAGGACCTGCCGGTGGCCGTACTGCTTGGAAGGGATTGGCCCGGCTTCGAAAAGCTGCTGTCCGCCGCTACTCAGCCTGCCAGCCCCAAGGGGAACCGTCGAAGACCGAGGCGGCCGCCTGGACCCCGCCGCCGACCGGCCCTGCTCGTCTCCGACAGTGGGAGAGAAGGTGAGGCCCCCTCCCAATCTACTAATCTGTTTTATGATGTCTACCAACAGGCCGCTGGAGGGGGCTCTTTCGCCAAGAAACAGCGGGAGGACGACCGACTCAAGCACTGTTGGAGCCAGGTGCGAGTCGTGGATGGAGAGGACGTCCTCCCCCGGCCCCACCCTCTCCCACATTTTGTCGTAGAGAATGGCCTGCTGTATTGTGTCGCCCAGCGTAGGGGGGAGGAGAAAAAGTTACTAGTTGTGCCTCGTGCCAAGACCGAGACCATTCTGGAGCTGGCCCATTCCCACCCCATGGCAGGACACCTCGCGGCAGCCAATACTGCCCAACGCATCCGCGACCGTTTCCATTGGCCGGGCCTGGACGCCGAGGTAAAGCGGTTCTGCCAGGCCTGCCCGACCTGTCAGGCCACGTCGCCCCGGACTCCTCCCCCCAGCCCGCTCATCCCGCTGCCTATCATCGAGGTGCCCTTCGAGCGGATTGGAATGGACATAGTGGGGCCGTTGCCGAAGTCTGCCCGAGGGCATGAGCACATCCTGGTCATCGTCGACTATGCCACCCGGTACCCAGAAGCAGTCCCCTTGCGGAAGGCCACCGCAAAGTCCATCGCCCAGGAGCTGTTTCTGCTGGCCAGCCGAGTCGGCCTCCCCTCAGAGATCCTGACTGACCAGGGAACCCCCTTTATGTCCCGGCTAATGGCTGACCTCTGCCGGCTGCTGCGGGTGAAGCAGTTGAGGACCACTGTTTATCACCCCCAGACTGATGGCCTCGTAGAGAGATTTAACCAGACCCTCAAGCAAATGCTCAGACGTGTGGCGGCGGAGGACAAGCGGGATTGGGACCTCATGATCCCCTACGTGCTCTTCGGGATCCGCGAAGTTCCCCAGGCCTCAACTGGCTTCACCCCCTTCGAGCTCCTGTTTGGCCGTCAACCCCGGGGCCTCTTGGACGTGGCCCGGGAAGCGTGGGAGCAGCAGCCGGCCCCGCATCGTACCGTCATCGAACATGTCCGGCAAATGAGGGAACGGATCGACCGAGTGATGCCGTTAGTCCGGGAACACCTCACCAGGGCCCAACAAGCGCAGCAACGTCATTATGACCGGACAGCCCAGCCACGGGAGTTCCAACCGGGAGACCGCGTCATGGTCCTGGTCCCCAGCTCCGCCTGCAAATTTCTGGCCTCCTGGAAGGGGCCCTACTCGGTCGTCGAGAGGGTTGGACCGGTCACTTACCGCCTGAGACAGCCGGGACGACGGCAGGCGGAGCAACTCTACCACGTCAACCTCCTAAAGAAATGGGTGGGGACCCGGGACCAAGTAGCTGCCCTAAGCCTCACCGAGCCCGTGGTTGTGGATATCAACCCCCACCTTTCGGCTGCCCAGAAGACGGAGCTGCAGCACCTGGTCAGTCAGTTCCAGGATGTGTTCTCCTCTCAGCCCGGGCAGACCAACGTGCTTCAACACCATATCCGGACGCCCCCAGGAGTCGTCGTTAGGCAACGGCCCTACCGAGTCCCGGAGGCTCGTCGGCAGGCTATTGAGGAAGAGGTCCAACAGATGCTGAAGTTGGGGGTAATAGAACCATCCCGGAGTCCGTGGTCCAGCCCCATTGTGATGGTCCCAAAGCCGGATGGCACCCTCCGCTTTTGTAACGACTTCCGCCGCCTGAACGAAGTCTCCGAATTCGACGGGTACCCCATGCCTCGGGTGGACGAACTGCTGGACCGGCTAGGAAGGGCCCGGTATATCAGCACCCTAGACCTAACCAAGGGCTATTGGCAGGTACCGCTCTCCGAGGCCGCCAAGCCGAAAACCGCCTTCTCCACCCCCAGTGGCCACTGGCAGTACCGGACCCTTCCCTTCGGCCTACATGGGGCCCCCGCGACGTTCCAGCGGATGATGGACATCCTCCTGCGGCCTCACCAAGCTTACGCGGCCGCCTACCTGGATGACGTCGTGGTCCACTCCGAGGCGTGGGACGAACATCTGGATCGTCTGCGGAGGGTGCTCTCGGAGCTCCGGCGGGCTGGACTTACCGCCAACCCCCGAAAATGCCACCTAGCCCTCTCTGAGGCCAAGTACCTGGGCTATCAAGTCGGCCGAGGACTCATCCGGCCGCAAGACAAGAAAGTTGAGGCCATCCACGCCGCACCAAGACCGGAGACAAAGACCCAGGTACGAGCCTTCTTGGGGTTGGCGGGTTATTATCGTTGTTTTATCCCCAACTTCTCCTCTTTAGCCGCCCCCCTGACAGACCTGACCAGGAAGGGGCAGCCGGAGAAAGTATGCTAGACCCCGTCAGCGGAAGAAGCCTTCTCCCAGGTGAAAGCAGCACTCACGTCCTCACCGGTACTCCGCGCCCCGGACTTTAGCTGCCCCTTCCTGCTGCAGACGGATGCTTCCGACACAGGACTAGGAGCGGTCCTCTCCCAAATTCAGGAAGGTGAGGAGCATCCGATCATCTACATCAGCAGGAAGCTGTCCCCCGCCGAGAGGAAATACGCCGCTGTGGAGAAGGAAGCCCTGGCCATCAGGTGGGCAGTCCTGGAGCTCCGGTACTACCTCCTGGGCCGCAAGTTCACCCTGGTAACCGACCACGCGCCCCTACAGTGGATGGCCCGCGCCAAGGACACCAACGCCAGGGTGACTCGCTGGTTCCTAGCGCTCTAGGACTTCCACTTCGAAGTCCGCCATCGAGCTGGGGCCGCCAACGCGAACGCCGATGGCCTCTCCCGGATCTGGACAGCTTATGCAGGTCTGTCAGGGGTCATTCCCCACCCTCCCCTAATCTCACCCCTACTTTCTACATGTCTTCGCAGGACCAGAACGACGCTTAGGGGGGGGGGGGATGTGACGAGCACTCCCAGAGGAATCAGCGTCGCCCTGGAAACCAAACCAAAACACCTGCACGTCCTCGTCACCGGCTGATCGGTCACAGCTGCTCCCCATCAGCCTGCACATTGAAAAGCAGCACATGTGGCACTGAGAAGAGGTTCTCAAACAGAACGCAAAGCTGGACTAACCCCTCTCTCCTATCCCCACAGAAAGCAGCGAGTGACCGACAGCCCACACCCTTTGGAGCACGTCAGGACACCCACTTTCCCCTTGATTGGCACAGAGGAGCACGGAGAGCACACGGGGAGCACCAACCAGCGGAAAGCAGATCAGGACACTTCACCAGGCACCCTTCACTTTTCAATAAACCCACCCTCCGGGGCTTTTGATTTCACGTACCTCTTGTCGAGTGGTTCTTCACCCCGTGACAATATATATATATATATATATATATATATATACACACTGACAATCATTCAATCATGTTTTATCTTATTTAATATTATTATTTTTTTGTTCAGTCATTGAAATCTTTCATCTCATTGTAATAGCCTTTTTTTCAATAATAGAGTTGTAAACTTTTAGTATTTTTTTTTTTTTCAAATGACTTCAGTAATCTGTCTTTTTTAGACCCTATACATTTGTCAGATTACAAAAGTAAAATGAGTTTGAATGGCTTTTGATGTCAATGTTGACTGCCCAAATACGTTTTTGTGACACATAAGCATATATTGACAGATATAAGTAGACAGACATAAAGATAAAGAGAGTGCGTGCAACACTGTGTTTATGTGGAGCTAAATTAATGTATTTCTCTAACATCTATTGAAGGTGACATTAATCATTTTCTTTAGTTAGAACTTCCATTCCACCTTGAGAGCACCTCACCCGTTTTTATCAATATTAATGGTTCCCTCTCTTGCTTAGCCAAAGCTATTTCACACTTGGTTAGCTAGGCCATGAGAAGTGTCTCTGGGGCGGTGTATTTAGCGAGCTTCCTAAATATTTTTTTTCGAGATCCCTAATCACGCCAGCAAACCTGCCATTTATTTTCCCTGAAATGGAGCAATTGCTCAGTTTATGCATGTCACTAAGACCTTTTAGAAGTGCTTTGAGAATTCTAATTGGAAAGTGTTCAATAATGTGCACGCTTCCTGCACCACTGTCACAGTCCAAGAGAGCTGTCGACCAGTATTTATCTCTCTGAAGATGAACATTGTTGTTGATTTCGGAGGGAAGAATGGTGTCTATGGTTCTTACAGCCAAGTACCCACATATACCCACACACTATTCAAGTGCTAAATGGTTTTCACAAGGTCACTAGGCTAATTGGCTGACCAGTGTCCATTATATCACACTGAAATTCATTTGAAATTGGAGTTATAAAATACATAAAGGAAAAAAAAAAATGTTATGCTGATGTGTTTTTATGTACTATTTGTGATTAATTTGCTTAATTCATAGACATTGATTGGCAGCCCTATGTTCAAACTGTTTCTTTCTAATCAGAAACAAGAAGCGTGGCTTGTCAGTGTCCCATAAGGTCTCGTGGGACAATGTGTTTTCACTTCCTGTGCAGACGACCCTTAGTTGTCCTCAAACACCTGCATGCTGCCATCAGCTACACTTTCACAATTCAATTCCCATCTCTAAATGCACCGTACAGACGTCATGCCTGGGTTCTGACCTTGACTGCTGAATATAGCCAGGAAGGGCATATTTCTCTCTTCCACACAGGGATGTATAGATTTCAGTACAAGCATTCATATGATCTGTGCACATCATGTCAGACACTAGGCTCATGCTAAATGAAAGTGGATTAGTGATTGTTTGGTGCTAATTATTAAGTTTATGAAGTTCATGGTAGCTATAAGTCTATCTACAAAATATAGACTATCACGGAAGAATGGGAATGAAACTCAACTCAACTCAGTCTTAATAATGCTTTCTAATGTTTCTTTTCAACTTTTCACAAAGAAACATTTTCACCATATGCTGTTGTCATATATTTTTCAGTGACTCTTTCTGTGGATTACATAGTTTCTTTTATAGGTTGTTGCTCCTTTAGTGACCATTTATGAGTGAGTCATTTGAATGATTCAGGAAACCGATTCATTCCTGAATCTTCACAGCTTTATTCAAAACCATAGAATATTTCAGGAACAAATGGATTCTACGGTGACTTTGGAACGATTATCAATGTCTGAGCAATAGAAGACACTAAAATGTAAGCAGCTCAATATGAAGTTATTATTTAGTGAGTTTTTGTATAATGCCACACAATCGTGGTGCCTTCTTGTTAGGCCTACAGTAACTTTTTTCAATTTTATCATTTTTTTTTTTTTTTTATAAAATAAACTGGGGATTGGATCTTCAGTAGCAGCATCAGGCAAACCCAAAATGTGGAAGAAAGTTGTTTCATATACAGTAAAAGAGATCATTTAGGGCACTCTTTCATTTTTGTGTAATATTATTGTTTTGTTTTTACCTTCGTTTTACCTTGTTTAGCTAACACTAACATTCTTTAATGTTTTAGTTACAGATTCTGTCATTTTGTCTGTCTGTCAGTATGCCTATAAGCAAATAGCCCTTTTGAGACAGAGTCTCAGTATTTGAAGCTACTTTATTCTTCAGATGAATATGCTTTTATTATTCTTTTGCAGAGCATTCATATGGTGCAGTGTTCTTTTTGGGGATTGAAGTGATTCTGAAAATTCTGTCACTTATTCTTCCTCATTTCAAGTCTATATGATGATATTTTGAAAAATGTTGGTAACCAAATAGATCTGAAGAACGATATATATATAATGGTCAACTACCCTTTAATAAATGTCTCATATGAAATTGTGTAAAACCCTATTGATTTACTACATCACAAAACCAGTATCCAGATAAAAACAGATAAGGACTATTATCTAGGTTCCTGTTTGATGGTTTGCTATCAGCTTAAGATATATGCTCCTGTTGTCCAGGAGAGCATGACATAGAGTTTGCAAGAATAATCATTCAGCCAAAAAATAAAAATAAATAAATAAATAATAATAATAATAATCAATAAAGAGGGTAAAAGTTAAACCGAGTTCTGAAATCATTGTTAACTGTGTTGGCATATTTAAACAGAATAGTAAAAAAAAAAAAAAAAAAAAAAAACAATGTAAAAACTGTGTTGGAAAATAATTATTAAGCATTATGATGTTGCTTAACTCTTTAAAATAACTATTGCTTAACTAAAAAACAAAAATAAATAATACTTAATTTACTTTATTTTTTTTTTGTAAAATAGTGTTAAAATACTTAATTATTATAATTATTGACAACATTTTTATTCTAATGGCTATTGCAGGTTTACTGCAAGGCTTAAACAGCACTACTGTCAAAAACTAGCACTGTACATATAAATATTTTTTACTGTAGCTTCTGATCACAATAGGAAAAAAAAAAGTTTTGTCCTTCCTCAGGGTTACATCTTGTTGTTTTTCAGTACAGAATGTCTAAATAATCTTAAATAAATTGAGTACGAATTAAATATAAATCGTGTTTGATCAAAATTAATCATAATCAATCAAAATTAAGTGAGTGCATGATTTAAAAAAAAGAACAAATGTCAGTGTTAATGCCAGTGGGCTCCAAAAAATAAAAATAAATACATGAAAAATAATTCAAAAGGAAATGTTTTCATACCCCATAGTCGGATATTTGTTCTTGCTTTCAGCATAAATTCACTTAATTTTGTTCAGTTTTTTTAGGAGTAAATCATCTCAAGTAAATATTATTTATTTATTTATTTATTTGTTTGTTTGCAATATATGCAACCTTTAATGCCCTGACTATATGGATTTAAGTCTTTCTGCTCTGAATTTCTGCTCTCGTTATTAAGGCCTTAGTTTGCGAAAGGGTGAAATAAGCCTTTTTAAGACCCACATGAACCTAAATGTCTTGTTATTTATTATGCAGCATAAGCACAATTTATACAATCAAAGAATACAATTATTACACAAATATGTACTGTATGTCTAGATTAATTAACAATAAGTAATTGTTAATTAACAACTATTGTGCACTTTTTATCAAGACAAAGTCAACATTTATAGCAGCCATGTACTACTTTTTATGTCTCAAGCATAAGCACTTGAATGCATATTAGTTTACAAATAGTATTTTTTATCACATCAAATAAATACGATACAAATTATTATTATTATTATTATTATTATTATTATTATTTACTGTTAAAACTTTGATACAGATAGTATAACTATATATATATAAATATAAATATATATATATATATATATATATATATATATATGTATATATATATATATATATATATATATATATATATATATATATATATATATATATATATATATATATATATATATATATATTGATACATTGTGAGATTAAAATTAATTGTTACCTTGCTTATATATATATATTTTGATTTATTTATTATTATTATTATTTTTATTTTTTTGCATCTCCATGATTATGTGATGCATGTTGCTTATAACACATAACCCGCTACACTGTGCATAAACCTATGGGTATTCTTTGACTGTGCCGTGTCCTTCTGCTCTGAGTCAGACTTTCAGGCCAGTGGAGCATAAACTGTTAGGATTTGCCCTTAAACCAGCAGTGTTCCTAGACTGTCATCATGTCTTTAGATGGTTCACGTAGTAGCAAAGCTCTTTCCAGTCACCGCACAGTAGGATGATGGCATTTGAAATCTCAATTTAAAAGAGTTGTTATAGGTAAATGCATCAATACCTATGCTATAAAACACCAGAGAAGACTTAGTTTGCTATTACTCCAAAGGGTTTGTAAAAAAATAAACAATAAATACTATGTCATTATTGGTTGCTTATCATCATTCCAGGCACAAAGGGAAATTATCAATCATCTTTACATAGTAAATTGTGATTTGCTCTGCTTGTAGTGCACTTCACCTTTTTAATTAATGATGTTATACCAACCCATAGCTCCATGTGCGACTGACTGATGCTCAGAGGGTTTTTGCCAGAAAACATGTTGACACACAATTATTTTTAACGCTTAAAAAAGAGCAGTCCTGCCATGGCACCCTGGGTGTTAACAGGCACATGGTTTTTCTTTCCATTGCTATGTTGATGAGTGATGACACACCTCTCATTTCAACCAGATGATCCACCGATACATGCTCAGCTCTCAGATTCTCTGGTGAACATCTCAGCATGGATGAAAAACATCACCTGCAGCTCATCCTGGCAAAAACAGAGCTTCTCATCTTCCCAATCTTATCAGTATAGCACCAGTTTACCATAAATGTGGGCTTATCAATGATAATCCCATAGAGTTTGGCCAGGAATCTTGGGATGATTCTTGATGATCAGCTGACCTTTAAATATCATTTTGTAAAAACAGAAAGAGCATGCAGATTCGCAATACACAACATGAAGAAGATCCGACCCATGCTCTGGTCATTTCTAGGCTGGACTATTGCAGTGCTCCTCTGGCTGGACTTCCAACATGTGCAATCAGAACTCTGCAAATGATTCAGAATGCAGCAGTACAGTATGTCTTGTTTTTAATGAGCCCAAAAAAGCCCAAGTCAACCCGCTTCTCATCTCTCTGCTCTGGCTTCCAGTTGCAGCTCGCATCAAGCTCAAGACATTAGTGCTTGCCTTCAGTACAGCCACAGGCTCTGAACCCTCCAACCTCCACTCTCTCTTAGGAGACAACATCCCCTCCAGAAGCCTGTGGTCGGTAAATGAGCGGCAGCTCGTGCTGTCATAGCAGAGAGGCACAAAATCACTCTCAAGGACGTTTTCTTTCACCATACCCTGTTGGTGAAATGACTTGCTTAACTACATCCGGACAGCCAAATCCCCCACAATCTGCAAGGAACAGCTGAAAACAACTAAAAACTCAACTCATCATAATGTGAGCATGTAACTGCATCGTCCAAATAAAAAAAAAAAAAAAGAAAAATCCATTCCTTCACTTTTTCTATTCTGTTATTATACTTTATCAGTTTTTCCTGTTTTAGCTTTTACTATTTTGAATGAAGACTGAAACCCTCTATAATTGGCACTGAACCCTACTATAAACTTAACCATTAGTGTTAACAAAAGCATAACATAAGACATGTTCTGAAGTGACAATGCCATGTTACTTAAGTACCCAAGTTCTTTTCTTTGCAAGTGCAACTCTGTACCAGGTGAGCTTCTAAGCAAGTTTACTATATCAGAAAATCTATACAAGCGGAGCTTGTTTTGTGATGCAAATATGAAAATCGATTAATTAAAAAAAAAAAATACTATGGTAAAAGTGCTTTGATATATTGCATAAGTACTTGAAAATAGGTGTTTATTTATCAATAATCTGCTCCAATAATTGTAATGTATGTATGTGTAAAGGAATAAAAATTCTTTTACTGCCACTAGTGTTCATTTCAGCTGAAAACTGCAGCGAAATAGTATGTTTTTGGAGTTCTGCAAAAATGTAGGTAGAGCCTAGGTTGTCTCATATAAACAGTAAAAATAAAAAACAAAATAAAAATAATAATAATTTAAAAACAGATGTAAGTGTTCAAGTATTGTAGTTGCATTGACAGACATATTTAAAAAAAATATGCTACAAATGGAAGAAATAAAATATTACAGTTTTAATGAGTCTGTATTGCTGGGGGTAAAATGACTAGCGTCAAATTGCATTGCTTTATCACCAGGAAGTTTTCTTCCGGGAGACAGTATGTCCCCACAGAAAAATAAATAAATTAAAAAAATAGATAGATGAGCTTCTACTCCAGAGCAATACTAACACTGTGTTCTGATTCTCTTACAGACTCAAGCTATTGATGATTGGCACCTCACTCTACACTAGGGCTGTCACAATATGATATCTTTTATATCACGGTAATTGTGGCCATAAGAATTCAAAATATCGATATATATCGTGATAGCTATAAAAAGCCTTGGGGGAAAAAAAAAGATATCAGTCAAATTATTTTTTACTTTGTTTATTAAGTTTTTCTTTTTCAGCCAACAAACATAAGGATGCTGTTTAGTGCAGGGCACAAGACTCTGGCTTTCTCCGTCTTCTTTGAATCTTCTATGAAATAACAAGAGAAAGAATACTGTCAAGTTCAACAGTATGATGAATAAAAATGAATGGTAACACTTTAAAATAAGATGCCATTTGTTAACATTAATGTACTAACTAACATGAACAATACATTTTATTACATAATTTATTAATATTTGGTAATATTAATTAAAAATAGTTGGTTATTGTTCATGTTAATTCATGCACTATTAGTTAATGTTTACAAACATAACTTGTGATTTTAATAAATGCATTAGTAAATGCTGAAATTATCATGAACTAAGATGAATAAATGCTGTGGAAATTTTGTCCATTATTATCTGTTATACTATTTATATATGTTAATAACTAATGTAATTAACTAATGTTAACTAATGAACCTAATTGAAGAATGACAGCAGATGAGGCATTAAGTTCATAGCACTGTGACCAACTTAACATTTTACATTTTAATGTAGCAATGTGGTCGCTCAGTTTTTCAAGATCAGTTTTAATTGTGTAACTGTTAATAGATTTGAACAAATATAGTGTTACTATGCACAGATCGTATTGATTGCAAATACAAAAACAAGACTAGTAAAGAAAACGCTGTACTTATTAAAATATCAATATATGAACACAGAAAAACACTGTTAACATTAATATAACGTTTCACATTCTATGACTATTAAAATAATGGCAACTTACTCTGATGAACACGGCTCTCCTTGGAGTAGCTGAGAGCACTTCCGTCTTCTTTAGTGACAGGTGTCAGCATTAAGGCACAATACTGCCATCTGAGAGCTCAACTAGGTACTGGCAATAGAGTATTTACATGTGGTGTTATCATAAGATAACTGTTCATTTTAAATATTGCGGTTATCGCTAATACCGCTATATCGTCACACACTAAATTAACACAATATCAATAATTGTTACTTTGAATATCACGGTTATCAACAATACAGGTATATCACAACACCCCTACTCTACACTCACAAACACTTGACTGCACAACCAGGATCAGCTGCAGTCTTTGACTCGGGCAGCTCAATTACCTTGAAACAGCCCAGGGTGGTACGAGTTCGGCCCGGAAGGAAAGCGACTATTCCTGTGTTAATACCCGTGTTCATGGGGACACCCACAACATCCCCGCACGCTGGGTTACGATCTCGGCCTCGCATTAAATGGAAGGACATTTGGAAGTAGCTAACACCATGCAGCAGATTCGAGATCAGTTTCACTGGCCGGGAATGGAAGTGGAGGAGAAACGGTTATATCAGAGCTGACCAACCTGCTAGCACACTTCTCCTCTTTGCCCTTCCTACAACCCACTCGTGCCACTGCCCATTACTGAGGTACCCTTCAGCTGCATTGGTATGGATTTAGTGGAGCCGCTGCCAAAATCTGCCCGGGGTCATGAGCACATCTTGGTAATACTGGATTATGCTACCTGGTACCCCGAAGCTGTGCCCCTCAAGAAGGCCACAGCCAAAGTCAATGCCCGTTAATTATTCCTGCTGTTCAGACGGGTGTAAATTTGGTCACGACATGGTCATCCACTCAATGAGCTTAGAGAGACATCTTGATCAGGTATGGAGAGTGCTTGTGAAATTATGGTGGGCTACATTCACGGTGAACCACCCTCCGGTGGATTATATATATATATATATATATATATATATATATATATATATATATATATATATATATATATATATATATATATATATATATATATATATACGTATTTATATATATATATATTTTTTTTTTATTATTATTATTATTAATGTACACACAGCACACCATATTGAAAGTAAAACACAGTTTGTTGACATTTTTGCAGATTAATTAAAAAAGAAAAACGGAAATATCAAATGGTCCTAAGTATTCAGACCCTTGGCTTGACCCTATATCTAACTCTGGTTCTGTCCATTTCTTCTGATCATCCTTGAGATGGTTCTACACCTTCATTTGAGTCCAGCTGTGTTTGATTATACTGATTGGACTTGATTAGGAAAGCCACACACTTGTCTATATAAGACCTTACAGCTCACAGTGCATGTCAGAGCAAATGAGAATCATGAGGTCAAAGGAACTGCCTGAAGAGCTCAGAGACAGAATTGTGGCAAGGCACAGATCTGGCCAAGGTTACCAAAAAAAAAAATAATAATCTGCTGCACTTAAGGTTCCTAAGAGCACAGTGGCCTCCATAATCCTTAAATGAAAGATGTTTGGGATGACCAGAACCCTTCCTAGAGCTGGCCGTCTGGCCAAACTGAGCTATCGGGGGAGAAGAGCCTTGGTGAAAGAGGTAAAGAAGAACCCAAAGATCACTGTGGCTGAGCTCCAGAGATGCAGTCGGGAGATGGGAGAAAGATGCAGAAAGTCAACCATCACTGCAGCCCTCCACCAGTCAGACTTTATGGGAGAGTGGCCCGACGGAAGCCTCTCCTCAGTGCAAGACGCATGAAAGCCCCCATGGAGTTTGCTAAAAAAACACCTGAAGGATTCTCTGGTCTGATGAGACCAAGATAGAGCTTTATGGCCTTGATTCTAAGCAGTATGTGTGGAGACAACCAGGCACTGCTCATCACCTATCCAATACAGTCCCAACAGTGAAGTGTGGTGGTGGCAGCATCATGCTGTGGGGGTGTTTTTCAGCTGCAGGGACATGATGACTGGTTGCAATTGAGGGAAAGATGAATGCGGCCAAGTACAGGGATATCCTGGACGAGAACCTTCTCCAGAGAGCTCAGGACCTCAGACTGGGCCGAAGGTTCACCTTCCAACAAGACAATGACCCTAAGCACACAGCTAAAATAATGAAAGAGTGGCTTCACAACAACTCTGTGACTGTTCTTGAATGGCCTAGCCAGAGCCCTGACTTAAACCCAATCGAGCATCTCTGGAGAGACCTGAAAATGGCATTCCACCAACGTTTACCATCCAGCCTGACAGAACTGCAGAGGATCTGCAAGGAGGAATGGCAGAGGATCCCGAAATCCAGTGTGAAAAATCCAGTGCTTGTAGCTTCATTCCCAAAAGGACTCATGGCTGTATTCGATCAAAAGGGTGCTTCTACTAAATACTGAGCAAAGGCTCTGAATACTTAGGGCCATGTGATATTTCAGTTTTTCTTTTTTTTTATAAATGTGCAAAAATGTCAACAATTCTGTGTTTTTCTGTCAATATGGGGTGTTGTGTGTACATTGAGAAAAAAAAAAATAACTTAAATGATTTTAGCATATGGCTGCAAAAATAATTATAATTAATTACATTTATATAGCGCTTTTCTAGGCACTCAAAGCGCTTTACATAGTCAGGGGGTATCTCCTCATCCATCACCAGTGTGCAGCATCGATCTGGATGATGCGACGGCAGCCATACTGCGCCAGAACGCCCACCACACACCAGCTTACTGATGGAGAGGAGACAGAGTGATGAAGCCAATCATCAGATATGGGGATTGTTAGGAGGCCATGATGGTCAGAGGCCAATGGGCGAATTGAGCCAGGATGCCGAGGTCACACCTCTACTCTTTTCGAAAGACATCTTGGGATGTTTAATGAACACAGAGAGTCAGAACCTCGGTTTAACGTCTCATCCAAAGGACGGTGCTTGTTGACAGTATAGTGTCCCCATCACTACACTGGGGTGCTAGGACCCACACAGACCACAGGGTGTGCACCCCCTGGTGGCCTCACTAGCACCTCTTCCAGCAGCAACCTAGTTTTCCCTAGTACCCATCCAGGTACTGACCAGGCTTAGCCCTGCTTAGCTTCAGAGGGAAACCGGTCTTGGGCTCCAGGGTGAATATAACAAAGAGTGAAAAATGTAAGGGGGTCTGAACACTATCCATACCCACTGTATATATATGACCTAGTATGACTAAAAGCCTAGTATGACTAAAAGCAATATATGTATATACACACACACACACATATAAATTAAACTTTTTATAATTCCAAAATTTACAACATACTCCTAACCATATTACCCACATGCTTTATCTCTGCTCACACATGCACAGAGATATTCATGTTACGTCCCTATGGTGTCTCGGACAAAGCTGAGACTTATTGGAAGCTACATCTTTATCCCTAGGAGGAAACATACATTTCTTGATATTTTTATCCCCTGAAGAAAGGCCAAAAGGCTCCCCAAAGGTACCAAATCAAATAATTTTTACTTAGCCACTCTTAATTAGGAAGAGTAAACAAACCCTTATCAGTATTCCACATTCTTCACCATTTCAGTGTAGATAATTGATTATGTTTGAAGCCATGTGGTATTGGATGCGAATCTTGCTAACGGAAAGAGATCCATTGCTAAATTAAGTTTACCTTTCGCAGGCTCGACCAGACAGAGATGCAGTGACCCCTGTTACCAAGAAAATAATCA
Source organism: Carassius auratus (assembly GCF_003368295.1). Taxonomy (NCBI): domain Eukaryota; kingdom Metazoa; phylum Chordata; class Actinopteri; order Cypriniformes; family Cyprinidae; genus Carassius; species Carassius auratus. Next base: position 9,056,758 of record NC_039291.1, on the reverse strand, counting down.
CAATGACAGTGTAAATGAACAATGGGCCCATTTTTCACACCGTGTCAGCGCAGCAGCTGTTTTGTTGGTGTGAGTTGCCTACTTGCATTCATTCACTGACATTTATCATACACACACACTCAAGCGCTCAGCCGAGCTATGTTACCATTGAGCAGACACATTACATATTGCTTGCTTTATTTCACTGAAATTATGAAATCGAATGCTCAAATTCCCACTTTTTGCCGACAGCATCATGCAGTGAAGCACATATTTTCAATTGTAGGAGGTCTGGCTAGCTGCGATAAAGGCCCTGAGAGAATGTCGCACAAACGCTGCAGCGACTGTGTGAGCAACATTCCAAATTAGCAGCTGCATTATGTTCAGCTTGACTTAGCTCATCTATCACACCTTAAGATTTATCTTCATTATGTGTGATGAAGACTCTACTCCACATCTGTTCTGCAGTATTTTATAACTCTTGCTACTTCAACGGTTGCAGTTATTAAACTCATTATTCTGATTAAGGGTGTTTTTTGTTTGATTGCTTTTTTTTTTCATTTAAGTCAACTTAATTAGTTCTAATTTCATTTGAACCCATATTTTGAGTTTGAAAAAGTGAAGTTAACTTCAAGAAGCTCACAAATGTGTTTCCCCCCATGCGTTCTTCACTACTGTAGTGTCATCACTTGTATTTTCCCATGTACAGTGCAAACATATGGCTAATCAATTTGGATTGAAGTTTCATTTGCAGTGGCTCATTTCAAATAGAACCAACAATTTATTTCCCAGAATACTGTAGTTATTTTATTTATTTGTCTTGAATGGTGTGACCCTTTGACACAAAATGCTTCATATGCATTTATCACACTGGCCTTGTTCTTCCAACTGTGCTATTGACAGGCTTATTTTCTAGTTGTAATGTGGCTGTGGGATCCTTTTATCCTGTTCAGATCAGCGTTCAGAGGCTGATGTGGAGAAACTTGCTTAATCAGAGAACACACATTGTGCTTTGTATCGAGTTCACAGGATCAGATTCATTGTTTTAGACAACCTGAATAGGCCATTGCCCGATTGTGGTGATTTATTTCTAGTTGAAAAATGGACTTTGACAAAAACATACTTCAGACAGCTTAATATTAAATGAGGGAGCCTTTCACAGTGAGACTAGCATGCATTGTCAATGGTTTAATTGATTGTCATTTTTGACCTTGTTTCTGGGAATCTCATTTTTGTAAGTTCTCTCACATTTGCCATTTGATCAAATAATAAACCTTTAAATCTGGTCCAGGTTGGATACAGATACAAACCCATAGGTGAAAAATCATTGGTCTGGCAAGAGCAACCTTTCCCTGGTGGGTGATAGAATTACCTTCAAAAATTTGTGCGATTAAATCAGATGTGTTAGTCATGCAGTTAGTTATAAGACTTTAATAAACTTAGCAAGGTTCTCTTAAAATTAAACGTTCTGTCAAAACAAGTAGATGTACCGAAAAGAGAAAAATTACCATAGAAAAAGAAATTTACAATATGCTAATTCCTATAGCATGCATTGCAACAATAGTGAGAATACATGTTTGTAATCTATTTCGGAATGCGACAGCACACCAATAAAGCAACCATGTGCAGACAGAAATGTCTACTTACGTTGCCTGTGTTTCAGGACTAAGGGATAGTCTGTTACAGTTTGTACAGATTGTCTAAAACTCTTGACACTTCACACAGACTCTAGATTGAAAAGCTGATGTTGTACAGACAGAGGATATCTAATTTAGGCTGCTTGAATTTGAACTGAAATTGAATCCCTCCATTTTTCAAAGATACAAAATATAAAAACATTTCGAGTACTACTACGTTTACGTAATAATTCAGATGAATCTGAACATAGTGTTAAATGAAGGGATTGTGTTAATGTGTGCATTTCTGTCATAAGCCTCCAGTCGGATTTTATCTTTTGACATGCTGCAAAAATATACAGTTTCCCTGCTAGTTTATGTGCATGCTAGCCATCTTCCTATTTCTTTTCTTCATCAGCCTTAATACTTATTTATTTGGAGTCCTAATTAGGAGACAATGAGCACAATAAGCTTTGTGGCGTGCTGTTTATATTTATCAAGTAGTAAAAATGCTACTTCCCATGCCCAAAACAAGGTATCTGTGGATGACAGCCCAAAGCAAGGACTGATGGGACAATATTGTCCTGCACCACTTTACAGACACTGAATGGAAAGAGAATATTAGAATGATATGACAGTCATTTATGACACTTACTGTATGATTCCTTAACAACAGCTCATTCTGTCCGTCACACATCATTATGACATTCTGACATCATTGTTAATGCACATAACTCTCCAATTTCATATTTTAGTTCAATCATGTGTTTACTGTACTTGTGCTGGTGAATGGATTAGAAAAGGTATAAACCACATCTTACAATCCAAATGAAATGGTAGGATTTGGCCAATTTATTCTGACTGACATGGTTACATGTGACTATTTTTATTTTGACTGGTCTATTAGTTTAGTTATAATTAGATTTTTTAGGATACATGTAAATGCAGCTACAGTCACAAACCTTATAAACTTGCAAATACTGCAGATAGCTCTTCCTTGAAAGAGCTCATTGTAGGTTATAAATGTGACTTTTACTCTGCCAATTGGATTGGAGCTTGCTGTTTTGGATAAGCTGTTGTAATTTCTGTGTGAAGTATGCATCAGACACTCTGCAGGCATGACGCTTGAGGATACCCAAATATAGATTCACACAGTTGAGCAAGGCCGGCACAAAACCCTTGAAAATCTAAATTACTTTGGGACAGGATCACAGTTTTGGACATAGTAGAATGACAAGAGTGAGGGTCTCTCTCTCTCTCTCTCTCTCTCTCTCTCTCTCTCTCTCTCTTTCCTTGCACCGAAGAGATAGCATTGTCACTGGGCAAGGATGGGCATAACGAGATGAGGAGACTTTTCATGGATTCAAAATCTTGCCAGAAGACACTTAGCTAAATGAAGTCCCAACAATAAACAGTCAAAACTGTTCAAATCAATTTTGTCTAACCTTACTTGTTTTCCTCTCTTTCTGTATGAAACAAATTTAACAAATGACCACCAAAATGAAAGTGAGTTTTGTAGTACTGAATGTACAACATTAACCCTCAGGGAGGAGCATAGAAGATCAGAAAAATCATCTAATTTCAAGGGCAGAGAGGCAGATCAAAAACAAGTAGAGCAGCAAATGTCCCTGTGTGGAGTTTGCCTTGAGCAGAGTGTGGGGCAGTGGAGCACTGCTTGAATGACAGCTTCTTCCACCCCGAGAGATGGGATGATTTTCCCCACACCTGAGGCTTGTTCTACAGCCAAGCTCATTCATGGGGACCAGATGGAGCACAAGGATAAATTAATAGTTAGGGGAAGGGAGGGTTTGTCAAATCTGCTACTGTATCCTTTTAGTGGACCTAGTATGACTAAAAGCAAAATAAGAAAAAAATAATAATAATAATAATAAAATTATTTAATTAATGCATGAATAAATACATAAATAAATAAAAGCAAACATTAGTGCTTTTAAGAGGATTGGACTTAAAATGTATTTGCTGTATATAGGGGTTTCACATTTTTTTCAAATTTCATTGATTCATTTGATATATATATTTTTTTGTTCTTATCGAGGAATCACATTTTTTAATAAAAAATATTATAAACATTACTATTACACATGATATTACATGTTTGCATGATGGTGGCAGACTGAAAGGTGCTGTTATTGCAAACATTTAAAGTGAATAGTAGCTTGGTAATGATGTTATATTTTGGGTAATTTTGAAATTGAATTGCCGGAATTTCTGTCTTAGCAAGGAAAATAGTATTTATCTTATTTTATATAATTTTTTTTATATAATTATATTTCAATTTTTCAACAATATTTCAGCCATATATTAATGATAAATGTTAACTAGATGTGATCATTAACTGTCTGGAATATGTATGTTGAAATATACAACAACAAAGAAAATAAAATTTGTCTTTTCAAATCGTTTATCGTGTATTATTATTTTTATCAAACTGACTTGTGTGGTTTATGTTTCACCCTTTCATAAATAGGATATCATTTCCAGTAAGGCAGCATAGTGAGTACAGATGATCCCTAGTTTTTGCAGTGCATTGTGGGATTTTCCAGGGTGCAAACTTTCCAGTGCACTGGAAGGATTTCACCATTAAGATAGCCCTTAAAATTGCTGACTGTCTCTCACTCTCATATGGGTTGGAAAATCAAATTTATCATGGTGAATAATAGGGGTGCTCCGATCACGATCGGCCGATCGTTATGCGTCAGTAAAGCCGGTTCTCTAATCAGCGGTAAATTCCCTCAGGTGCGTGATTTCACATAGAGCAGCTGTTACTACACAGACCCATTGTTAACTGAGAAGATGCGCAAATCCACTTCATTTTCAGCGTTTATTTGCGCATTTTCTCAATTAACAACGGCTCTGTGTAGTAACAGCTGCTCTATGTGAAATCACGCACCTGATGGAATTTACCGCTGACTGGAGAACCGGCTTTACTGACGACATGCGCATTAACGATCGGCCGATCGTGATCGGAGCAGCCCTAGTGAATAAGTTTATTCTGACAATTCATATAAATTAGGAAAAATTGGTTGTTTTTGACAATGTAAGCTTGATACTGACAACCTAACTGAGATTATCATTAATTAATGTATTAATTAATTCATTCATTGTGCCATTGTATAAATGATTATACATATACCATACAGAACATTTGCTTTCATGCCGACACAACACACATCATGCTGCTCTCATGCTTGTCAGTGATTAGTGCAAAAGTAAATAAACTGTTGAATAAAGCTTTATTTTATTGGATTTATTTACATATTTATTTGTTTATCTATCACACAATAACCATTTACTGTCACCCCATTCAGATCAAGGATGAACCACTGGAGTCACATGGACTACTTCAATGATGTTTTTACTTCATTTATAGGCCTTGGGCTGTTAATGGCGATACAGAAAGCCCTCTCAGATTTCATAACAAATATCTTCATTTGTTTTCCGATATAGAATGAAATTCTTATGGATTTAAAACAACTTAAGGATGAGTAATTAATGACATAATAAAAATGTTGTGGTGAAATGAGTAACTGACTGTAGTTAATACTTATACAAAACAGTTTGAGGGTAGTTTAACTACTTCAAATTTTGATTGGCAAGCTAGAGTTTATACAGTATCTTACTCAACACTGCAGGATACTTTTTTGAGAGAACTTAATATTAATTTAATATTTCGTTTTTTTGGGCAAGACAGGCTTTTTTGTTTTGAGCTATTTGTGAAAAGACTAAGATAACAGGATTTTCCAAAGCATATCTGAGAATCTTAAAGTAGTTCAATCGGACATGACCTCTCTCCTCAACTGTGCTTGGGCTTAAGCCCCCAAAAACCCTGATCAAATGAAGACTTTCAAACTGTCTGACATTTTCCTTCTCTTTGGTGGTCTGCTTGATTGTGTTATATATATATATATATATATATATATATATATATATATATATATATATATATATATATATATATATATATATATATATATATATATATATATATATATATATATATATATAGACAGAGCAGAATCTCTTTGAAGTTCCAGAATCTCTGTATATAGCATTTAAAATACAACTTTCTCTATAGTGTGTGTGTTGTTTTATGCATGATTTATCCACATCAGCTTGTTCTCCACACGATAATGAAGCACACCTACCCCCATTAACCTCCCAGGAAAATCAAAACACATTGCTCCTCATGACAGCTTAAATGACAGTGTGTATACATGCCAGAGATGAGCGTCTGGCCTGGTACTGTAGGTGTTCTATTTAAAAATACCCATAAAACATAAGGCGAGCTAATGTGTAGAAGGGGCGTAATGGACTCTCATGATATTAACCCTGGACAGCGAGAGAAAATTATGACTTTACAACACGCCTGAAGGTAATCATCATTTTATCTCAAGCAAAACTTTAATTATTCTCCATAATTAATAAACAAATAAAAATCTCCAAATGATGCAGCATTATTAATTAGTGATAACTTTGCATAAAGGTGGTGGCAATGTTTTGGGTGGGCATCTGCTGATATTTTTCTAATCAGACAACCAAATGGGAAATTGCCAGATGATAACAAATAACAAACAGACTGTAATGAAATATAATCAACACATGGATGTGTTGTTGTCATTGCCTCTGCTCCACTGTGTTGCTGTTGATTATGCATTCACGTGTAGTGTATTGTAATTTGCCAGCCAAAATATGAGCCATTTTTACTGCGGCTGGAGATGTGTTAATCACTAGGAATAGGCTTCAAAACTAATTTAGTAAGTGCAAGGTAAAGGCATATCATTTGTGTCAGTAGTTCCTCCAAACAGAACTGCGAAAATTATTAATTTGAAAGCAATTCCCTGAACTCTGCACCATCTAACAGTTTTTTAAAGGGCCACTGAGTTAAAAGTTTTCAGGGCAACTAAAATGTCATTAAAAAAAGGACACTTACTGTAAGACAATAAACTTCCATTGCGGTTTCTTAACACATTAAAGTGCACTTTTAAGAAGTACACTTTATAATAATGCCACATTAAACATTTTAGTTTACCTTTTAAATCAGTTTTAATAGTCGGTTGTCTTGCTTTAAATAAGTAGACTTATGTTTGTGTTGTCTTACATACCAAAGCCAGTATAATTGTGTACAAACTGTAGTTTGTTACAATGTATTACATTCAATATATTTTAAATGAATTTTTGAAATGAATTAATTTTGAAATAAATAACAACTTTATCATTAAAAATGGTGCAAATATTATTTCTCAGAGAGGGGGCACCCTCTGGCATCTGCACCAAGACCTGTGGAATCTACACATGTGGTCTCTGGACGGGACGCGAAGGTTATAGGTGGTTAAAAACACATGTTTCTCCGCCCGGATCCTGCCAACATGTCGGAGAGGGTGAGGATCCTGCCAGATACCGTGAAATAGAGTGGAGGGGCTCTGTACCATGACGACAACTCCTCACTCTCAATTGTTTCTCAGACTGTACTCAAGATCATTGATGAGGATGTGTGTAAAAACTTCAGGAAGCAGATGATAAGGAAAGCCAAAGGCCCAGACAGTGTCTCTCAAGCCTGCCTCAAAGCCTGTGCTGTCCAGCTATCACCCATCTTCACACTGGTCTTCAACAGATCCCTGGAGCTGTGTGAAGTCCCCTCCTGGTTTAAACGCTCCACCATCATCCCCTTACACAAATAAACAAAAATCACAGGACTTAATGACTACAGACCTGTTGCTTTAACATCTGTGGTCCTGAAGTAATTCGAGAGACTGGTGCTGGGCTACTTGAAGGACATTACTGGACCCTTGCTGGACCCCCTGCAGTTTGCTTAATGAGCAAACGGGTGTGTTGATGATGCAGTCAATATGGGATCGCACTATATCCTTCAACATCTGGACAAACCAGGGACTTATGCAAGGATCTTGTTTGTGGACTTCAGCTCCACTTTCAACACCATCATCCCGGACACCCTTCAGAATAAACTCAAACAGCTCTCTGTACCCACCTCCGTCTGTCAGTGGATCACCAGCTTCCTAACAGACAGGCAGCAGCTAGTGAGGCTGGGAAAAATCACATCCAACACCATCAGCACCAAAGCTCCTCAGGTTTGCGTTCTCTCCCCACGGCTATTCTCCCTCTACACAAATGACTGCACCTCTAAAAACCCCTTTATCAAGCTCCTGGAGTTTGCAGATGACACCACATTCATCAGCCTCATTCAGGACGAGTCTGCTTAGAGACAAGAGATTGAGCTGCTGGCAGTCTGGTGCAGTCACAACAACCAGGAGCTGAACACACTCAAAACTGTGGAGATGATCGTGGACTTCAGGAGAAAGCCCCCTGCTCTTCCCCCACTCACCATCATGGACAGCACTGTGGCTGCAGTGGAGTCATTCCGGTTCCTGGACAGAACCATCAATCAGGACCTGAAGTGGGAGATTCAAATTGACTCGATGTGAAAAAGACCCAGCAGAAGTTGTACTTCCTTCGTCAGCTGAAAATGTTCAATCTGCCACAGGCGCAAATGACACTGTTTTTTCTTGGCAATTATTGAGTCGGATCTGTGTTCTTCTATAACTGCCTGGTTTGGGTCAACCAGCAAATCAACCAGTCAAATAAGTAGACTGCAATGGACAGTTAGGACCTGCAGAAAGGATCATTGGTGTTCACCTGCCCAGTCTTCAGGACTTGTACATCTCCAGAGTGAAGAAACGGGCAGGTAACATCATCAATGATCCCTCTCACCCAGAACACAACCTGTCTGCACTTCTCCGCTCAGGCAGATGCTACAGATCTCTGGGTACTAGAACATCTAGACATTGAAACAGTTTTTCCCCCATGCCATCTCCAGCTTAAACAGCTAACATAGCAATCATTACCTGTGTTCTGTAATTCTGTGTTCTGTAATTAATTTCCATAAATAGTTCTACATCTTTAATTATTGCCTTCTCATGTAAACACATATGCATATCACTATTATTTATACAGTTCTATATAGAGTAAAAAATGCACAAATCTGTACATAAATCGATATACTGTTCCAATTATTTCACATGATCTATTGCTATGTCTTGATAAATGTATTTTTATTTTTGTTCTCATGTCAGATGTGTATGTATGCATGTACGTTTGTATGTACCATGAGCACCTTAAAAAAATAAAATAATAACAATTCCTTGTGTGTTTGTGCACACCTGCCGAATAAAGCCAATTCAGATTCTGATTCTGATCAAAGGTGATTCCTCTCTCTAGAGAGATCCCAATTTGTCAGTCACTGACATAACATATCCATTCCCTCCTTCAGGGAAGAAGGGTTACATACATAACCGAGATGTTATTCTATGTTGTTGTTATTTTATAGATTTTTTATTTTTTTTTTCCTAGCAAAACTATTATCTTTATTAGAATTGCAACAAGAATAATGCCTACAGGAGGAAAACACAAAACGAACAAAAACTGTAAGGCCTTCCAGAGGCCACAGTCACATCATAATCTGCATGTAATAACTGGTCTCTAATGGTTAACTCTAGAGTGAACAAAAAGAGGTAAATTGTTAAATGTATTCTTTTCAACACTATCAACTGATAGCACATGCTAATGCTTTAAAATAATAATAATAATAATAATAATAATAACTATATATATATATAATGTGCAAGAAAATAATGTGTCTTCAAACTTTCATTGCTGAATGATTCAAAGAATGCATTCTCTTCAAGACTGAATCTAGCCATGTTTTTTGGATATTGACTGAATAAACTGATTCTATAAAGTGTCAGCTTGTCAATCAAAATTACATATATTACAAATTTTACATAATCATAAAAACTGACTATAGGTTATACTTTGTTTTAGAGTTTTTGTATGAAAACCCTTAGCATGTGAAATGCTGTTTTTATCAGCAGGCTTCACATAAACAGAAGTAGAGTGTATGACTGGGCGGTATATCGAGTTTGCACGATATATCAATATTTTCTTTATAAGCAATTCGATATAAAGAAATACAGTTTAGTTTATGAGCACATCTGAAAATATAGCGAGGACACAGACTGGGCTGCTCCGGAGAAAGAGCTTAATCCAATTTGTTCTCAACATGTGAAAAGCTTCACACTAAGGCCTTTAAAAACTGGTAAGACATAGTTTGTGGTTTTGTTTCGGAGTAGTTTAAGCGGCTCGGCCCGTCATATGCTCAGACAGAAAGACTGAGTGAGACACAGGCTACTCACGCTGTTTAATGCTTTTGAGATGTGCTGTCTTCCTGAATGCATAACTTACATTTCACAGGTATATCTGTCCTCTGTAAATGTTAGAAAGCCATGGAAATATTAAAATTTTTCTGTCAGAAATGAATGAGTCTTCTGTTCTGGGATTCTCCGCTAAACTTCAGTGAACAAGCACTGCCTCACGCATGCTCGATTAAATCAGAGTGCTATAATCACACAAGTCTATTTTTATGATAGACTGTAAAGAGACTGCAATGGAATAATCAAAATAGCCTTACACAACTAATTCTAATTTATTTTCAGTTTTAGTTTAGTGAATTTAACTTCAACTTTAAAAGCCTTATTTTTATTTTAAGATTGCAATGTTACAATTTTAGAATTAAATGTGATTGTAACCCCTTTTTTGCACATAATATAAAAGCTTACATGGTTACATTAACTTTATTTGTTTTCATAGCCTTAAGTGTGTATTGTTTTGTTTGACAACATTGGGCTGTAAGTGAAATAAATAGATATTAAATACAGATTTTTTTTTTAATCCAAATACACAAAAAAAAAAAAAAATACCAAGATATATCGGATGTCGCAAATCAGCCGAAATTGGCCTAAATTCAAGACTAAATTGTATGTTGACGTACATAATTCAAATACTCTCGAAAGGAAACTAATTCTGCTTCACTACCCTTGAAAATCGCAAAGATATTTTTGATAGAAAACAACACTAGTACAAAATGTATTATTATTGTATACATGCTGATACTCCAAGTAACCCATAAAAACATTTGCATAATCAGGGGCAACACTGTACCTTGAAGTTTAAAAAAAAAAAAAAAAAAGTTCTGAAATCTGAAGTATTTCAACCAATAAATCAGAAGAAGGTATTTTGTTTGCTCTCGTTTCTAAAATAATTTTAAAGCCTGCAAATCCATAGATTAAGGAATATTAGAATATAGACTAGTAACATTAAGAGTTGCCAAATAAATCATATCATTAATGTCTTGAATATGTTACAAATGTTCAAGAAAGTTACCAGTATCTTTAAAATAAGATGATAAGTGAATAACTACTGGCTGAATAGGAGAATCAATACAATTGGAAAGGAGTTCAGTTAATAACCCAATCCCAGAAACTATAGCTCAGCCAGGGACATTGATAAGATACTTTAGGTGAAATATACTTTAGGTAAAATATAAATCACCAGCATTACTGCAAACTCACATGTTAAATATGCTTTCTCTGTCTCAGTGATCTCTCCATATTTAAAAGATTTAGAAATAAATTTTACAATTTCTAGTTTGAAAGGATTGACAGGATCAAATAGCTTTTTATAAAACTGATCATCAGATAGCTGTGTTCTAGTTTCATCCACATAATCAGATGTGCTCATCAAGTCCAGACCTCCCCCCTTATCTGCCAGCTTGATGACCACATCAGAGTTTTTACTCCAACTGTGAAGGGCTTAATTTTCAGCCTTAGTGATGTTATACTTTATTAATGAATCGGGAGACTGAAAAAGGGACTCCACATCTTGTTCATTGAAACTCCTCAGCTCAAGGGCTAACCAAAACGCATACAACACAAATACTGAGCCCAGCATTATTTCCATACTCTGAACCTAACAACAAAGGGAGCTGGAGGAACTTAACCAGTGACCAGTGTTCCCATTTGTGAATACTACTTTCCATGTCAAAAAGCTCAACTCTTCCGTCCAACTATTAAGCTGCTGTGAGTAAGAGAACCTTCTATTATATATATATATATGAAGAGTTCAGATGCAAAAGCCTCTAAATGCCATCTGAAATTTTCATCTAAAATTAGGATTTTTATTAAGCTCCTAATGCATAGGTTGAGTCATTTTACTTTAGTGGCAATGTGCAGGTCCTTTTCCAGGCTATTAAAGTGAAATAACTGAACATCAGTATAGAAACTTGATAAAAATCCTAATTTTAGATGAAAATTTCAGATGGCATTTAGAGGCTTTTGCATCTGAACTCTTCATATATATATATATATATATATATATATATATATATATATATATATATATATATATATATATATATATATATATATATATAATTTTTTTTTCTCTCTCTTTGAAGTATGGTACTATACTAAAGTTGGTTCATACAGACTTTAAGGTCATACGTAAGTGGGTCAAAAAAATCACTCTGAATATCAGCTTAATCAATTTACTATAAACTTCAATTATAAGCCATTTTAATGAATTTAAAATTAGGATGCAAGTTTGCAAGAGACCATGCACTGAATAATGCAGTTAGCATGTTTCTAAGCTAACATTTGATAATGTAAATACAACATTGAAACAGCCACGCATCTGTTGCTTTGTCCCCCATCTTGTATTTATTATTATTATTATTATTTTAATTTATTTCTTTCACTGAGCATTCTCATTGCCTGGTAGAGATACATGCAACATTTGAATTTAGCCAAGTGTGGTATGTTAGGGAGCAGCATAACTGCAGCCTTAATTTTTGGAACAGCCTTTGAATTGAAGGGAAATGTTGAACGACATATGGGGTCTCACTTGGGAGGCCAATCTTCTCTGAGTTTAAGAGAAAACGGCAATTAAAATTGGCAAGTGGATTTAACATACCTGAGCCACTCCCCGTGCCAACGGGTATAAATAGGGCGACAGGTGCATCCACTCATTAGGTTTTACCATCAGGGAATGAGGGTTACGTACGTAAGCGAGACTTTCCCTTATCTGTAGGTCACTACGAGTTATGTCGAACGACAAATGGGGTCCTATGGAAAATGCCACAACCTGAACACCGTCACAACCCTGTGGCGCTTCAATTGTCGACAAGCCCTGACCTGCCACAAAAGCTACGCTTAAGGTCGTAACCTTCCCAAAGCCCCAGCACAAATTCACTGACCTTGGTACCAAAGGGGCCAAAGGGAGAGTACATCGCTGCTGGAGAAGGCAACGCTGCTGTTCCGCCCAAACAAAGTTAGTGGAAGGGATTTCAACATTCGGAGAAAGATTGCTTCAAATCTTCCCTATTTGTTCTTACAGCTTGGCATGATGATGGGGAAGTGAGCCTTTAGGAAAGGGTCGCCACGGAGACCACATCCTACCTGTAGGGAGGTGACATGTGGAGATACTGATATGGACTGGCCTGAGGGGCTGTACTACATATGGAATGGGTCTCTGAGGCAGGTCCTACCTTAGAGTAGGGTTGGAAAAGCTGCCAGAAGAGACGGACAGAGCGGGTCTGTCAAGGGGAGACACGGGTTTGCCAAGAGGGAAACCTTACCATGGAAGAATACACATATGGGATTACCCGTAGGGAATCAAGCCATATGAACACCTAGCCCAGTACATGGTCTGACCGGAACTCCGGGCATACTAACACCAGTACTGGGCCTGGCGACAGACTGCTCCGCCAAGTCTGACTGCCTAGGGTACTGGAAGATGCTCGACCAGGGTACGCTAACCAGGGAACTATACTGGAAGAAGAAAGGCGCTCACATATCCATGTTAGGGGGAATGGCGCAGAAAGATCGACACCGAGCCAGCCCTTCCCGCCAATTACCTGTTACCCAACACACGCGAAGAAACTGGCTCTACACGGAGGTTGAAAACCTGGCAAAAGTGTTGGGTGTCGCCGAGCCCACAGCTTGACAGATGTCTGCCAGAGAGGCACCGTGTGCCAGCGCATAGGAGGAGGCCACACTCCGTGTGGAGTGGGCCATCACCCCAAGGGGGCATGGCCCGCCTTGGGAATGGTATGCCAAGGCGATGGCATCCACTATCCAGTGGGCCAACCTCTGTTTGGAGACAGCCAACCAGGAGCTGCTCAGAGCTTCTGAAGCTTTGGGTGCGGTCCACGTATATGCGAAGCGCTTTTACGGGACACAGCAACTGGAAGGCTGGATCTGCCTCCTCCAGGGGCAGCGCTTGCAGGTTCACCACCTGGTCTCGGAAGGGAGTGGTGGGAACCTTGGGCATTTATCCCGGCCGGGGTCTCAGGGCAACGTGAGAGTAGGCGGTCCCGAACACAAGGCACTCTTCACTTACCGAAAATGCTTGGAGGTCCCCAACCCTTTTGATGGAAGTGAGCGCAACCAGGAGCGCTGTCTTTAGAGACAGGAACTTTAGCTCAACTGAATCCAGCGGCTCAAAGGGACCCCTCTGAAGTCCCGCAAGGACAATAGAGAGGTCCCAGGAGGGAATCAGGGGTGTCCTAGGAGGATGTAACCTTCTGGCACCCCTCAGGAACCTAACGATCAGGCCATGCCTCCCCAGGGATCTGCCGTCCACTGCATCGTGATTCCACATACACTTTCAGGGTGGAGGGTGACAGCCCATGCTCCAACATTTATTGCAGGAAAGAAAGCACGACTCTGACCGGACATCTCTGGAGGTCTTCTTGGTGAGAAGAACACCAATTCTAGAACAGACTCCACTTCAGAGCATAGGCCTGCCTCATAGAGGGGGCTCTAGCTTGAGTGATAGTGTCTACCACCGCTGGGGGTAGATCAATTAGGTCTGCCATGTCCCGACCAGGGAGGGGCTGTCACGAGGAGCATGAGTTCCGAAAACCAGTTCCGGGTGGGCCAGTAAGGGGCAACCAACAGGACCTGTTCCTCGTCCTCCCTGACCTTGCACAGCATACCTGCGTAGAGCCCGAGGCCAGCTGTGTGCCAGTGCATCCGTGCCAAGGCTAGATGCACTGCCAGCAACTCCAGACAGTTGATGTGCCAAAGCAGACGAGGTCCTGTCCAGGACCCTGACGCTGCCTGCCCGTTGCCTGTTGCGCCCCAGCCTGTGTTGGAGGCATCTGTTGTGACAACAACATGCCGGGACACTTGTTCTAAGGGCACGCCGGCCCATATAAAGTCCTCGACCGTGTCGCCGAAAAAGCCTGCCTAGGAGATGGGAGCATCGAGAAAGTGGGCTTTGTCGACGTCTCTCATCTCGGCCAGGGTGAGCCAGAGATGCTGCTCCTGGACCACCAGCGTGGACATCGCCTTCCCGAGGGACCGCGCCGTGACCTTTGTCACCCGTAAGGCGAAGTCAGTCACTGTGTGCAGTTCCTCCATCAACCTGGCGGCGTTTTGTGCGCACAGGTGCACCGCTACCACTCTCTCCACCTGGGGAATATCCACGTACCCCCTGGCTGCCCTGCCATCGAGGGTAGTGAGGATGGAAGAGGGAGACGAGCGGTTTCTGGTTGTGAAAGGGGCCGTCCATGACTTTGTCACCTCTTCATGCACCTCCGGGAAGAAAGGAACCAGGGCAGATCCCCCGATGCAGCAATCGACATCTGATCCTTGGGCGGTGCACCGAAAGACACACTGGGGCCGCTGTAAGATGGCCCAGCAGAAACAAGAGGAGAGAGAGGTCCGTGGGGTGTGGCAGTCCCCTGCTCGAGCCAGAGAAACCGGGACAGGTGGCAACAGAGGGGTCTGCTGATTAGGTGAGAGATGCGATCGCCGCACTGCCATGTTCATACGCCCACAATAGACGCATGAATCATCCACAAGCACAGCCTCAGCGTGTGGGACGCCCAGACAGTGCAGACAACGCTCGTGACCGTCAACCAAAGACAGGAAATGACCGCATCCAGAAGGTCACGGACGAAACGGCATCTTGAAAAAGACACGAATCGTCCGTGATTTGCTCTTTTAGAAACTGCTCTTTTAGCTGAAGCGCCCAGGGGAATCGCTCACAGGGACACTGCTGTAATGCGCCGTCTAACCGACCAGGAACAGCTCTCGAACACACAGATGAAGGCTTTGTAGAGACTGGATACATCAACTACTCGGCTCCAAAGCAAAAATCTAATGAGTGGATTTATACCCGTTGGCATGGGGAGTGGCTCAGGTATGTTAAATCCACTAGCCAATTTTAATTGGCATTTCTCTTAACTCAGATGACTGGCCTCCCAAGTGAGACCCCAAATGTCGTTCGACATAACTCATAGTGACCGACAGATAGGGAACTTATGTTGCCTTAAATGCTGTCTATGGTGCCAGATCACTGGGTGTGTTTTTAACAGATGCCCCTGTGTGTATTTTCCTCGTCTTATGGTTCCTCACTGCTACAGTCAGTTTACTCTCCTGGTAGCCTCAGTGGTCAGACAACAGCAGCTCTGCGTTAGACCTTGAGGTTCATGACAAATGTCTAAGCTAGCATGGTGAAGGCAGGCATGACTTTTTTCAACTTCTCTTTCTGCTCAAATATGCAGCATTAAATGGAGATAGAGACTCACTCTGACAAACACATGCTCTTGTTCTTCTTTTTAAGAATAATATTGGCAGTATCAAGGTGCATATCAGAGGAGGTGAGAGCATTAGATTGTTGAGTTTGATGCACTTTTCCCCTTGTTTCCCTTTAGGCAGTATTTTTGTAACACAAAACAGAGCATATACCCCATTATTCCAAATGAAATCTTTGCCCCAGTTGATAGCAAAACATCTGATAACAATAAATAATCCAAACATTCTTAGTGTCAGGATAATTCATCTGCTGAACTATCAGATTCTAATGATATAAAAAATATGAGATATTACTGTGAGACATAACCAAACAAATTCCCTCCAGGACTTTGGTCATTTTCTCACTTCTAGAATTTTTTTTTTGTTTGTTGTTGTTGTTGTTCATTGCATGTCCCCAGCTAGCTAGAATCACTATGACTGATGATGCAAATAATGTCATGAGGCTCAAATAAGTTAACTTTAAGACTGAAGTGATGCAATCGCTCATGGAGACAAATATACCTGCAGCATCCTAAGTAGTGATGTTTATGTCACAGCAAAGCATGGACTCCGTATCTGCTTACTAATTGGTTATGATTGACATGGATTTATTCTGCTCCTCTTATTTGATAGGATTAGCTCACTTGCCTCCAGCACATTTACACGTTCTGAGACATTCTCTCACATTTCTCTACAATGCTTTTTTTTTTTTTTTTTTTACTACCAATGAATCTGCTTGTTGCGAAATCGATACCTACCATTAAATTTACACAGTTGTGTTTTAAATGAGATTGGACATTAAACAGGTGGCTAATTTCCCATTTTTTTCTCAGATATTGTCCGTGAGGGGCTGACACTTGCTTTCCTAAAATCTGTTCTTCTGCTTTGGAGAATAAACTCAATCTGAGAATTTTTTTTAATAAAAATACAAAAATTGTCATAGAGTATCTGTCCTGGTGATTGAAGAGTAAAGTTAACAAGAACTTGTCCCCCTGTAGTCTCTGGCCATTTCAAAGCAGGGTCTTTATCTAATACAATGTGGCAAGTTCTGACTAGACTTTGGTCCAGTTTGCATGACCAATGACCACAATCCCTAGACCTATGGAACTGAGGTGCTACAGAATAGTGCTGTATTGTAGAATGTAGAGTACCAGGGCAAACACAAAGTGATGGGACCTTAATTTGTTGTTCTAGTCTTTTTGAGGCTTTCAGCCTTGATCTGACTCAGAATTTTTTCAGCAACAAAAGCTCTTTGTTTACAGAAAGGGTCCAGGGACACACTTCACTGCCATCAAGATTGCTTTCCAGACTTGAATGTTGCACCTCTGGCATCGCTAAAAACTAACTTCTTCCTGTTGAGGAAGCAATGAGCCTCAGTTAAAAGTATTGTCTTGCTAGTCACCACAGTATTCCTACTGTGGTATTCCTAAATGTTTGTAAAGCTTATTTTAGTGGCTGCATGCTGTGAAAAGGGTTGATTGACTTCTTGGCTTCAATTTCAGTCCTACATACATTAAGCTATTCTATCTAAACACAAGGTCTATAAAATGCACAGTTGTCAAGGAAACCAACCAAAGCAGTGAAGCCAAGCAATAAGTGTCATTGTATACAGACCAGACCACAATGCCAGGGAATGTAAAGTGAGGCACAGAATAGTGTCATTGTGATGCTCAAGAAGCAGTGATTGTATCTAAATACTAAGATCTTCAATGTATGCTTGTTTACAGAAAGATCAGCGAAGGGCTTCAAATTTAATACAATTAAATGGCTAAGAATTTGTTATCCCCTGAATTATTTTTTTCTAAGTTAGAGTCGTATAATTTCTAGCCTCAGCATGCAGGGTGCATCGCTAGAGATGTTGGTTCGGGCAAAGGTTGCTTCAGCAAATGTTTTTATCTCACATTTGCTTTTATTAATGCATAATCATGTTCTGTTTATTACAAGCACATGTAGGACAGTTATGTAGTCTGTTGCTTTAAATGGTCAAACTCTTTAAAGTTGGATGAATTATGATTGGCTCAATGGTCTTATTCATTAGCTGGAAACAAATTGTTGTGAAAGTGATTCCAATGATATTGTTCTTCTGTGCCATTATCATTATAGTTGGGATGTGCACTGCTATTCTTTTAAATTTAGAAAGATATTTAAAACTATTTTAAACTTTTTTTTTTTTTTTTTTTTTTTTTGCAGAAGAGAAAACATGCTTTGATTAAGTTTATATGACCATCTATGAAGCTGGGTTATTGGGGAAAACCATATTTTATTAGTGGTGTTCAGTGACTGCCTTCCCTTCATAATGCAAAAGCCACATTAATAATAGTCTTGCAATGGACCATATAATAGAAAGTTTGCTCAAAAGTGAGTTTGAAAGTGACATCACAATGTTATAACTGTTATATAATAAATGAGCCTTGTTCTTGAAATGCATTTCCAGTATTTATGAGCCGGAATCGCTCCATACACAACACGCCCACCCCAATACTTCCTCCCACTTTAATTCACTTGTTCTTCAAATGCATTATTGATCGGTCTGTTACGCTACATTCGTCTTTCCACTTGTCTCCTCGTACATGCATCAGTATCACCTGCACAGCTGTTGTACACTTTGTTGCAATGGTCACCATTCAAGCACCTTTATTTAAAAGCAGTGAGTCAGCACTTGAAGTGTAATAAAGGAATGCATTAAACAGCAAAAAGCACCTTTGTGTTAAATGAGGTTGTGTAACTGTGGTGCTATAAAGACTACTTGAAAAGAAAGAACTGCTTTCATAAGAGCCCGAAGATATTTTTAAAATAATAAATAATTTGACTGTTTATTTGGAATGAAAAATAAGACATTTTAATGAATCTCAGTGCTGCTCTTTTACACACACTGACAATAATTAAACTTTTATGACTCGAGAGAGCTCATATCATAGAAATCTGGGTGTTATATTAGACAGCAATTTGTCTTTTGAAAATCATATTTCCAATATTACAAAAACTGCATTCTTCCATCTTAGAAACATTGCCAAGCTACGAAACATGTTGTCTGTTTCTGATGCAGAAAAGCTAGTTCATGCATTCATGACCTCTAGACTGGACTATTGTAATGCACTTCTAGGTGGTTGTCCTGCTTCGTCAATAAACAAGCTACAGGTAGTCCAAAATGCAGCAGCTAGAGTCCTTACGAGGTCAAGAAAATATGATCATATTACCCCAATTTTACAGTCTCTGCACTGGCTACCTATTAAGTTCCGTATCAGTTACAAATTATCATTACTTACCTATAAGGCCCTAAATGGTTTAGCTCCAGCGTACCTAACTAGCCTTCTACCACGCTACAACCCATCACGCTCCCTAAGGTCACAAAACGCTGGACTTTTGGTCGTTCCTAGGATAGCAAAGTCCACTAAAGGAGGTAGAGCTTTCTCACATTTGGCTCCCAAACTCTGGAATAGCCTTCCTGATAATGTTCGGGGTTCAGACACACTCTCTCTGTTTAAATCTAGATTAAAAACACATCTCTTTAGTCAAGCATTCGAATAATGTATCTTTTAAATTGTGAGTGTAGTTGCATCTGATCAAAGGTGCTTTTTTTATTCATTAGCTTGGGTTAAACTAATTTTACTTTGTTGGATCAGCAGCTATGCTAATGATGTCTGTATTTTGTTTCTATGTTTCGCCATGGGATTCAAATCCCGTGGTAACTAGGATTTACACAAGCTCCAGTCTGGATCCAGAACACCTGAGAAGAGATGATGCTGACCCTCAGAGGACCTCAGATGATGCTAACCCTGAATCAACAAACAGAACTAACAATTATTGCTAAATGTGTGACTGAATCATATAATAACTTAATTAATAATATTGATAGTTCATCGTCTAGCTGACTACGTCTTGTATTATTATTATTATTATTTTTATTTTTTCTAAAATCCTGTCAAATGTGCACAAACTACTAGCTACTACTAAATATTGTAGAAACATAATTTTCTGTAAAGTTGCTTTGTAACGATTTGTTTTGTAAAAAGCGCTATACAAATAAACTTGAATTGAATTGAATTGAATATCAGTATAATGGAATTCAATACGATTCCAAATTTACAAGTTACAAAAAGGATGCAAATGTGGTGTAGAAATGACACTCACTTTGCACAATGAAAAGATCTCAATTTAAGCAATTCACTATTAAATCAAATAAAAACACCAATCAACACATAGAAAATGGACATCAAGTATGTATACAGAATGTACTAAGTTATTCATCGAAAATCTCTCTAATCTTATTACAGCAAGAACATTTTCAAATATAGTGCATCAAGATGTAATGTGCCATAATGTGTCATACTGGACTAGTTTAGAACAACATGTTGAGATGAGTAAATACCATAAATATTATTTTTGGGTGAACTATTCCTGGGTGAAGGTTTTACTCTTTCCACATTTCCCTGATGTCATTAGTGTGTACTTGAAATCACTGGCCTGTCAACAAATATTTCAGCACACTAAAATAGGACAAGTGTAGTCACATCTCAAAATAATTCAAATCACGTCATCTGAAAGTGGGCGGAAGGACACTCAGAACTTCACGTGGCAGTCAGGCTCAGCATTTCCATTTGTACACAGCTATAGCACATGATTAAGGGTAATTGGACCCATCATCGAACCCCCTATCACTGCTTACATAGGAATCTAAATCACTCTATGCAAATACCAGGGAAGGCAGGCTTGTACTCAAAGACCAAATAACTATTGCCAGTTAAATGCGGGCTGAATTCAAACTGACTGAATTGTCTGGTGCATTAGTAAATCAGGCTGGATGGATCTGCATGATGTAGAAAATGGGCCACCATTCAGTAAAACTGGGAAAAGAGTGAGCACTGAGGCATTTACTGCAATATCAGGATTTTACCAAAGGATTCCCCCTTGATTTGAGCTAACAAGAGCTCAGATACATGAGCACAACTCAACTAAATATTATTCAGCTCAAACACAATGTGTTTCAGGCAGTTATTTGGTAGTAGCACAAAACATGATCGTGAGATAGCAATGTTGACGTTGATCAGGACGTTGATTCATAAACACAGGAAGAAGAGAAAGTCCATGAATCGTGGGAACTGTGGATTCATGAATGCATGGGTGGAATTAGCCCACATGCATCTTGAATGCTAATCACATTAGCAGAGCCTTATAATGACAGATCTGCCAAATCGAGTAGATAATGTAATTAAAATTATGAATGATGACTTTTTTAAATTTCGCTCTAAAGAAGAGTCCCTAGACATGCTCTATTGATCCTATGGTTCAATGAGTGCTGGGACCCCTCTTCCCTCCAAGCAAGTTCCACATGGTACAGGAATAGTGGTAGGTTGACTCTTAAGAGATAATGAAGCCTTCTGAGAAGTACTTGTAGGAAATTATTTTTAAATCTACCTTGCTTTGAAAGAGGATGTGGTATAACTATAGCCCAGGGGCTTGAGGAGGATTTCTTAACCATATTGTCAGTACGTTCACTAGGACAGAGTGCTGCATTAGCGGGTACCTTAGCCAGCCAGCCGATTATTGCAAATAAACTGTAAATGTTACAGCAAAGGTGTTGAGATTTAGGGACAATCATTTTAATAACACCATAATAATATTTAGTTTGTCAAGATTACAATAAACTTAAAAATTTACTTAAAAATGAAGACTAAACAGTACTTGACAGCATTTGTTATTATTGGTTAAAGTTCATTTTACATATACTAATACATTTGTAGTGTTTTTCAAGGTGTTTTATTTATTTATTTATTTATGTGTAATACTTTGTGATGAATAGTGCATTGATTAATTATAGCAAATGTAACCTTTTAGCAAAGTGTCACAAGATATTTTATTGCATTAACAGCAGAATTTGGTCAAACATAATTGTGATTACTTTGACAAAAATTGTAATGGCCTTTTGCTACACCTTGGCCCTTCTTCGTAAATCATCACTTATTCAGCACCTCTGTTGTCCATCATCCTTCTGGCTCCACCTTGGTCCCTTGTCCCGTCGACTCTGCCTTTAAATTCTTTGGCTGCGTCTGGGCTCTACAGTACACTATTTTGGTTCTACATTCAGCTTCATCTTGGCCTCTTGCCCACATGACT
Organism: Carassius auratus; assembly: GCF_003368295.1. Classification (NCBI taxonomy): domain Eukaryota; kingdom Metazoa; phylum Chordata; class Actinopteri; order Cypriniformes; family Cyprinidae; genus Carassius; species Carassius auratus. Next base: position 9,034,596 of record NC_039291.1, on the reverse strand, counting down.
TTGCCTCTGTCCTCATCCACTGGCTCCACCTTGGTTCACCCCTCCAAAGTCTCCACTGCAGATCCTCAGCACTTGTTTCTTTCTCCATCGGTCCCTCCATGGACTCTTTTGCCCGGATGTCCTGGCCCTCCATCCCACCCCCCGATTGAAAATGTTTCTGCTCAGTTTCCTATGTTTGATTGAGTAGTTTGTTGTCATGGAGAGTAATTATGTTGTGCACCTGTTTCTTGTTAAGTTGTTCATTACCTTGCATATTTTAGTCTTCTGTTTGGTTCAGTCTATATTCATTGTTATCTTTACATGGCTGTGAAGCTGTTGCATTGTGTTCCTATTTATTATTGGTTTCCTTTTTTTTTGTAACATCCTTGAAAAGATTATGCTGCACTTTATTTTGATAGTCCACTTTGGACGTTATACTAACTATTAGTAACTTTGCTACTACATGCCAATTAACTCTCAGTAATTTGCAACTACATGTCAACTAACTCTCTTTAACAGGTTAGGGTTTGAAGAACCAATTGTCAGGTACTTTCCAATTCTTTTTTTTTTTTTTTTAAATGAGGATTTCATGGGTTAATGATTGAGAAAAGTATAAGCATAAATCTGAAAAAAAAAGAAACCTCTGTCATTATTTTCCTCAATGAGCCAAATTGGAAAACTTTAGTTACCATCCCACCATAGAGCCGTTAGAGATGCTAATGTGATTCACTTCACGTGTCATTAGCCTCTGGTAGGATGAATTGGAGCCAGACTATTTTAAGCAATGCATGCATTGCCACAACAATTTATGTTATGCACTTAAGCATTTTAGTTTAGTTTTGCTTCAGTTTACTCTCAACTAAAAGAAAACTTAAAAAAAAAAAAAAAACATTTTCCTACACCTTCAATACTCTTATATCTACACATCATAGTTTTATAGCTTCATTGACTTGATTGATTTAGTGTCTTTCCAATATTGTTTTTTTAAAAACTAAATTGCTTTGTTGTTTATTTTTGCCAATAAAAACTACTCATACCATTTTCTTATTATTCTCTCATGAATTTAAGAATTTATTTATTTTTTCTTTATTTTTCTTCATTACAATTTATGACACAACCTAGACATTTTGTTTAACCCCACAAAGATCAAAATTAATTTAAATCCAGAAAATGAAAATATCATAGAGTTGTATTTAAATTGTTGTGTATGAATGAATGAAAAATACATATGAAATATTTTAATTTGGGAGAGTGTAATTCATATTATTATTTTTTTTTTAAGAAAACAAGAAAAACATTTATTTTAAATGTTGTGTTTTCTTAAAAAAAAAAAATGTTTAGGTTTATAGCTTGCAATAATGACAGGAAATTATACACATTGCATCCTAAATTCTTAAACTTAATGTTGCTGTTAAACAGGTCTATATGGTCATTTGCTTATTCTTTTCAATTCATTCTAAATGAAAGACTGTAGCAAGTCAAAACCTGTTAAATGTCAGTGAGCTAAAATAATAATAAAAAAAAAGCTAAATGACCTCATCTACATGCGCTGTTGCTCTGTGGACAACTCTTCAGTTGCTCCACTGCACACCTCAGACTACTTCCTCATTACTGCTAACCTAGCACTTACTCCTGAAGTGGCACACACTCCAATGCAGGTCACCTTTCGATGGAACCTATGCTCACTCTCTCCATCTTGCCTATCTTCTGTGGTTTCATCCTCGCTTCCTGCACACTCTCAGTTTTCAAATCTGGACACGAACAGTGCTACATACACTTTTTGCCCCACTTTAACATTTTGCTTGGATAACATTTGCCCACTGTTGTCTAGACCATCTGCCCCATCCTGGCTGTCTGAGGTTCTCCGTGAACATCGTTCTAAACCCAGGGCTGCAGAGAGGAAATGGCAGAAATCAAGAAACTTTACCGACCTCAGTGTGTATCAGTCTCTCCTTTCTTCCTTCTCTGCAAATGTCTTCATGGCTAAAACATCCTACTACCACAACAAAATTAACAGCTGTTGTGACGCTCAGACACTCTTCAAAACTTTCTCTTCTCTTCTTAATCCGCCTCCACCACCTCCTCCATCGACTCTTACAGCGGACAACTTTGCAATTTTCTTCACAAATAAGACAAGAACCATCAATGACCAATTCTCCACACCGCAGACTGAGGATAACCTAAGGATAACACAATGACAGATGGACACTCTTTGTCCTCCTTCTCCCCACTCTCAGAAATTGACATTTCCAAATTTCTCCTGTCCAATCATCCTACTACTTGTCCACTTGATCCGCCCCCCAATCACCTCCTTCAAGCGATCTCTTCTTCAGTCATGCCTTTGTTTACTCACATTGTCAACTCCTCTCTTCACTCCGGAACGTTTCCCTCAGCATTTAAGCAGACAAGTAAGCCCACTGCTTAAGAAACCATCTCTAAATTCAGCGCTTCTTGAAAACTAAAGACCGTTATCCCTTATTCCATTCATTGCAAAGACACTTGAGCGAGCTGTGTTCAACCAGCTTTCTATGTTCCTTGTACAGAACAACATCCTGGACAGTAACCAATCTGGCTTCAAAAGTGGCCACTCAACTGAGACTGCTCTCGGTCACTGAAGCCCTGCGACTGGCAAGAGCAGTTTCAAAATCCTCAGTACTCATCTTACTGGACCTGTCTGCTGCTTTTGGCACAATTAATCACCAGATTCTCCTGTCCACCCTCAGAAAGATGGGCATCTCTGGAACAGCACTCCTGTGGGTTAAGTCCTACCTCTCCACAGATCCTTCAGTGTGTCTTGGACGGGTGATGTTTCTAAGTCACACCACCTTGCTAGTGGGGTTCCTCAAGGCTCAGTACTTGGACAAATAATCTTCTACATCTACATGACGTCATTAGGATCTGTCATTCAGAATTATGTTTTTTCTTATCACTGCTACACAGATGACAGCCAACTCTACTTCTCTTTTCAACCAGATGGCCGGACATTAGCTACTCGCATTTCAGCCTGTCTGAGTGACATTTCTATCTGGATGAATGACCATCACCTTCAGCTTAACCTTACGAAGACAGAACTCCTGGTAATTCCAGCTTGCTTCATCACAACTTCTCTATACAGTTGGTTTCGTCAACCATTACTCCTTCCAGGACAGCCAGAAACCTAGGAGTTCTGATGGATCATCAGTTAAGCTTCACAGACCACATTGCTACAACGACCCGGACCTGCAGATTTGTCTTATACAACATTAGGAATATTAGACCCTTCCTGTCAGAGCAAGCCACCCATCTTCTTGTCCAAGCTCTTGTTCTCTCCAGACTGGACTATTGTAATGCTCTTCTGGTGGGCCTTCCTGCATGTACTGTCAAGCCTCTGCAATTGATCAAGAATGCAGCAGCGAGGGTTGTCTTCAATGAGCCAAAATAAGCTCACAATACTCCTCTGTTCATCAGGTTACACTGGCTACCAGTAGCCACTCACATTGAGCTCAAAGGTACTGATGCTTGCCTTCAAGACACACTCAAAAAAATAAATCGTTGGTCTAACTTAATATAATTATGACACCTATTTCCACACATTTGAATGGTGTTGTCTCAACTTAATTTAGGCAAATGGAACCCAAGAGCAAAATTCATTTTGAACCAACAAGATCAAATCATTTTCATTTGAATCATATTATCGTATTTATCTATAAACTATTTAATCTTGTTGAGCCAATTAATCTTAATCACTTAATTTAGAAAACCAGAAATTTTGTGTCAACTACTATCGTTAAGTTAATTGTACAACTTTATTTACATCAAACAAATGTTTAATTGTTGACATGTCTATCAAAATGTAATTTACTGCACAAATAAAATGTTCTCAAAGTGAATGTCAAAAGTTTCTCTTTATTCTTATTTCAAGGCAAATTTTCAGGTAAAAAAATACAAAAAAATATCATCCAAGATGAACAACATTATATTTCAATGTATATACACAGCTAATACCTTCTTGAGTCAAGATTTAGTCTTTTGAGAATACACACATAAGGTAACTTACTCCAACATCTTGTTCTTAAGGGCTGGTACCTTTAGTGAAAGTTTTTGTCCATTCAAGATAAAGAACACTTTCTGGATGACCTCAAATGTAGCCTTGAGTTCTTGTGGGTAGCTGAGGTTCAAGGCGTAAGTAAGTCCATACAGCATGGCCACTGCTACACGTTCTTCAAAGAGCAGAGAACCTCGGTCCCTTCAATCAGGATACCAACGTCCACAGGTTTATCCCCTGGTTGGTGTCTATGAATTGGACGATGTAGATCCCCAATACCATCTGCTCTACGGCTTCTTTAGAATTCATCCAGTCGCAATCCTGGGCAAGACAAATAAAATGTGGAAAAATTGGACTACTGTAAAATAAAAATTAATAAGAACAATTAATAAGAACAAATAATCAAACTACAAGCAACATTACAAATAAATACAATAGATCAAAGATTCAAATAAAATAAACAGTGCTTTTCAGTTTTTTTTCAGGTATCTAACAGTAGTTTTTTTTTAGTGAAAGTGAAAGTGAAGTGACATTCAGCCAAGTATGGTGACCCATACTCAGAATTTGTGCACACTGTGAACACCCGGAGCAGTGTTCATCATTTATGCTGCGGCGCCCGGGGAGCAGTTGGGGGTTCGATGCCTTGCTCAAGGGCACCTAAGTCGTGGTATTGAAGGTGGAGAGAGAGCTGTTCGTTTAAAAGATTTTAAAATCATTATTGAAGTAACATCAGCTATCCAGTCAAGAGCAGTTAGTAATTTCTTTGTAATTTCTTGTGTGATTTAACATTAAAAACACAGGCAGTGAAAATAGTTTTTTTGATGATCCAGTACATACCGTTACACATACAATGTCTTTCTCTTTTAATAAAACTTCACTTAAGACATAACAGACTATGTTTGCTAGGATACTCACCAAGACGGTCATGTTGATATAATTTTTGTACGAATTTGGCCTCTGAAGCACAAGACTTGAAAGAGAACTCAGTATTTGCACGTTTTCTGAAAAAAAAAAAACATGTATTTATTAGTGTGTGCACAAATCATCTCACAGTTCTCTTTTGCGTCTTGCTCTTGAATGTTTAAGTTAGCAAGGCTTAAATGAGTTTCGTTTACACAAAGATAGCAACAGCGTTCATGACTAGACGTTAGAGCAGCATACGGCACTCGCATCGTCATTAGAGGTGGACCGCGGTTCAAGTGCGTGCCGAACCATAAGTAGAGAATGGTACGGTTAGATTTTAATGTAAACATAAAAGTGAAGAAGAGAAAAGCAGTTGCTTACATTGTACTCCTTGAACAGCTGTAGATGGTCCTCCTTTAAGTATACACACAGTGCTTTTTGAGGATGCATTCTCTTTCCATGTCTACGCTGTTGTTCTGTAAAAAAAAAAAAAACACAAAAACATTGATTATTTGACAATATCATATCGATAACCAAGTATAACAGGACATACAATCTATATGAAAGTTCAACTAATCATAAAAATTCTATCATTAATTACTCACCCTCGTGTCATGCTCAAAGACATTCGTTCATCTTTGGATCACAATTTTTTTTTTTTTTTTTTATGAATTCTGAAAGTTTTCTGTCCCTCCATAAACAGCTATGCAACTGAGACTTTGATACTTCAAAAAGTACATAAAGAGATCATAAAACGAATCCATATAAATTGAGCGGTTTAGTCACATTTCTCTGAAGACTCGCTTTATATTATGAACAGATTTAGATTTGCAATTTATTCACATATAAACATTCATCAACTCGCACATCAGTTGTGGTGAACGGAAGCATAAGCATGTTTGTTTGACATGCGAGAACCAATGAGGTTCATTCTCGTTACACAGCATGTTTAAGCTTCTGTTTTTGGGCATCAATCAGGTTCAGTTGACCTTCCGTTGATGTTTGCTGATCAATGTTTATATGCAAGTAAAAACCTATCGGTTCATCATACTTTCGAACATCGAACTTATTAAAACATCAAAGTCTCAGTTGTGTCGCTGTTCATGAAAGGACAGAAATCTTTCAGAAAGCATCAAAAAGATCTTCATTTGTGTTCCAAAGATGAACGAAAGTCTTCCGGATTTGGGACGACATGAGGGTAGGTAATTAATGACATCATTTTCATTTTTGGCTAAACTAACCCTTTAAGAACATCACTAATACAGCTTACCACATGAAAAAGTTTACTAAAACCCAAGCATGGGATGCTGTTTATTGCTCTTGTAAACCTGTAAAATAAAAATAAAAATATAAAAATCATTTTTACATAAATTTGCAGTGTTCATCTTTACCTGAACAGAGAAATCTCCTACAGATTGCTCAGCAGCAGTCGCCTGAATGAAATGGCTAATTTCATAACTGAAACAATATAGTAAAATAACTATCAAATTGTATGAAATCAGAAAATTACATTATCCATTCGTATGTTGGTTATGAAAACATTAGGTATTTCCAAGCACACACTAATAAAACACTTTAAACTTTCCTTTATTTTATTACAGTAATAATGAGCCATTTTTCTAAACCCATTTAAGAACATACTTAATACAACTTACCATGTGAAAAAGTGGACTATAACCCAAGTATAGGATACCATTTAATGAGCTCTTGTAAAAACCTGTAAAATAAAACAATGTTTACATAAATTTGCAGTGTACTTGTATTTACCTGTACAGATGTTTCACCTATTACATGCTCAGCAACAGTAAAACTATAATATATACAAACACAAAACAATTCTGAAGAAAACGGGCGATCCTGCTCTACCGACGAAACCGAGGCTGATTTTCCCATGCAATATGCATTATAACTGAAATCAATATAAAATGTAAATGCTGCCCGGAAGGGAAGTTTCGATCATTATATTTCATACAAACAAATATCAAATTGTCTTTAAATCATTCTCATTCAATTACAGCAACTGTAACAATAATACAACGTATTACAACGCGTGCACCCTAATCCTGTGCGATCATAGTCAAACGACATATGCCTAGTACGCATGTGCTCTATACTGTATTCCACGCCGTCTGGCTGCTTGTTGATTAACATCAAGCATATAATTGTATTGACATCATTGTTTGTTAATTCGTTTTTACATTAATTCGCAGTCTTCTCGTCTTTACTTGTACAGAAGCATCACTTAACAGTACGCTCAACAACAGTAGCCCGAGTACGTTAACTGAAACAATCTAGTAAAATAACGCTTGCAACAGGAATTAGAACTAACTAACTACCGCATTAATGTTAAATTATGTACATACATGCAGGCGTTTATATCGATTTACTATGTTTTTATCGAGTATGAACATGTGACTAATAGAGTAATTCAAATAATCCAATAAGCGGTCAAATATCCGCTTAATGTTGAATTCTGACTGATTTAAATAGTTTTACTCTCTGTCAGCACAATGCAGACAAAGAAAATAAAGGATTTTTGAACTTACCAATTCTACAGCATTCCACCATAGACTGGACTCCACCACATAATGGTGCCCGCGATAACTGACGAGGTCACGTGGATTTCCTGTCTTCAGCGCATGCGCAAAAGTAGTAGTTTGACTCGAATCATTATTTTTTGTTGTTTCGACACAAATGAATTGAGCTCTTTTAAGGTTGTATGGATTTAGTTCAGACTGATTTAAAATAATTGTGTACATCCCTTAAACTGATTAATTTTATTTGTTTCAAAATGCTCTATTTATTTTTATCGAACAACACCCAGATTTCATTTTTTTGAGTGCAACCACTGGCACGGCACCAACATACCTAAACTCACTGGTTAAATCTTATGTGCCCTCCAGAAGTTTGCGCTCTGCAAGTGAATGACGCCTTGTGGTGCTATCCCAAAGAAGTTCAAAATCACTCTTACGGTCCTTCTCCTGGACTGCGCCCATCTGGTGGAATGACCTTCCAATCTCAATTCGTACAGCTTTACTCATTTTCAAGAAACATCTAAAGACTCATCTTTTTTGCCAGCACTTAACCAACTAATACTACCACTATTTTTTTCTATTCATAAAAAAAAACAAAAAACTTTGGATATAAGCGTCTGCTAAATGATTAAATGTAAATGAAAAATGTAAGATCAGCATAATTAACATTTTTACTAGGCATACAAACAGTCAACAGTACAAAAATGAAACAAAAGTATTATTATTAAATATGACATCACAAAGTATTAAGTCCACCATTTTTCCACCAGCAAGTTACATTTTAGAGAGACACAGTTTATCTTGGTCTACAAATGGACTCTAGATTAAAAAGACAAACTGACTGATCCCTATTCACTTAATTTTTAAACATTATTGTAGTGAGAACATCTTTTATATTCATTCCCTTCATTTGGGTATGTGATAGATAATGAAATACTGAAGTTTGAGGCTCTCTGGAGAAGCTTAGTGTTATTTCAGGTTACAACATTTTCCGTCAAACTGTAATTTTTGAAACTTCTGGGCTGCTGTCATTTTCCACTAGCTTTAGCGCTAATCTCTCTGAACCCTCTCAAACACTCCGTCCACAAAGCAGATTGACTCTCAGCACCATTTACAATCTTGCAAACACGTCCACTCCCTGGCAACTACATTGCTGATTTCCATAAAAGGATGATCTCACGAGTGCTAGAGATGAAACACATTTTAGCCCGTAGGCTAGTTTGCTTTGTGGAAAAACTGCAGGCCATTTATTTGAGGTGATTTACTGCAATGTGTCAAACTAGCACTTGCCCTGAAGGCTGGCATACAGTAAGCAACTTTCTTTTTTTTAAACAGCAAGGGAAGAATGGGGAAAATAAGCTTTAGATTTTGTTGTTAATAGAAGTGCCCTGTATTGTTATGAATCTATTATGATTATAATAACCCTGTCACAGCGTGAAGCAGAAGAAAAAAACATTGTTATATTTCTAGATTAAAATTGTATGAATGCGTTTAAATTATTAGTTTAGACAGTTCACCCAAAACTTGGGCCGGGACTTTAACGCGTTAATTGAGATTAATTAATTACACAAAAAATAACGCGTTAACTAAGATTAATTAATTACAGCAAAAAAATTCCCGCATTTTTAATAACTTATTTTTTTCACCGCGGAACGTTTCTCACTGGATGAGTTTCGGCGGACCGATTATACTGAAGCACTAGCGTTCACTAGCACTAGCGTTCGCACTAGCGTTCGCATATCACCGCAGCACATGATCGAACCTATAGCAGCTAGCGTGGACTTTACACTTTATGTTGAACTATGTATTATTTTGTTGGTGCAACCGTTTATGTTGAACTCTTTATTGTTTTGGCCAAGGTTATTGAGAGTTGGACTTAGTATGTTATGGCCTCTGAAGCAACAGAGAGATGTTTTCTAATAGTCAGCGTTTCCAATGTTCTGAATGTAATTGACAGTATTGTGTTTTACTTAAAAACACTTTACAGAAGGTTCCAGCACATATAAGCTTCCTGAATTTCTGAAATGTACTATTTCTAAATTGTTTCTAAATTGTTTCTAAATATGCTATTGCTACACTTAATGGCAAAAATTGCACTGATCTGCTAGACTTGGTTGAACAAAAATAAACAATATTTGTTGCTTAAGCTTATGTATTCAGTCATTATTCAATGGTATACTATAAATCCATGTGAAAAAAAAAATACTTCTCACTGTTCTCAGGTCAAATATTTATATGAGATTAAAATGCGATTAATTTCGATTAATTAATTGCAAAGCCTCTAATTAATTAGAATTTTTTTTAATCGAGTCCCTGCCCTACCCAAAACACATTAAGATTCCTTTTTTTTTTTTATGATATTTGAGAGCTTTCTGACCCTGCATAGACAGCAATGCAACTGAAACGTTCCCAGGTCCAGAAACATAGTGAGGACATTGGTAAAACAGTCCATGTTGCATCATTGGTTCAACTGTAAATTTACAATGCTACGAGTATACATTTGTGTGCAAATAAAACTAAAATAATGATTTTATTTTACAATTTTTGCACATGCGCATGGTGCTGCTGATGAAGAACACCCATGCGCTGCGCCTTGTTTACAAGCAGAGGAATGCACATGCAGTGCCGAGGTACTCCCGATAATGGTGGAGGACGGTGACTTGGAGGAGATTATTGAATAGAGTTTTTATTTTATCAGATATACTTTTTATCGGATGGACTATTTTATATGTCCTTACTAGAGATCTGAACTGATTCTGTGCTAATGTTATGAGCACGGGTAAACCAAAAGCTTGAATGAAGGGCAATCATCGCCAATGACGTCATTACGTCAAGCTCAAAAGAACCGATGAACCATTTTCTTCAACTTGTTTATTGAATCGAACTGTCCGAAAGAACTACTGGTGATCCGAAAACCGATGCAACCGGTTTTTGACTCGAGAACGAGTCAATCTTTCGTTCATTATCTGGCTCGGCTCGGTGTTCATCTTCAGTTCTCTCTTCACAGCAGTTCAGTCAGTGTACTGTTTGCGTAAATTAATTACTCCAGGATATTGGATTGTTAACTCAGAGGGAGTGTCAGTCACGTTATAAAAATTAACAGCTTATGTAATTTGTAGATTAATGCTTATTGGAGACGCAAACCATTTCAAAAGATTCATTTTTCTTCATGATTCAGATTTGGAGATCTGGTTACACCGAATGATTAGTTCGCAAACAGGATATCACTAAACTGCAGTGTTTTGAACTTGCTCACAACAGACATGGAAGGGAAGACAATGCTGAATAAAGTTGTAGTTTTTGCTATTTTTGGACCAAAATTGCTTCAATTTTTTTTACTGACCCTCTGATGTCACATGGACTACTTTGATGAGGTTTTTCTTACCTTTCTGGAAGTGGACAGTATACCGTACACACAGTTTCAATGGAGGGACTGAGAGAGACTGAGAGAGCTCTCGGACTAAATCTAAAATATCTTAAACTGTGTTGTGAAGATGAACGGAGGTCTTACGGGTTTGTAACGAGATGAGGGTGAGTTATTAATGACATAATTTTGATTTTCTAGGGTGAACTAACCCTTTAACACTCCCACTAAGAAATACATTTGCAAAAAATATTGGTAGCACTTTATTTTACAGTCCTGTTTCTCATGTACATACTATGTACTTATTATAGTAATTACAATAACTATGTAATAACTAGGTACTAACCCTGAACCTACCCCTAAACCTAACCCTACCCCATGTAGTTACCTTGTATTACCAGAACTTTCTTACTGTAAGTACACCATAAGTACATGTTAGTACACGTACTGTAAAAAAAAAAAAATCCTGACACCCCATCCAGCAACTCTTTTATATATATATATATATATATATATATATATCAGATGACCTATTCACTAATCAGTTACACAAGTCATCCAGCCAGTTGGTTAATTCTCAGGTAGAACTAATAAGTATTGGGAATTAATGGAATTTTTCATTTGTGCAACTGAAGTTTGTTTGTTTATTTATTTACTTATTTAATAAAAACATTACAGACACTAGATTATGCTTAAAAATATGCATTTTATTATAAGGGGGTAGCTGTGGCCTAATGGGGACTTGTAACCCGAAGATCGCAGGTTCAAGTCTCAGTGCCGGCAGGAGTTGTAGGTGGGAGGAGTGAATGAACAGTGTTCTCTTTCACCCTCAATACCCATGGGTGAAGTGCCCTTGAGCAAGGCACTGACCCCCCTAATTGCTCCATGGGGGCTGGAGCAAAATGGCTGCCCACTGCTCCGTGTCTGTGTGTGTGTGTGTGTGTGCGCTCGCTCTTATTTTTGTGATATATCAGGACACAACTCTGTATAATGACATGGGTATGACACAGGTATTACAAGAAGAGAGTGACTTATGAGGACATAACCCATGTCCCCATTTTTCAAAACGCTTATAAATCATACAGAATGAGATTTTTTGAGAAATTAAAAATGCACAAAGTTTCCTGTGAGGGTTAGGTTTAGGGGTAGGGTTGGTGAAGGCCGATAGAATATACAGTTTCTAAGGTATAGAAACAATTACGCTTATGAGATGTCCCAACTTTTCACAAAAACAAACATGTGTGTGTTCGTGTTCCATAGTCACTGCTGTTTTGTCACGTACCGTGATGCAAGGAACGACGAGAGAGAACCAAGTGCAGGTAAGGAAGTTTAATAGGGGTAATCCAATCGGGGTAAACAGTCCAGGCAGGGGTCGAAACCAAAACATCAATCCACATAAACAAGACACGAACACAAGGCAAGACAAAGGCAAGACAAGGGCAAGACAAGGGCAAGACAAGGGCAAGACAAGGGCAAGACAAGGGCAAGACAAGGGCAAGACAAGGGCAAGACAAGGGCAAGACAAGGGCAAGAGTTGACGGACCTGTAAGACGCAAAGACATTAGACAAGGACTCCGTAACACAGACTAAGCCAGACTGGGTATTTATACACAGAAGGATAATGAGGAAACAGGAGACAGGTGGGGAAACAATCAATTACACAACAAGGAGGAAGGTGACCAAATAAGGGAACAGGAAGTGATCTGGTGACAGACACCGTGAGAAAGGAGGACATCTAGTGGAACCCCAGGGAACACAACCCAGACACTGTGACATGTTTGTGTGCTTGGATGAATTAAATGCATAGCACCAATTCCAAATATGGGTTACCATTCTTCGCAAATGTCAACTTTTTTTCATAGCATACATTTAAACCCATTGTAAAAAGTGCAGCATTCAATGTAATATATTTTAAATCAAATAAATTGTAAAGTAAATAAATTTATTAAAAACAACATGAATGATGATAAAACCAACAAGCACTATAAATGATTAGTTAGATTACAAATAATAAACATAATAAATAATAGTTCTAGTGGCAATCTGTGTAAATGGATGGTTAAAGATTAATAGTCAAATAGTAGAACTAGACAAATAACAGAACAAATTTTCGATACAATATGGTGATATGTAACAAAGCATTATTTTTTGTTGTTCAAATAACTTCTCATCAATGATCTTGTGCAGTGCTGTGTCGATTTATAACTGCGTTGCTGAGCTAGATGATTTCCTGAGGTAGCACAGAGATACATTTCATCATGGCGTTTCTGACATTCAACAAACTATACTGTTAGGAAGTCTAGAACATGAAATCTGATATATATAAAAAAATACAATTAAAAAATTAAAACTCATCTCATCTTGTAGCTAGTGTTTGAAGGGAGGTGTCACGTCAATACACTTCCTTTTTTTTCGGCATCTCGGCATCAATATATTTTTGCAGCTTTGCCACCCAATGGATATAATTGCCATTACACACTTTATTCAATGAGGGGTATAAGGACAAACAGCCAAAATGGGGTTTGGTGAGTTTTAATTACACTAATTTGATTGCAAAAAAAAAAAAAAAATAATAATAATAAAAAGGTCAAATGCATGGTTACAATGCACATTAAAGTGTTAAAACAGTAGATCTGCCTTACTTACCACTGGTGTACCCCCCCACTCACGCCATAGGTTAAGCTGTTGCTGTGCCAGGCTGGTCAGAATGTATAAACAAACAGATCAATATTTTGATAGCACACAATTACAGTGGTAGACTTGAGTTTTTGGGGAAATCCACATTCAAATAGCTTGTTTATAGACGTCACTCACTGCATAATATGCCGGAATAGAAAGTTCTTTAAAATGGGTAAATTTACAAACTTCAGCTTTAAAAAGAACAGAGGTGTGAAATAGTTCACAGTACTCCAGCTTTACATATATTCCTTACGTCTTCATTAAAATAACTAAATTTTCTCCTGCAGCTCTTTTAACCTCCTGAATTGCACTTGATTAGAAAATCTTGACCATCTGTGGACTGGAGACGATAACAGGACAGATGCACCCAGACTTTGAAATTTACCCTTTGAATTTGCCCTGGAGATTAGCAACATCGATATGGCGGCTCCCCAAGAGGATTGAAGGAGCTTTGAAATCTCAAATGAATAGTTCATGAATGGCTCGGCCTGTAATCCTCTTATCTGTAATGCATCAGGTCCTCTCCCCCTCCACACTTATTGCAGAATGACTTCATAACTCTTTATGTCCTCTCTTCCTTTCTGTCAACATTTGTGTGGATGCAAAGGTCTTTGTGAAAGCTAAGAGTGAGTATATGGTAGTGCTTTGGTCTGAGGAGTTGAATTCACTCAACTTTTGTGATTTAAATAGAACCATATATTGCACTATGGGCACAGATAGAACTTTTTTAGTCTGGCTCAGTAAAATAGTACCGATAAATCCTTGTGTGTCAATGGAACTGATGCACACAGATATGAGAATCATTTTCTCTGATAATATTTAGCAATCACATTTTTACTGTTGTCTGAAGCACATGTGAATTTTGTCAGTTGGTATCTACTGTACATCATGGAAACTCATTGTCTGAAAGAAGATGCCCAGGCATACCAGTAATATGGCAATGAGTCTTGTTCCCTTCTAAGGGAACTGGGTTACACACAAAACCTTAAAATTTAAATTAAGACATTGTGAAAGTCTTAATTGTGACATTGTGAAAGTAACATGATATACAGCAAAGTATGGTGACCCATACTCAGAATTTGTGCTCTGCATTTAATCCATCCAAAGTGCACATACAGAGTAGTGAACACACACACACACACACACACACACACACACACACACACACACACCATGAACACACACACGGAGCAGTGGTCAGCCATTTATGCTGCAGCGCACTGAGAGCAGTTGGGGATTCGGTGGCTTTCTCAAGGTCACCTAAATTGTGGTATTGCCGGCTCGAGACTTGAACCCACAACCCTAGGGTTAGGAGTCAAACCAGAAGGCCGCGACTTCGCCTCTTAAATGAATAGTGGCAGTACACCACACTTCCCCAGCATATAAGGAAACAAGAGCTTTGCCACCAAAAGGTGCCGAACACTCCACAGCTCAGATGTCTATAAAGGGCAAGTTCACACTATAGGGTTTGAAGACTACCTAAACTGCTGTGGTGCTCACAAAAAAAAAAAAAAAAAAAAAAAAAAAAAAGGTTTCTTGTCATCTGTCATCATCTTGTCAAAGCAGCATGTCCATACTAGAGCTCTGCGCGGGACTGTTTTTTTTTTTTTTTTTTTTGAAACCTGCGCCCACCTGGTCTCGCTGAATGTATCTTTTCTGTTAAGCCTTCGATTGAATGTATCTCAATACAAAAGAGATCTTTTACTATTTGTTGCATTGCAAATTTAATGTCTTTTCAACCTCCTTTTCTTTAAAAGTGAATATTTCCTGCAACTTGCATGTATGTGGCAGCTGACTTGTGGTTTCAGAATTAAGTGGTGCCATGACCCGGCACCTTGTCTTATGCCTTTGAGCACATTCACTCACCCACCCCCTGCAATGTCACTGACAGTCAAACTACTTTACCTTATCCATCACTCACCTTTTCATAATTTCCTCCCCTATCCCTTTTTCTCACTCATTTTCCCTTTAATGTTTGCAAACACCTTTTTTAGATTAAATTAGAGGCTTAAATAAACACGTTAACATTCTTTCCCCATTTATAAAAATCTATTCTGTCTAATTTTGAAGAATGTGTACAATATCTTCCTAAAAAAAAAACAACAACATTATTTGAGATTATGTCAGAGTTTTTGATGTCTGAGGAAGTGTCTGAGTTCCCAGCATGAGCTTGTCGTGTTATTGTTTATTGGTGCCTGTTTGTAATTCAGCAGGTACAATTTAATCATATTAGCTGTATAAACAAATGTAAGTTTATAGATGATGTGCCAATCAACAAAAAAAGAGAGACTTGACATACTGAAAAAAAAAAAACCCTGCCTTCAGAGTGTTTCAATAAATAAAAAGCAATTATATATTTTTTATTTTCTCATGCAGTACAATCATTGAACGACTGGCTATATTTCCTTTGGTTAAAAGATTATATTAAATATTCATGAAACTTTGAGTTTATGAGTTAAAAAGCAAAACTAAATATTGATGTATTCTTATTAATCTAACCAGACACAAATAGAATAACACAGCGATGGGAATCATCCCATAATTTATTTTCCATCTCAATGTCAACATTTTCCTCTTTTTACCTTGTCTTAAATGAACAGAAGCGGAAGACTCAAGCAGCCTGACACGCCGGCACAAACAGAAAATAATTGTTCCTTGGGAGTAATTGGGTTTTCAAAGCTCGCTGACACGAGAGAGGCTTTTTTATTTGCTCAACCCAATGGAATAGAGCACAGCACCGAGCATCAAACAGACAGCACTTCTACTCAAGCATTAGTAGTCTGGATACAATGGCTTTTTCTCTACTTTGAGCAAAACCTAGAAAAATGAGAATAAAATTGGATGCCTCTTTTGTTTTGCTTTTCAGTTCAGGTTCACTGGCATTGAATATTAAAATACAGCAAGTGGTGTCTAAATTTTGATTAGTTACCAAGTGCATTATCTTAAATATTTCATATTCATTTAAATTTTCATAAATATTCATTTTCATAATCATCTAAATAACAATTTTGCCAGTAAATAAATACATATAGAAACAAAAATATATAATTATGTGGCATGTTAGGAATTATATCTTGTTTCACTTTATCTTGTTACATTACAGATTATTGTGAGCTGCATTATAGGTGAAAGCTTGAAAACAATGTGCACAGACACGGGGCAGACACATCAGAACAGGATGACAAACAGCAGAAATTTTTTAAATGATGTGACGTCTCACCTGTAGCTACATTGTTAAAAACTGGAGGACGGAGAATGAGAGCTAACGAGCTCAAGACTCTGTAATGAGGCACTGCTCTACCTAAAGGCCAGATCCGGACATGTAACTGGGCAACAGCAAGTCACCTCCACAGAGATCCGTCATCAAGCATTAGCATCACAAAAGGAGCACAAGACCAACATGCCACAGATGTGTGGAATAATAAATCATGGCGGTGAGGAACAGAAGAACAGAGAAGTTTGCATGGACAAATAATTCATATTAAGCAGACTCGTGATCACATCATTATATTTATGTGACCCATCTGCAGTAGGTGCATTGTTGTCAGTACATGTTCAACAAGTACAAAATTGTCTGGACACATTGGCTGTATATGAAACAGGGCAGCTGCTTTTCTGGCTTGAAAATATTTAGATAGATTCTAATAAGTTTGTAAGAATGTTCCTAAGAGAAATCCTTGAGAAATTCTTAAAGTCTGAAAATATTTTCTGTCCAAGATTTAAGACTATTTGGAGAAATGTAGCTTTACAACACTTGCTCACCAGTGGATCATCTACAGTAAATGGGTGCCGTCAGAATGAGAGTCTAAACAGCATAAAAAAAATAAACTCCAGTTTCGTTAAGTTAATGTCTTATGAAAAGCTGCATGTTTGTAAGAAACAAATCCAAAAATATAGTCTTATATCCATAATATTGATTTATCCAGTGTTATTTTTTTTTTGTGGGAGGACAAGGAGAGATTAACTTTTTCTTTCTTCTTACTACAAATATGCAGCTTTTACTTCACAAGACACTGATTAAAGAATGGAATGGTGTGGACTACTTGTGGATTATTGTGATGCTTTTATCATCTGTTTTGAATTCTCATTCTGATGGCACCCATTCACTGCAGAAAAGGTTTGGCAGTGGTGGGAGTTTCTCATTGGTGAGAAAATGATGTATTTAAAGCAGAATTTTTGATAAATCTTAATGCAACACTTTTCAGTAGAACTCTGTCTCATGCATTATGTTAATAATAATAATAATAATAATAATAATAATAATAATAATAATAATAATAATAAAACATTCTGCAGTGACATGAAAGACATTAAAATACGTAATTCTGCTTTTGGAAAGAAGTTAATTATTGGATAAAAAAAAAAGATGATATTTATAGATTATTTTGATACATTTCTTCAAACAACACTTTTATTTAAATAACCCGCCCCTGATTTGGACCCATAATATTGTGATAAACAGGATATATGCTGAAGATGCATCTTAATGGACATGCTACACAAATTCATGTTGCACATGCTTTATACCTTCCTGCTTCTGAATACTGCCTAAGAAGATAGCATTTTTCAGGTTTCGGGCTCAGCCATGCACACACAAAAGGTAATGATTGCCTGGAAGAACTCAGAATTCCATCTTTCTTCTGTGCTGTAACACAGGTACCAGTACACCGCATTGAGGAAATGAAGCAAAAAGAGATCCATCTGCTGGCTGGGCACAGTTGGAAATATTTGACACACCAAAACATTGGATCCATAAATATGTATGGAGTGGGTGGAGGTGGTAGGTGTCCACGGAAAAAACATGCAATTCTAAATGGAAACCTCAGGTGTGGAAAGCTCAGTGGAATCATAAATGATATCTCTCATCTCTCTTTCTTTTATCATCGCTTTCATGGCTGTGTGTGTGGTGAGACCTGGCAGTGGACCACTATGATTAATCGAACACATGGACTGTGTGGCACAGGTGTGCTGTGCTGTTTCTCAGGAAACAATAAGACATCCGCTTCAACCTATGAATCACTGCAATCTTCTTGTTCCTCGAGTTTTAAAAAGCATATCATCACTGACATCTCTATAGCGCTGCCTTCCAAGTATCTTATAAATGCACTTATTTTCATGTCAGTTACGCTCATTTTCATCATGGATATCATGCAACCTCTTCAGCCTTCCCAAAGCACATTGGTTGCGTACTAAAATAAGCTACCAGGAAATTGTTTTTACCATGGCAATTACTGTCTTCCATTGGACATTTACTTTGAGGACAAACTCCCATGAGAGGGAGAAGATGTAACAAACTGAAATTCCACCTTCAGAGCTCTTTGCATATAAAAGTAACTAGTGACATGAGTGGATAAGAATGTAAAACTAGAGTTAACATTTGTCTGAAGATAATGCGTGTAGTTCCCTATCTGTCGGTCACTACGAGTTATGTCGACCGACAAATGGGGTCTCACTTGGGAGGCCAATCATCTCTGAATTTAAGAGAAAACGCCAATGAAAATTGGCTAGTGGATTAACATACCTGAGCCACTCCTGTGCCGACAGGTATAAATAGGGCGACAGGTGCATCCACTCATTAGATTTTTGCTTCGGAGCCGAGTGGTTGTATGAAAGCTATTATACTCCACAAAGCCATTCATCTGCTGTGTCGGGAAGCTGTTCTGGTTGGCGGTACGGCGCAAACAGCGGTGTCCCTTTCAGCGATTCCCCTGGGCGCTTCAACTAAGAGAGCAGATTTCCTAAAAGAGCAAATCGTGGACGATTCGGGTCTTTTCAAGACGCCGTTTCGTCCGCGTCCTTCTGGATGCGATCGTTTCCTGTTCTCTGACAACAGCCACATTCGCTCTCTTCCGTGTCTGGGCATTCAGCACGCTGAAGGCGCGTTCATGGATGGTTCATGCACGCACTGCGTGTGACCATGGCAACGCTGTGATCGCGTCTCCCCTTTCTTAAAGGGAAGGGAGCAGATCCCTCTGTCACTACCCGTTCTGGTTTCTCCGTCTCGAGCAGAGGACCGCCAATTAGTGCTCTGGGAGATTTGAAGGTGACAGTGAGAGCTTCTCCGCCGGGCCACGCCCCACGGACCTCTTACCCCTTCCGCAGTGTTTGTCCTATGCGGCTGCTGGGTGATTTTGCTGGGCTGTCTTATGGCAGTCCCAACGGGTCATTCAGTTTGCCGCAGGAGATCAGATGTCGATTGCAGCATTGGGGATGGGTTGTTGACCTCTGTGGATGGGCTGCCCCCCTCGGGTGTTGTTGCCACTGCCGAATTGGACCCAGAGTTGACAGCCGTGCTTGCCCGGGCAGCTGTGAGCATCAGGATGGAGGTGAATGCACCGCCCAGCCCTGAGTGCTCATGGCTGTTTGATTGGTTCTCAGTGTGGAGCGCGACTCACAACCGCGTTTTACTCTGGTTCCTTTCTTCCCGGATGTGCATGGGGAAGTGATGTAGTCGTGGATGGCCCCTTTTACAGCCGGAAGCAGCTCATTTCGTTCCTCCGTCCTCACTACCCTCGATGGCGAGGCAGCTAGGGGTGCGTTGACATTCCCCAGCAGGAGAGTGCGATTGCGGTGCACTTGTGTCCGCAAAACGCCGCCACTGGGAGGGATAGTCCACGTCTCTCATCCAAGGCCTGTAAGCTGTCGGCCGCGCTCACTACCAAGGCTTACAGTGCTGTGGGCCAAGCTGTCTCTGCTTTGCATGCCATGGCTATCCTGCAAACCCAACAAGCCAAGGCTTTAACAAATGCACGAGGGTAAGACCAACCCGAGCTTGATGCAGGAGCTGCGCATGGCGACTGACCTCCCCCTTCCGGGTGACGGAAGTCAAAACGCAGTCCCTTGGGTAGGCGATGTCCACTCTGGTGGTCCAGTAGTGCCGTTTCAGGTTCAGCCTGGTCTGTAGACCATTGACAAAGTGCATTTTCTCGATGCTCCCATGTCCCAGGCTGTCCTGTGTGGTGATGCTGTCAGGGGCTGTGCCCAGTAGTTCCTGACAGAAAAACAGCAGACTGAGGCCATACAGCACATCTCGCCACGACGTGATCCTCCGGTTGCCACCATTCCGTCGCAGGCAATGCCTCAGCCTGCTCGTCACCGTGGTCGTCCCCCTGCGTCTTCCAGACCAGCTCTGCCCCATGCTGAGAGTTCTTCGAGGCCGGTAGTCGAGCCCCGCGCAGGAGAGCGGCGCCCAGCGTGTCACTCCCGGCTGCAAAGTCCTTAAAGAAGTCGACTAAACGGCCCTGACATGGGCAACTCGGAGATGTGGGAATCTGCTCTTCAGGAGCTGGCGAAGACAGTGCCACTCCTTCCCCCGGGGGAGGGCCGGGTGGAAAATCTTCAGTTATGTTTCTTTCTGTTCCGCCGCTGGTCAAATGGCCAGTGGCACCCACTTTTTCAATGAAAGAGCAATTTCCCTTTCCTCCAAGTTGCAAGGCTCGTGTGTTGACGATGAGCGATGCACTGCCTCCTCATTCTCACCCAAGATGCCCCCTTTCGCCAGTGGTCGAGAGGTCGCTGTTTGGAGACGCAGCGCCTCTCCACGCGTCTCTGGCCAGTTCCTCCGGGAACACGGGAGTGTGGCTGTGATGTCCCAAGACGCAATGCCTTCTGGGCCTTCCGACACGACTCCCCATCACTGCACCACTGCGGGTATGTCGACTGTCCCTTTGGTGCCACTTGTACGGAGTCTGGGAGTGTGGCTTGCACTGCCCAACCCGCCACGCTGGCTCATTCGGATGGTCCAACTCGGCTACGCGATTTAGTTCACCCGGTGACCCCCCAAGTTCAATGGCGTGCTTGAGACTTTGGTGGCAGTCCGGGATGCCTCTGTCTTGCACGAGGAGATTGCTGTCATGCTGACGAAGGATGCAATCGAGCCGGTCCCTCCAGCCAAGATGAGGACGGGGTTTTACTGCCCTTACTACATTGTACCCAAGAAAAGCGGTGGCTTTCGGCCTATCCTGGATCTGCGAGTCTTGAATCGGGCCCTGCTTAAGCTCCCGTTCAAGATGCTGGCGAAGAAACGCATTCTCAAATGCGTTCAGCCCCAGGACTGGTTTGCAGCGATCGATCTGGAAGACGCGTACTTTCATGTCTCGATCCTCCCTCGCCACAGACTGCTCTGCGGTTTGCATTCGAGGGTCAGGCATGGCAGTACAAGGTCCTCCCCTTCGGGCTCTCCCTGTTCACCCGTGTCTTCACGAAGTTCACGGAGGGCGCCTTTGCCCCACTCAGGTCCTGTTGGTTGCACCTTACTGGCCCACCCAGACCTGGTTTTCGGAACTCATGCTCCTCGTGACAGCCCCTCCCTGGCGCATCCCCTTGAGGAGAGACCTCCTCTCTCAGGGGCTTGGCACCATTTGGTACCGGCGTCCAGATCTCTGGAACCTCCACGTGTGGCTTCAAGACAGGACACGGCAGACCTAAGTGATCTGCCCCCAGCGGTGGTAGACACTATCACTCAGGCTAGAGCCCCTTCTACGAAGCAGGCCTATGCTTTGAAGTGGAGTCTGTTCATGAATTGGTGTTCTTCTCACCGAGAAGACCCCCGGAGATGCCCGGTCAGAGTCGTGCTTTCTTTCCTGCAAGAAAGGTTGGAGCGTGGGCCGTCACCCTCCACCCTGAAGGTGTATGTGGCTGCCATTGCAGCCCATCACGATGCAGTGGACGGCCGGTCCCTGGGGAGGCATGATCTGATCGTTAGGTTCCTGA
This sequence comes from Carassius auratus, assembly GCF_003368295.1. Lineage (NCBI taxonomy): Eukaryota > Metazoa > Chordata > Actinopteri > Cypriniformes > Cyprinidae > Carassius > Carassius auratus. Next base: position 9,012,401 of record NC_039291.1, on the reverse strand, counting down.
GGAGTGCCAGAAGGTTACATCCTCCTAGGACACCCCTGATTCCCTCCTGGGACCTCTCTATTGTCCTGGCGGGACTTCAGAGGGGTCCCTTTAAGCCGCTGGATTCAGTCGAGCTTAAGTTCCTGTCTCTCAAGACAGCGCTCCTGATCGCGCTCACTTCCATCAAGAGGGTCGGGGACCTCCAAGCATTTTCAGTAAGTGAAGAGTGCCTTGTGTTCGGGCCTACTCTCACATTGTCCTGAGACCCCGGCCTGGAGACCAGGTGGTGAACCTGCAAGCGCTGCCCCTGGAGGAGGCAGATCCAGCCTTGTCGTTGCTGTGTCCCGTAAGAGCGCTTCGCATATACGTGGACCGCACCCAGAGCTTCTACAACATCTGTTGAGCTGTGGGCTGGGCGACACCTAACACCTTTGCGAGGTTATAACCGTGTAGAGCCAGTTTCTTCCCGTGTGTTGGTTAACAGGTATATTGGCCGGAAGGGCTGGCTGGGTGTCACGCTTGCTGCGCCCCTAACACAGGGATTTAAGCACCTTTCTTCTCCCAGTAGAGTTCCATGGTTGGCATACCCTGGTCGAGCATCCTCCAGCACCCTCGGCAGTCAGACTTGGCGGAGCAGTCTGTCGCCAGGCCCAGTACTGGCGTTAGCATGCCCGGAGTACCGGTCAGCCCCTGTACTGGGCTAGGTGTTCATATGGCTTGGTTCCCTATGGGTAATCCCATATTTGTATTCTTCCACGGTAAGGTTTCCCTCTTGGCAAACCCGTGTCTTCCCTTGACAGACCCGTTTTCTCAGTCTCTTCTGGCAGCCGTTCCATCCCTACTCCAAGGTAGGACCTGCCTCAGTGACCCCTTCCATATGTAGTACTGCCCCTGGGTCAGTCCATATCGGTATATCCACATGTCACCTCCCTACGGGTAGGATGTGGTCTCTGTAGCGACCTTTTCCTAAGGCTCGCTTCCCCATTGTCTTGCCAGCTGAAAGAACAAATAGGGAAGATTTGAAGCAATCTTTCTCTCAAGGTTGAAATCCCTTCCATTAACTTTATGTGGGCGGAAGAGCAGCATGGCCTTCTCCAGCAGCGATGTACTCACCCTTTGGCCCCTTCGGTACCAAGGTCAGTGAATTTGCGCTGGGGCTTTGGGAAGGTTACGACCTTAAGCGTAGCTTAACAGCGCAATTGTTGATGGAAGGAACGGATGGAGGGAACGGAGATGTTATGTCCCCATGCCACAACCTTGAACCATTCGCTGTTGCCGGGACACGTTCTCGGCTCCTCAGCGTAAAACCTAATGAGTGGATGCACCTGTCGCCCTATTTATACCCGTCGGCACTGGAGTGGCTCAGGTATGTTAATCCACTAGCCAATTTTCATTGGCGTTTCTCTTAAATTCAGAGATGATTGGCCTCCCAAGTGAGACCCCATTTGTCGGTCGACATAACGTCTCCGTTCCCTCCATCAGGGAACGAGGGTTATGTACGTAACCGAGATGTTCTTGTCTTAAGATGTTGGATGGCTTTTAAGACAATGTGGTTGCTAAGGTGTTCTGACTTTTTTTTTTTTTTTCATTGTAAGGTGTTTTCTTATGGTAGTCCCACACAAATTGAGCACACGATTTACTAATTTGTTCCCTTGATATACTAAAACGTGCACACAATTACTATTTAGTTCCCTCTATTTGCTAAAACGTCAGCACAATTTACTAATTAGTTCTCTCGATTTATAAATCGTGCACACAGTTTTTGCAAATCGAGGGAACAAATTAGTAAATGGTCAGGACAATTTAGAAATCAAGGGAACAAAATAGTAAATCATGTGCACGATTCAGCCCACTGAAGCAACAACAACAACAATTTTTTTTTTTATTATTTCTATGAAATAAGTACTGCAAGCGACATCAAGAGCACTGTGACTGCAGTGGAGTCATTCAGGTTCCTGGGCACCACAATCTCTCAGGACCTGAAGTGGGACATTCACATTGACTCCATTGTGAAAAAGGCCCAGCAGAGGTTGTACTTCCTTCACCAGCTGAGGAAGTTTAACCTGCCACAGGAGCTGCTGAAACAGTTCTACTCTACCATCATCGAATCCATCCTCTACACTTCAGTAACTGTCTGGTTCAGCTCAGCTTATAAATCTGACCTCAGAAGACTACAAAGGATAGTCCGGACTGCAGAGCGAATCATCGGTTCAACCCTCCCTTCTATTCAAGAACTGTACTTATCCAAAGTGAGCAAAAGGGCTGGCAAATTCACTCTAGACCCGTCACATCCAGCACACTTCCTCTTTGAACTGTTGTCATCTGGTCGATGCTACAGAGCTCTAGGCACCAGAACGGTCAGACACAGGAACAGTTTCTTCCCTCAGGCAATCCATCTAATGAACACTTGATAATTACTGTGGAGAACACAACCCTATTTAAACACTTATTTATCTAACATACATACTTAGTCCACTTCTTAAATGTTTACTTTCAAATACTTCCCATTGTAATATACCTGCACATACAATTGTCAGTTTTAATATTGTTATTCCTTACCTACTTATTTGTTTTTTTTTATTATTTTATTATCTGTGTTTTTGTTGTCACTGTCATTCTGTTGCACTGCAAAGCGAAAACAAATTCCTTGTATGTGTAAACATACTTGGATATAAAGCTTATTCTAATTCTGAAGAGACCAAAATATTTGTCTCCATTTTATTTAGAATTATTTATCATTGTTGTTGTTGTGTTTTAGTTAGTTTTGTGAAGTTTTGTAGTTTTGGTATAAAGAAAATGGTCCGTTCACTGAGGAGTTGTCCGAACGTTGCCCACTCCTCATGTCTGCCAGTACTGCCTTGATGATGAATGCTCTGTTCTGCTAACAGTCATTTCCCCTCAAACCTCAAACAATAGAAGGCAATTAGACAACCCTTGGTTTAGCTTTCAAGATCTTCCTGCTTTTAGGCATTTATGTAATTGTGGATGTTCTAGTAAATACTTGAGAAATGGATTGTTGTATGCTATAAGAATATTTTAAAAGTAAGTATCTGCAGATGGTGGACATACTGTATCTTTGAAAAGGTTGTTCATGATCCATTAAGTGTTGGCCCATATTCACACAACATTTGATTTTCACCTCTGGGAATAAAGCAGCCTGTGGCTAAAATTGGACTTTGATTTATGTATCTGTTTATACATTCCTTTGACCATAAATGTTTAGTTCTCATTTGTATTCTGTCAGCCAAATGAGAGCATTTGGGTTTTTCATTTATCATAGTTCATTAGTTTGATTTTACATGCTCTTTGAGCAGGATGCAGTAAATATGCAAGATGTCAGGCTGAATTGTAGTGCGCTTTAGGCAGGCCTCAATTCAAATGATGACTTCCACTCAAAACGACTAGAAATGTTATGCTTGAAAGGATGATGAACTCGACAACAGATTTCTAGAATAGATTTATATCGTTTCTAAATCCTTTTGGCCCCAGGCAGTTCAGCATAAGTTGTCGGATAACTTCCTTTTTTTGGATTCCACTGGACATTCTTGACTTCTTTTCTAAACAAATATCTAAAGACAAGAAATAAAGTGTATCCAGCCTTTTCCAAGTGTAGTGAGAAAGTAAACGTTCATATCATTGATTAGCAAACCAAAATGCCATCCAAACCTTTCAGTGATACTCAATGTATCTCCAGGGGACAATATTCAAGCTCTAAAGCTCCAGTTCTGCAGCTGATGATGGCCATTGACTTAGTAGGGGAAAAGAATACCACGGAAGTCGATGGCTAACGTCAACTTTTTGGTTAGTCAAGTCTGCTTTATTGTCAGTTCTTCCACATCTACAGTACATACAGAGAATTTACAGTTTTTTTCAGTCGCTAACAAGCATTTGTCCAAGCAGTTGTCACATTTTCAAAACTCTAAAAACAATTAACACAGCATCTATCTATTGTGGCCATACCATTCACACATTTCATGTCGTTTTCACACAATATGGAGTCATTGAACACATTTCCACAATGCTTACATATTCTGAACAGACAAGATATACCTCCCAACAAAATTATGGATCGTTTTTGTATTATTTACAAATGTTAACACACAACATCCCACAATAGCAAAAACAATGTTCCAAACCTTAGATAGAATATAAAAACCTCTGCTTCTGCAATGATATCAGTTCAAAAACAATATATCTTGGCTGATTTATGTTGTGTAAATTGGGCCAACCACAGCTGATTCCAATCTGGCTTAGACTCAATGGCAGGGATTATTTTTTAGACAATAAACTTATACAATAAAAGGAGGACTTTGAAGAGTGAGGTTTTTGGAAACAGAAACAGAAAAAGAGAAACACTGTAATGTATGGACGAAGAAGAGTAAGAGCAAGGGGCCCAGGGAGAAGAGCAGGAGCAGTGAGAGGAGCAGGAGGTGTGAGAGATGCAGTGAGAAGAGCAGGAAAAGTGAGAGGAGCAGGAGCAGTGAGAGATGCAGTGAGAGGAGCAGGAGCAGTGAGAGATGCAGTGAGAAGAGCAGGAAAAGTGAGAGGAGCAGGAGCAGTGAGAGATGCAGTGAGAGGAGCAGGAGCAGTGAGAGATGCAGTGAGAAGAGCAGGAAAAGTGAGAGGAGCAGGAGCAGTGAGAGGAGCAGTGAGAGGAGCAGGAGCAGTGAGAGATGCAGTGAGAGATGCAGTGAGAGGAGCATGAGCAGTGAGAGATGCAGTGAGAGGAGCAGGAGCAGTGATACATGCAGTGAGAGGAGCAGGAGAAGTGAGAAGAGCAGGAGCAGTGAGAGGAGCAGTGAGAGGAGCAGGAGCAGTGATAGATGCAGTGAGAGGAGCAGGAGCAGTGAGAGATGCAGTGAGAAGAGCAGGAAAAGTGAGAGGAGCAGGAGCAGTGAGAGGAGCAGGAGCAGTGAGAGATGCAGTGAGAGATGCAGTGAGAGGAGCATGAGCAGTGAGAGGAGCAGGAGCAGTGATATATGCAGTGAGAGGAGCAGGAGCAGTGAGAGATGCAGTGAGAGGAGCAGGAGCAGTGAGAGATGCAGTGAGAGGAGCAGGAGCAGTGAGAGATGCAGTGAGAAGAGCAGGAGAAGTGAGAGGAGCAGGAGCAGTGAGAGATGCAGTGAGAGGAGCAGGAGAAGTGAGAGGAGCAGTGAGAGGAGCAGTGAGAGGAGCAGGAGCAGTTAGAGGAGCGGTGAGAGGAGCAGGAGCTGTGAGAGGAGCAGGAGCAGTGAGAGGAGCAGTGAGAGGAGCAGGAGCAGTGAGAGGAGCAGTGAGAGGAGCAGGAGCAGTGAGAGATGCAGTGAGAGGAGCAGGAGCAGTGAGAGATGCAGTGAGGGGAGCAGGAGCAGTGAGAGGAGCAGGAGCAGTGAGAGGAGCAGTGAGAGGAGCAGGAGCAATGAGAGGAGCAGTGAGAGGAGCAGGAGCAGTGAGAGATGCAGTGAGGGGAGCACGAGCAGTGAGAGGAGCAGGAGCAGTGAGAGGAGCAGTGAGAGGAGCAGGAGCAGTGAGAGATTGTTTTTATTTTAACCCCCCCCACCCCCCTCCCATTTTTATCTGGGCTTTTTGCTGTTGTTGTTTTATGTTCAGAATGCTCTTATGTGTTTCATTGATATTTTGTTCACTGTAAGCAATACTGTCGAACCTGTTCTGTTCTATCATACCGTGTTTTTACTGTACTGCCTCCTGCTGTAAACAGTAAAGGGAAAAATAGCTTTTTACTGGAATGCTTTTGAATGTGAACATTACTGTACATTTGGACATACATTTCCAAACCAAGAAATTTAGTGTAAAACAGTGAATTGCATGTTTTGCATGCAAATACCTGTAAAACTGAAACATAAAAGTCTATGCAGTTTTAGTAATGTCAACAATAGCCAGTATTTTGAAACCTGGTGTACTTTGATTGACTGTATGTACCTTTTGAGGTGAAAACAAGTGTTATTCTTTGACAGAATAATTTAATTTTGAGTCAGATTTCCAGTGTTTTGGTAAAGTTGGTGTGTGCAGAGAAAGATGTGTTCTATTTTGAAATGAAGATTTAGTATATATTTAACAAAATGTGTTTTTGAGAAGAAAATTATCCATTTGGCCAATTGTGTTTTGTAGGTGTGAGTCTGTGTTAAGAGTTTAGAAAATGTATCTGAAGTATGGTTAAGCGCTTGTTAGCGATTGAAAAAAACTGTAATTTGCGCTACTCTCAGACCCATGGTGCATACAGATAACACTAACACTTAAGCCTAAAAATCTAGATCAAAAATAGAATATAAAATACAACTATACAATAAGGGCATGTAAAAAAAAAAAAAAAAAAATGAATAAGGGCTCAGGGCACACGGCACATAGAGTGCAACCAACATTGCACTCTATGGTTACCAACATACCTCATTTTCTTATTTTATATTCAGCGGAAGAAAGAAACTCATATAGGTTTGGAACTACTTGAGAGTGAGTAAATGACAGAATTATAATTTTGAGGTGAACTATCTCTTTAATGTTTTTGAAAGGTTCACCGAGGTTGCATTAATTTGACAGTAAAAAATGTGAACAATACATTTTTTTTTTATAATTACAATTTAAAATATCACGCAAAGCTTAATTCTGAGTAGCAGTTACTACAGGCTTTAGTCTTTAATCAATCTATTATGCAGATTTCGGTGCTCAATAAATATTTGTATTATTATCAATGTTGAAAACAGTTGTGCTGTGATTCTTAATATTTTTTTGGGAAACCATGATTGTTTGATTGATTGATTGATTGAGGATTCTTTGATCAAGTTTAAAATGTGAGTTTAAAATGTGCTTCAGCTAAGAAGGAGTTTAGTTCATGGATCAGATACGGTTCATGACTTGGTTTCTTTTTTTAATTTGAAAATGAATGGGAAAAATATTCCTGGAGCCATGTGAGCAGTCTCTGTTGCATTATATCGAGTTTCAGTTCAAGACATACCTCTCTGTAACCAATAATTGACACTGATTTTTGATGGAAGACAATCACATTTATTTTCCATGCATTAATATGCTAGCAGCGCTAGGGGAGAGACAGAGTTCTGGAAGACCATTATTGAATCAAGCCTTTTCTTTTCTAAACAGTCTCAGGAGAGCAGGACACAGAAAAAGCAAATTAGATCTTCTCCTCGCTGGGAGGTCATGTTTCTGTACACATCGTGCCTAAATTGCAATTCCGAAAACAGAGGCCTCTTTGTTGAACTCCGATCCCCTGAGCAATGGGTACAGTCAAATACAGCCACATAATAATTTCCCAGTCTGTCCTGTCCTGACTCAACAGCAACAATTACCGTCATATTGACTTGCAAAGCAGAGTTTGTGTTCTCTTCCTTTGGGTGCCAGTTAATTATGGTGCATACAGTTAGTCTAAAGACTGATGGTGAGACACTGAAGTTATTATCCCGACTGGATTTATATTCAGGCAGGAGATTCTTTATAATATTTCCAACCTGTGTAGGATAGATTCATTTCAAATTAGAAAAAGTTCCAATTCAACTGAAGTTGATATCATTAGCACAGGCTCTAGACTCAATCACCAGACTGAAAAAGGAAATTTTGAGCTTATCGTTTTTTGAAATATTACTCTATAACTTTATAAGCACACCTCATTGAAAAAAAAAAAAAAAAAAGATTTTCTTTAATACGATCTTTGCTTGAATTTATACTTATCCAACATATCTAATGGGCAAGTTTTCATTTCTCTATGTCTTTCTCTGTTTCTCTGCACTTGTTGAAATGGAATAGGGTTACATGAGCCAAGACGATTTGACTGGCTGGGGATTCTGTTTGGCCTGATGGTTTGTTGGGGAATGGATGTGCTGATACAGCTACTTTGTTTCTCGCTGGAGTGTTTAAAGAGCAAATTGCGAAATTCTCCAAGGGGATGTTGAGACACTAGGAAAACAGCTCAAGATGAGGACGTACCCCAATTACCTTCAATAATGTCAGCTACATGGGCGATAGACAGTATCAACTTCGTGTAGCGATCCTACACATTCCAGGCCTGGTTTTTATTAGATATTAGAAGCAGGTGAATTGACCTTGTTAGGATATATATATATATATATATAGTCGTGGTCAAAATTATTGGCACCCTTGGTCAATATGATCAAAGAAGGTTGTGAAAATAAATCTGCATTGTTAATCATTATGATCTAAGTTTCTCATAATAAGAAAATGTATCAAAATAATGACTTAGTTTCTAATAATAACGACTTAGTTTGTCATTATAATGAGAAACTTTATCACAATAATGACTTAGTATCTTATTATCTAACTTTCTCATATATATATATATATATATATATATATATATATATATATATATATATATATATATTTAGTTTCTCATAATATTGTGAACCTATTGTAATAATAAAAAAACTTTCTCTGGAAAAAAAACAATTTATATATATTTTATATATATATATCTGTTGGTCAAAGTCATGCAGTAATAGTACAAACATTGCTTGTTCTGTAATCTAAGGTGTATAATGCTATAATCTGTCATTACATAATGATTTCAGCTAAATTATCTGCATGCAGTCTTTTGTTAATTTGTAGCACTGTTACTTTGCCAGTTATGGCTTCAAACATTTCAGAATAAAATTCCAGTTAAGAAACCCAGGCATTTTATAAGAAATGAAATCCATTACACATATAAACTTAATTTATAGATGTGTATTTCAATGATTCATTCATTTTATTAGCTGTGCTTTTCATACATCACATGCATATAATGCTCATACAGTAAGCCATCTCATTTCAAAAGCATAAAGCATCGTTGTTTGTTACCACTGTAACTGCTTGGTCTTCAGCGTCCCGCTTCTTGCAGGACAAATGCTTAAGATGAAAAAATTTGGTACACAACTTAATGATAATGCAAATTTTTATATACATGCATTCAGGTGGACCCAAAATATTAATGCAACACAAAACAGCAACACTTTTTGCATTTTGTATAATGGTTTTCTATAGGAAAACACTTAATGTGCAACTTTGGTTGTGTTCAAATTCTGGGCTCTTCTGCTTGCCTGTATGCAATAAGGATACAATATCAATAATATTGTATCCTGAATTTGCAATTGCACTTTAAGCCATATTAAGCATTTTTCCAAATTCACATGTCCTGCACGAAGCGGTGTGGGATGCTGAAGGCAGTGTGGGCTGGTGCCAAATCCTGCTGGAAAATGAAATCAGCATCTTCAAAAAGCTGGTCAGCAGAAGGAAGCACAAAGTGCTCCAAAAGTTCTTGGTAAACGGCTGCAGTGACTTTGGTTTTCAAAAAACACAATAGACCAACACCAGCAGATGACATTGCACCCCAAATTTAACACTGGACTTCAAGCAACTTGGGCTATGAGTTTCTCCACCCTTCCTCCAGACTCTAGGACCTTGGTTGCCAAATAAAATACAAAACTTGCTGTCATCTGAAAAGAGGACTTTGGACCACTGGGCAACAGTCCAGTTCTTCTTCTCCTTAGCCCAAGTAAGATGCCTCTGATGTTGTTTGTGGTTCAGGAGTGGCTTAACATGAGGAATACGACAACTGTAGCCAAATTTCTTGACATCTGTTTGCCTTGACCCCAGCTTCAGTTAATTTTTATTGTGAAGTTCACTCAAATTCAAACACTCAAATCAAATTATTTTAATTTTGCTTGACAATCCTCATAAGGCTGCGGTTCTCTCAGTTGGTTGTGCATCTTTTTCTTCCACACTTTTTCCTTCCACTCAACATTCTGTTAGCATGCTTGGATACAGTACTTTGTGAACAGCCAGCTTCTTTGGCAATCAATGTTTGTGGCTTACCCTTCTTGTGAAGGGTGTCAATGATTGTCTTCTGGACAACTGTCAGATCAGCAGTCTTCCCCATGATTGTGTAGTCTAGTGAACCAAAATGAGAGACCGTTTTGAAGGCTCAGGAAACCTTTGCAAGTGTTGATTTGATTAGTTGATTGGCATGTCACCATATTATAATTTGTTGAGATAGTGAATTGTTGGTTTCTTTAGTCTGTGTGCATTTCATTAATTTAATACACAAGTTTCAGAATTTTAGGTGAATAACTGAAATAACTGAAATAAATGAACTTTCCACAACATTCTAATTTATTGAGATGCAGCTGTAATGATACATATTTCTTTCTCTCTTTTACTTAAATCATTATAGAAATAAATATTGTTTTGTTATGTTTATGTATTTCCGGAAATATTAATGTCACTTTTAACAGTAATCCTCCTTTTTTTTTTTTTTTAAGGGCCTGTTTATCTTATATATTAGTGCTCCAATTCCACCAGAATCTGAATTAATTATCTTTATCATGAACTATGTTTCTATGTTTTCTACTATGTTTTCAAGTTAACAGCTCTATGTTAACAGAGCTCTATGTTTTCAAGTTAAAAGCTCTTAGAAAGGCTGCAATGGGAGCAAAAACAATGGTGGAAAACAAGATGGACAACTTTGCGGGTGAGGGTGAAAATTTATGTCCATAGTAAATAAATGGTTATGTCTGGAGCACAAAATGCCTCATAATAACCAGGAGCCTGCAACAGTTAGGTGTGACAAATTTTAAGCGAATCAGTTTGCTTATTCCTGCTGCTCATAATGAGAGCCATTGGTCATTGGAATTTAAACCATTCTATTGTCTAGATCTTGCTTGGCTTGACTGAGTTGTGGTTGAGAAATGCATAGTTGACTCTGATTAGCATGGCCGGCAGAGTTTAGCATACTAATGCAGGTTAAGGGGCACTGCGACAAGCCCCTAGACTGTTCTATGGGCTTAACTGGGCAGCTCAAAAAAAAAAAAAAAAATGATTACAATGATCTGTCTGGGGGCTTCGAGGTGGAAGAAAATTGCTACATCTATTATGTGGCAACACGAAAAAGTAAGAAAGCCAAATGGTTAATTGCCAAGCAACTTTGTGAGACTGGGCTGTAAAAGTAATAGGTAGATTTATTTTATTTATTTGTTTTATAGGGACAGAAAGGGTGTTCCATCAGAGAAGAGCTTGGCCTTGCTTTAGCCCCCCCTGAGGGGTTTTAATATTCGTGTTTTGATGGTGCTAATCTGTTATAATGATGCTTTGCATAATTTATCATCATCATCATCATCATTATTACTACATTTAGTCATTTAGCAGAAACTTTTATCCAAAGTGACTTACAACTGAGGACAATCGAAGCAATAAAAATCAACAAAAGAGTGTTATAACAAGTCTCAGTTTGCTTAGTGCAGTACATGTAGCAAGATCTTTTAAATCGTATGATAATAATTATTTGTATTTTATCATTATTATTATTATTATTAACATTTTAGTTTTAAAGTAAATATTTTATAATTTTGTCATGATTCAGTCCAGTTATAAACTGTTAAAATATAATTCAATTCTTGCCATATTTCTTATGTTATCTATCAAACTAATTTACATTGGAGAATTAAAAAACAACAACAAAGAGTGAGTCCAACACATTTATAATTGTCTTCAAACTCATATAAGACAATTTCAAGCAGTGGTGTGCAGTGGAGCCAGTCTTTAGCCTTTTCCAAATACCCACACTTGTGGTCTTGTCCACTTGAGAGTGGGTGTGCGCAATAGGAAGTAAGTGAACAAGACTGTCCAGATCTTAAAATACACCAAAGTGCAGTGTCCTTAATGCAAACTAAATCCACAAGAATAGTGCTCCAGAATGGTATTTAAGGCTTAGTGTATGCCATCATTCATCATGTTGTGGAAATAATACTTTTTTTGCCTAGATTGCGAGAGGTCACTGAAACCTTTCCAATGTAAGTTAAATATTAATAATAATTATAATAGGTTACATAGAATTTGTTAGTAAAACAAAGTGCTACATGTTTTATTGCTGCATACATTAGTATATTTATTTCAAACAACATTTGGAACTGCAAATTCCAAAAAACACTTAATTAGAAGCACCACAAATTAAAATTGTCAAATTATAGGGACTAATGAACAGATTTTGGAAGTTGATTCTAAAATGCAAAGTGTCTCAAACTGAAATTAAAACAAAGCCATGTAAACACTTGCATCTTTACAATACTAGAAGTGTGTCCCATCAGGAAAAGTTTGACACACACGTGTGGTCTTCATCCCGTTTAAGTATCAGAAACTCTAAATATTAAAGTAAATATTAAACACAGATCTTACAACTGACAAACAACAGCAGGTTTCTATGGAGCCAAAATGATCTCAATAAGAATTTATGCAAAAAACACGATGCACACACGCGTAGCCAAAATTCACATGCATGAAACTTAATTCCTAAAGACAGTGTTATACCGTTCATTTCAACTTGCAACAAAAAGGTTTTGAATCATGCTGCATATGTTGTTCAAACCACACTGTTTCAATGTAGTGGCTATCAGTAAAGTACAACATGCTTTAAGTATTTATTACAGGAACTTTAAGTTCAAACGGACATACCAAACACCAGTTTAGAAAGTCATAATGAATGATCATGATGTTTTTCTACTATGCTGAGTGATTGCATTTTCATTTTAAAATAAGAAATGTACTTGATTGACAAATGTGTTATGAGACATTGAAGTGTTTACAAAGAATATGAAGTGGTTATCTGTGTTATTTTAGCAATACTAATTTATGAAACATGAAAGTAATAACTTACTGGTGCATCCCGTTCTTCGTTCACCATGCTGGATTGATGACGTAAAGCTTAATTTCTGTTGTAATTATATCCGATTGCGCAAAAAGTGTGCAAAGCTGAGCTCATTGAGTGCTCAGTGCTGCGCTCTTTGCAGGTTATGATTGGTTGAATGTTGAGTTTCCATCTGATTGGCTAAAGAGTAAGAGTGACCCACGTGGAGAAGCGCGCTGCCAGGAAAGTCTCAAAAAACACACACACAAATCCAAGGCAAGTCACACCGAGCGGCAACCTCCCTCTCTCTCTTGTGAAGCCAACAAGGAAGTGGCTGCAAAAGGGAGTCAATCCCATAGACTCCCCATGTTAAAATGGCATTTACAGCAGAAAAAAAAAAAAAAAAAAAAAAAAAAAAACCTTTACAGCCTGGTGCAAAAATTATTTGGACTATAGGGGAAATTTTGATTCACACATGAAAAAGACATTTTGCAACATTCACAGTCACGATAAACTCGTGATTTTTAAACATTCAAAATTTTTCGTACACAGTTGTACATTTTTGAATTGTGTTTTTCGTTTGTGAAATCTATTTTATAAATGATTATGATATATAATCATTTGTAATTGTATATACATTGTTGTGATTTATTGTTTTTCAATTCAATTCAAGTTTATTTGTATAGCGCTTTTTACAAAATAAATCGTTACAAAGCAACTTTACAGAAAATTATGTTTCTACAATATTTAGTAGTAGCTAGTAGTTTGTGCACATTTGACAGGATTTTAGAAAAAAAAATAATAATAATAATACAAGACGTAGTCAGCTAGACGATGAACTATCAATATTATTAAGTTATTATATGATTCAGTCACACATTTAGCAATAATTGTTAGTTCTGTTTGTTGATTCAAGGTTAGCATCATCTGGGGTCCTCTGAGGGTCAGCATCATCTCTTCTCAGGTGTTCTGGATCCAGACTGGAGCTTGTTTAAATCCTAGTTACCACGGGATGTAAATCCCGTGGCGAAACATAGAAACAAAATACAGACATCATTAGCATAGCTGCTGATCCAACAAAGTAAAATTAGTTTAACCCAAGCTAATGAATAAAAATGCAACTTTGAACAGATGCAACTACACTCACAATTAAAAAGAAACATTATTCGAATGCTTGGCGAAAGAGATGTGTTTTTAATCTAGATTTAAACAGAGAGAGTGTGTCTGAACCCCGAACATTATCAGGAAGGCTATTCCAGAGTTTGGGAGCCAAATGTGAGAAAGCTCTACCTCCTTTAGTGGACTTTGCTATCCTAGGAACGACCAAAAGTCCAGCGTTTTGTGACCTTAGGGTGCGTGATGGGTTGTAGCGTGGTAGAAGGCTAGTTAGGTACGCTGGAGCTAAACCATTTAGGGCCTTATATTTATTGTGGCTGTAACAATAATGTAGCTGTAAAAGTAGTTGCCTTCTGAAATTGAAATGTATATAGGCTACATCTACAACATGTCATGCTAGATAGACACAATGAGTTTGTCTTTACTATACACATTAGATGTGATCCACCTTATAGTAACAATCCTGTCAGGTCATCCATCCTTTGAGTGAGAGTGAAAAGTTACAGGTCGGCAGATCTGGTTTCGTAGTTAAAGTTAACCTTTTCAACATGTTTCATTGCTGTGGTTTCTCAATGCTCAGCAATGGCACGGACGCGATGTTGTCTGGGGATTTGACAAAAGGAGAGTGGGACAATAGGCCGTGCTCGGGGTAGTGACTGAAGGAGGTGACTGTGTAGTTCTGACGTCAACTTTTTACAGAAGTCACAGCGGTTTGTGTAAAATCACAGCTACTTTGTGTGCATCTTACTGTGGCTTGACTGTTTTGAAATTTATATGGTAGTTAAATTGCCCCTATACCTCAGTTATCGTGAAAAAGCCAGGAAATTTAAACGTTGAAAATATGGGACCTTTAAATATGTAAACGTACTTGCAGACTGTGAGTCAGAACAGACGGTATTGTAGCCTTCTCTCCCAGGATCAGGAAACAGCCCTCCCTAAAATGTGCTGCACACAACTGAATATTTGGGTCGAACTATTCTAGAACAGTGTTGAAAATACAACTTAACCTGATTTCTAGTTTTGTGCTCTTTTGGAAGGCCAAACTAGTATTTTTGCTTTCACAACGAAACACACAGCATCATCACAACATGGTGCTGGCAGCAACAGAGAGAATGAAAGTTATGCCTTATTTATTTGCGTGAACATTTGGGTGGCATTTTGTAAATCTTCCCACATCGTGACGTAGACATGTGGGGGTGTGTTTAAATGAGGCAATTTAGGAGGGTGTGAACGAGTCATAACTTTTATTAAGAATAACTCTTTGGGTTTGAGACTTAAGTCTTTACAACTTTAGAGATCGTATATATAAGAAAGGAACACTTGAAATTGCATCATATTACCCCTTTAACCATCACTAAAACTGATCCAAACCACACCTGATCTTGAATTACTAGAATCCACTGACCTACACTATACCTACACCTTCATGGGTCCACCTGGATCCGAAAACCTGATGTTTGACCTTGGGCAATTTTAAATAAATACTTTTTAAATAATACCTGATCCCTTTAAAGTACTTGTGCATTGGTATTAAGTGCATTTTTGAGAGATGCAAAAAGGAACATACATTTGTAACCTTGCACACAGAAAACCTTGCACCCTTTGCCAGAGATGAGGTAAATAGCATTGCAGAACGGTCAACACTAGTGAATCCATGATTTATTAGGCTATTGATTTAATTGTTATCCAGCTATTTTATTTTTCCAATCCACTGTTCACAATTGAAAGACAAACTCAGAGATAACTTATATCCATAAGGCAGGCAGTAATATAAAGTAATAATAAATTAGATACATATTTAATAATTCAAAATAATGATGAAGTGGTCAAATCAGGCAACAGGGCACTAGGATTTTTCTTTACTGACTGAGGGGCTGCTGGCTGTTTCTGTCTCAGGTCAAGTTTTTCTTTAAAAAATAAAAATAATAATAATGCATGTAGGGGTTCGGGTAAGAAGTAATTCAGGTTGATTCAGGTCGGATACAGATTTTAGGACCCAAGAAGACCTCTAACTTAAACTTAACCGTTATATACTTAGATTTGAAAATGCTAAGGAAATAATCCATGGACATTCTATGGTGAACATCTAACCCTGATTAAAAGAACACCAATGCCGATACACCTAGAGGTCATACCCCTAGGTGATATAGCCCCAAGAAGAATGAACAAATATACATATACATATAAATATAATAGTATTTAAAATAAAAAATAAAGTTTTCATATATTTCATCCATATTTCATCCAAGAGGATAAAAACAGAACCAGTTAATATACACAATAAATTTAACATTTCCTATAGATTTTATCATGTAGATTCCTTATGGATTTGATAATATTAAATCTAGGACAGTCACAGAAGGAATTCATATATTAAGAATATAAGGAAAGTTCATGGCTTTGAGATTAAAGACATATATTGGAAGAAGGATATATTGCTGATAAATCACACCCTAAGGAAAATAATAATGAAATGTTAGTGATTGGAGATCTCGTGTTTTGTAGCTGGTCCTGACTTTTACGGCGTCTAAAGTGGTCTATTGAAAGTTGGCCAGTCTATAAACAGATTGGGACCTTGGTCCAAGCCTTGTCTATTCAATCCCTTACATGGGGTAGGTTATGACCATTCAACAATCAAGGTGTCATGATTCTGCCTTCATGTCCTGACTTTCCTCTAGTCTTGAGGCAGGATCATGACAGACCCGTGTTTTGTGTACAAGCACATGGCCTTGTCTTTGGGCCATGTGCTTGTGTTGTCTCGTTCCCTTGCCCTGCCCCCCTTGTTGTCCTAGGTGTCGTGATTGCCTTACCTGTGCCGCCTGTTGTGTCTTGATTAGTTTTCCTATTTATATCCCCTAGTGTGCTCTGTCTTTTGTCAGTTCATTGTTTCAATATATGTTTCTACATGGTTCCTGTGATTGTTAGCTTGTGAGATATTGCAAATCCTTGTAACCCTTTGACTTTGTTTGTAGTTAGTGTTCTAGTGTTTAGAGTTTGTTTATCGTGCCAACCCAGTCCTGTTAAGTTATTTAGTCTCTGCGCTAGTCGTTGTTTTCCCCCTCGTGGGTTTTGTTTTCCACTTTTGTCTTTAATAAACCCTCTGTGTAGTGATTCATGTCTGCGTATGAGTTCCTCCCTTACCCACCCCATATAACAGAATGAACCGACCAGCAAGGAGCTTAGCAGACAGGATGTCCACCGAGCTTCAACGACATCAATTGGAGTTCCGCCAGCAATGCTGGTTGTCGTCCCCCACTGTCTAGAGGAGTGTCACCCTCCCAGTGTCGTCCCAGGGGGAGTGGATTCTTAACAACTATGTCCGGCTGTGGGAGAGTTTCTCCCAGGAGGAGCCGCAGAGGTCTCCACCATCTACCCAGCTGCCAGTGATCTCAGAGGGTCATCTCCTGGCCGTTACAACACTGGGGGAACAGGCAGATCCCTCCGCGAATCCTGAGGCGCCTCCCACACCCCTCAGTCTCCCCAAGAAGCGAGGGAGACTGTTCTCGTTGGAGTCTGCTTCGGAGTCCTCAGCGATGGAGTCAGCCCTGCCAGAGACCGAACTTCCTCAACCTGTCTCAGCCTCTGCACCGCGGCCAAGGAGGAAGAGGAGGAAGAGGAGGAAGAAGGGGTCTTCCGGTCCTGCGTCTCTGTCTCCTCCTGAGTCGGCCATGCCTCTCGAGCCAGCAGCGGTGAGCGCTGGCGTCCCCGAGCAAGCAGCGATGAGCGCTGGCGTCCCCAAGCCAGCAGCAGTGAACGTTGATCCTGTACCAGCAATTGAGAGAATTGTGTCCAAGTCATCAGTCATGAGGGCTGAGGAGAGAGCCGCGGCCGACTCTGCAGCAGAAGCGTTGTTGCAGTCTGTCTCGGCTCGTAAAGAGATGCCTGTTATTATTGCTGCCAAGACTCTGTCTGATTATTTGTCACATCTTGTTAAAGATTTTAGTAGTCCCTGCCAGTCCTGTCTTGTCCCCAGACCCTGCCCCCAGAGATCCCGAGCCAGCCGCAGTGAGCACTGATCCCGAGCCAGCCGCAGTAAGCGCGGTTCCTGAGCCAGTTTCTGTCTCCACTGATGTCGTCCCGTGTCCAGTAGATGTCGTCCCGTGTCCAGTAGATGTTGTCCAGTGTCCTGTGATTTCTCCTGTCAGGTCCTCTGTTGTCAGTTGTCCAGAGACCACTCCCCACCCTACACCACCCAGACCTGCCCGGACCCCTCGTCGTCAGCCTTCGTCCCATCCTCCTAAGACTCCTGCCACACCCACCCACCCTGTACTCCCCCCCCCCCATTAACTTTATTCTCCCGCCTCCTCACCTTCCTTGTTTTTTTTTTTTTTTTTTTTGTCACCCTAACCCTGCCGTAGTGTATTCATGTTTGCCTTTGTTGTTATTTGTCATGTCTTGTTGGCTTTTGTCTCTGTCTCAGTCAGTCATGTCCCGTGTTTGATGTTCCCTTGAGGAGCGTCTGGAAGCCGCTCCTTAAGGGAGGGGTTCTGTCATGATTCTGCCTTCATGTCCTGACTTTCCTCTAGCCTTGAGGCAGGATCATGACAGACCCGTGTTTTGTGTACAAGTACCTTGTCTCTTGGCAATGTGCTTGTGTTGTCTCGTTCCCTTGCCCCGCCCCCCTTGTTATCCTAGTTGTCGTGATTGCCTTACCTGTTGTGTCTTGATTAGTTTTCCTATTTATATCCCCTAGTGTGCTCTGTCTTTTGTTGGTTCACTGTTTCAATATATGTTTCTACATATGGTTCCTGTGATTGTTAGCTTGTGAGATCTTGCAAGACCTTGTAACCCCTTGAAGAAGTCTTTGTATTACCCATGAGTGTTTGTTTGTAGTTAGTGTTCTGGTGTTTAGAGTTTATTTATCGTGTCAACCCAGTCCTGTTAAGTTATTTAGTCTCTGCCCTAGTCGTTGTTTTCCCCCTCGTGGGTTTTGTTTTCCCCTTTTGTCTTTAATAAACCCTCTGTGTAGTGATTCCTGTCTGCGTATGAGTTCCTCCCTTACCCACCCCATATAACACAAGGTGAGTAATGGATTATTCTCCTGTTATTGTCACTTGCACTGCTTGCCACAGGTATAGTTTAGCCTTTTCTGCCAGCAGCAAGGGATTCACATGTGATAAATGCGGGGATATAGTTAGGCTGCAGAGAAGATATTTTTTACAAAACATGAATTGATTGATTTTGAGTGGTGTGGATTATTGTGATGTTTTTATCAGCTGTTTGGACTCTCATTCTGATGGCACTCATTCACTGCAGAAGATCCATTGGTGAGCAAGTGATGCAATGCTATATTTCTCCAATTTGTTTGGCCTGAAGAAACAAACAATAATGTGAAAATTGTATCATTCCTCTAAAGTCACCCAGTACCCACTCTAAAAGATGCTCAAAGATGATTATTTCACAAATAGAATCGGGGTGGGTTAATACCACCATCAATAAGGTAGTCAGCAATCACTTCAGATTTCCCTTTCTCTAGCTGTTTCCACAGCACAAGACTTAGACAGACCGAACACCTTCAAGCTAAAGACTCACACTGCACACGTATCTCTTTACTGGACACAGAGATCCAATCAAAGCTCTTTTAATTTGTAGTTACCAAACAGAAAACACTGCAGCTTCAAGATGCAATTGGTTCTTGATCCTGCACAAATGAAATGAGGGGAGGTAGCCTTGGCAGTTCTAGTTTTTTGCTGATTGAATACGTTTCAGTCACTTAAGCAACATGTTGATGTTCCTGATAACGCTAATGGAAAATAGAACTAAGAGTATTATTGTGACAGACATCATTGACTGCAATGGGTAATAGGGGTCAGTTTGAGTTAAGCAGTTCAGGGAGGCTAATAGGTTCTGAGTGGCATATTGATTGGTGTTCAGTCAGCAGGGATAAACAAAACATTTCCCATGATGATGCTCTTCTTTTCTCTAGCTGATCTATTGATCTGATTTGTGTTGAATGACTGGACTATGGCTATTCAAAAATAAAAAAAAAGTAATTCCAGTGCTAAAAGTAAAAATCTCTATAACAACAACTAAAACTATATTAGAAGAGGTGGAACGTAACTAATTACATTTACTCACGTTACTGTAATTGATTATTTTTTTGTGTGTACTTCCACTTTTTAAAGTAATTTTTAACATCTGAATTTTGCTTGTACTTAAGTATATTTAGTTTGAAGTATTGTACTTTGCTACATTTTAAAACACATGAATTGCTAAGTAAAAAATTAATTCAGTTAATTACTGCAATTACCCCCCCCCACACACACATATTCAGCACCTTTAATTTTTGTTCCATGTAACATGCCATGTAAGCAGAATACATCACCCATATTCTTTTCTATACTTTGTTGTTACACCGTGAAACAGAATGCATGATTGTCCTCTTTGTTTTTCTTTTCTTGTCATGTTTGATCTCATGAGTGTCCATGAGATCATGTGTCACTGTGAAATCATTCCTACAGTCAACAAATGTGAGGTCTCACTGTCTGGTCTAATCTGTACATTTTAAATGAGCTACTTTTAACTTTTACCTGAGTAGATATTTAGACCGGTAATTTTACTTGTACTTAAGTAAAATTTTATTTAGGTAATATTAATTTTACTTAACTAGAATATGTTACTCTGTCCAACTCTGTGTAGTTGTAGTAGTCTGTGTAGTATAGCAATAGTTATGATAATTAAATTGAAACTTTAAAAAAAAATAAAAATACAATGATTTTAAATATAAACAGTAACATACAATATGTTACTGTTTATATTTAAAATCATTGTTTTTCTTTTTTAAGTTCCAATTTAATTATCATAACTGTTGCTATAAAATAAGTAACATTTAACATGTATAAATGAAATAGATAAACTTAGATTATTTATTTATCTAATATTTATGGTTTGGTTGAAATGTTACATTGTAAATGAACATTAATTTAGATTCATAAAGACACAAATATCATATCAATGATATCAATGTATCTTCTTTATAAATAAGCCAATTTGTTTTTTTAGGGAATGCTATTTGCTTTTAGACAAACTGAATATGCTTTTCAATTAGACCAAGATTAAAAAATGCACTTTTAAAAATTAGAAATTGAAATAGCCCATGATGTCTGAACTATGCACCTTTTTAAACCAAGGTAAACACTAGCGGCTTTTGTTTCCTCAAGTACCGAAGTACCAGATCAGACGAAATAAATGGTCTGCCATCCCAGAGGAGTTGAAGCAATAGAGCCATATGTAGAGCTAGCAGAATGCCTGCACATTGCAGATCCTGTAGATATTAGATTGTTTCCTCTTTTCAAAGAATAGCATTTATCTTCAGGTGCTGAGCCTCCAGAATAAGCAAGTTAGTTTTCTTTGTGAAGATGTCAGAGGTTGCCTCCAGTGGAATGCCGCAGCAGGCCCGTGTGATTCCTGAGACACTGGATATTGGGGATATATCGGCCTCACATGAATACCCATTCTTCAAGTACACCCAGCCTGGGATATTAGATCTTCTGTGTTCCAGATGTTACGATGCAATAATCTAATTTCTCCTCTGTCAGCATCTGGCATTTGTGCTGGTGATTCAGTTTAATGATTATTTGTGTTTTTATTATTATTATCCTGGAGCAAGTCATTCTACAAAAGTATACATTTTTAATGTAGTTTGTTTTGAAACATTAAGTTACTGGGTAATCAAGGCCTTTCATTTACTAAAACTTGACACAATTAACTGAATGAAAATTGCACGGTGTTTCTTCAATGCATTAAAATGTGTTCATTAAAATATGTTCAGTATGCAGAAGCTTTTATGCATTGTTTTTACAAAATGTGTACATTTAATATTAAGGATTTCATCAACCTAAACAATTCAATATTTACATTAAACAAGTACAGTGGATGTCCTTGGATGGAGTGATGACAGCTTCCCTTTTGTGTCATTTGTAATTAGCCCCTTTGAGAATTCATCATAACCGCTTACAGAAAACACCTGATTATGCTCTAGGCATGACATAAATCCAATCGCTAAATCTCTGACAGCAATTACAGCGAAAGTGTCATGTTTGTTGCATTGGAGTTTGGATATGCTCTCAGGAGGAAAGCTCAGATTTCTGAAAATGAACTTAACCGGTGCTATATTGGGATTGTTTGATAAGACTTACCATTTCCTCAGAGCTTCTATTGATACATCATTTAAAGCTTTGTGGTATTTTTTTTCCCCCTTTACGTCTAAGAATCTGCTGACAATATGTTTTGCTATTCCCTAGACTAAATTACTCTCAGATGTACCTCCTTGATGCAACTGCATGAAATATCCCACTCCACAGGGCTAATGAATAAATTAAAGATCACACTGTATAGGGATTCTATAAACAGCGGGGAAGAATAATGTGAACTTTGGCTTGCTTAGACCCTCAAAAATAACAAGATAAAATAACTTTATGAATCTCCATATAACAAGGTAGGAAAAACAAACCTTGAAATTACTGTGCAATGCACAATTATTTTAGACTCGTTTTTTTTTTTTTTTTTTTTTTTTTAATAAAGTAAGAACTTATTAGTTGAATGCTAGCAGTAGCTTTTTACTACTGTAATATCCTACAAAAAGTAAAGCATAGTAACTTTGCCTGAATTAAAAAAAAAAAAAAAAAAAAATATAAAATAAGCATGGGCAAGTTATGCGTTCGCGTTTTAACACATCAATTGATTAACACCAATAATTATATTATCACGCACTAATGCCGTTTTTTTTTATTATTATGAAAGTCCACTGCTCACTGGCTCTGAATACACATACACATACAGACAAGTCATGGGTCACAGGAAGGGATGCTCCCGATCAAATTATTTAGGCTAAGCATCAGCGTTCTCAGACAGGTTTGTCATACATGGTCAGGTCAGTCACATTTGCTATATCTTTGCATTGGATGTTAAGTAGTGATGCAAACTTGCGTAGGTTCATCTTCCATTATTAGACAGTAACAATAGATGTTTAGCTATTATTGTTTTTCAATGAGGGCAGTATCCAAATCTGAAGCTATTTAAGAAAAAAAGAAAAAAAAAAAGAAAGAAAAACTAAACCTTTTGTTCGAACTAATGCATATCTGATTTCAATATCTGATATCAGTTAGATTTCAGACAGCTACTGATTGGGAAGACACTGGTAATTTTGGAAGGTCACATGAAATTAACAACATGACAAATGTAGTATGTCCGGATTACATTCATAATAGACACATTCAAACAATACAGAATACACTGTACAGAATGGTCCCGAAACAAATATTGACTAAAAGTATCTATCTATCTATCTATCTATCTATCTATCTATCTATCTATCTATCTATCTATCTATCTATCTATCTATCTATCTATCTATCTATCATCTTATTTATATTTTACACTGGTGTTGCGGGATATGAATAGGCAATGTTTACAGGTGTGCATCACAGCTTCTAGATTTCAGTCCCAGAAAAATTAGCAACCAGCCTAAAGATCATTCCATTTATCTGTGATCTCAAATTGATTTCTTTTGACTTATAAACAATGAATCCAGCTCTTAGTTGTTAGCATCATAAACTCTTACAGTAAATAAAGGATCCAAAAAGTAGTTTTCATAATGATGCCATAGCCTACAACCTTTATTATTATTATTATTATTATTATTATTATTGTGAAGAACATTTCAATATTTTTTTTTTTTTCCACTTTAAAGAACCGTTTGTGAAACTTTTCCATGGATGTTAAAAGTTCTTAATGAGAAGATGACAAAAAAAAAAAAAAAAACTTTATTTTTATTCTAGATTCAAGTACAGTAGGTCAAGCTTTTCTAAAAAGAATGGCAAGTTTTTAGCAACCACAGTGACCCACGTTTCTACATATTTATTATTAAGTATTATTGTATTTTAAATGGATTGTGCACACATACACACAAGTAAATGTTTTTTTTTTTTTTTTTTTTTTTTTACATTTTTACATTTTTAAGAACTGTTTGACTGTATTACTGTTGACATCTGACTCACTTCACTTTGAATAAAATGATATGTTTGTTTATTTGCACCAATGAATTGGAAGCATACATTTTTAGAGAAATTTACATTTATATTACTTCCACTTCTACTCCTTTTATAAAAGTGCATCTTCATAGACGAGACAGAGAGAGAGAGAGAGAGAGAGAGAGAGAGAATAGCTTTATTCTTTATCCTTTTTCACCAAAATGCAAAATAATGACTACACATTTATCAGCCTAGAAGGATAAAACATAATGAAATCATGAAGTCATACGGTAATGGTAACTCGTAAAATCCCAGGGACGTTCAAATGAAGGGACAACCAGCCAAAATGTTTTTGACATTTTAACAATTATTGGGATAGTGAAATGAAAGGAGGCAACGTGAAAGAGAGAGAGGAGACAGCCAGGATTGGGAATAATGTGAAAACAAAAAGTGCTGCCAACAATATCATATACCAAACCATTATATTGTAATGTGTTTAACCCTGTTTAACACATGACTAATTTTAAAATAAAGAAATTATCCAGTATTGAATTACATATTATAATTATCGAGCATGCTCCTTTGGGACTTGAGGCCTTTCACACTTATTAGCAGTGTTCACACCACTGAACCAACAAGCAGCCGTGAGACTGCACTTGTAATCTTTTGTTCTTATTTTCTAATTTTAGATGTTTTTTTTCTGTATTTTCTGGTTCTTTAATATGAGGTGATTATTATTTTATTAATTTTTTCAAAGTTGTAAGTAAGAAAGCTGTAACATAAACATTGTATTTTTTTTTTTTTAAGTTTGGGAGAGTTCACACCTGTATATTTAATATGAGCTCCCTAAGTTCTGTATACTGGTGGAAAGATGATGTAAATTGTATGTACAGTACATGACTTGAATTTACCTACGGCAAAGTCATCTATTGGTGAGCAAGAGCTGTAATTCTAAATTTCTCTAAAAATGTTTCCATGAAGAATTTAACTCATGTACATCTTGAACGACCATTGGATGAGTACATTTACAGCCAATTTTCTATTTTTAGGAAGGATGAACTATTGCTGTCTTGAAATTTGTAGAAAGCCCCATATCGATGTGACTCAGTGGATGGACTACAGTGAAAACTGAAGTGTCTTCAACAGATTAAACCCTTAGAACAGGGGTGTCAAACTCTATCCTGGAGGGCCAGAGCTCTGCAGAGTTTTGCTCCAACACACATACACATGTTGTGTTCAAATTAGCCTGAAGGACTTGATAAATTGGATCAGGGGTGGTTAATTAGAGTTGAATCTAAACTCTGCAGGGCTCCGGCCCTCCAGGAATTGAGTTTGACACCCTTGCCTTATAACAATACCCCCAAGACTACTGACCATGAAAATAAACCAGACATAGTCTTCTGAGATATGTGATAGAATGATACTAAGAAGAAAATTTCAAGATAGCATGCTGTATTAAAAGAGACAAAGATTAAATCTTATTGTTACATTTTTGAACAATGACATTCTAATTTGTCAATAACTAACTAAAACAAGGACTGCTAAATTGATCTCTCTCTCTCGCTCTCTCTCGCTCTCTCTCTCTCTCTCTCTCTCTCTCTCTCTCTCTCTATATATATATATATATATATACTTTCATTCAAGAAAGTCAAGACCTCATTATAAACTGATGTGTTTAAAACACTAGCTACTTTGCATACCTGCAAACAATCATTTTAGTAATGCTTTAATGCTTACATGAAACCCATCTACAAAGAACAATAAAATAGATGGACTACCAGAATGGAAGTCAATGATTTAAAAAAAAAAAAATCTTCACAAGTAGCATTGTCTCAGGCAGTGAATCGGTGAACTATTCTTAAATGGAGTTCATAAGGATAACAGACCAATTTATCTCCCTCATCCTTTTACCCTTAAGACAGTGAGCTCTCATCAGGTTATCGAAGGAAAAAATTACTTTTCTCATGACACCACTATAGAGCTGATTTCTCTCATGCTCTCATGTACTACAACCCATCTGGGCCCTTTCAGCATCAGGAGGGAGATATGCGGAAACGGGCTTGTAAACTAAGAGACTGCACCGTTCCTTAGAGTAATCGATGAAAATGCAATACATTCCTACTGTTTTGCTCTACACCTCTGACACTACCAAGGGATCAATGTTTTGCTGGTTAGTATTGTTAGTCCTCTGATGGCTGATGTGCTACGGAAGAGGTAAACATGAGACTGCACCTTTAAGTTATAATAATATAACTGTTTTAATTGTTTTAGAATGTATCACATGCCAATTTCAATGGAGACACAGATGTTTAGATGTAGATTTTCTGGTTACCTCTTCCTTATTTTGGTTTTGCACAAAAAAAAAAAAAAAAAAAAAAAAAAAAAACTGCACTTTGGCTTTGATTTCACTGTAACATACTAAAAATAGGAAGGTTGTTATTTGTCATTTTTTAAAGTTTTGTGTATAGACGGCAACATTGTTGAAACTATTTCCATATCTGTAAAGAAATTATATTTGACTAATTTACATGTGATTTAGTGTTCTTTAACACATCAAAATAAGTGACATATATAAGTCGCACTGGACTATAAGTCACATTTATTTAGAACCAAGAACCAAGAGAAAACATTACCGTCTCCAGCCGCGAGAGGGCGCTCTATGATTTCAGTGTAGACTACAGGAGCACTGAGCAGCATAGAACGCCCTCTCGCGGCTGGAGACAGTAATGTTTTCTCTTACTTCATTTCTCTTGGTTCATGTCAAATTAATTTTAATAAATAAGTCGCACCTGACTATAAGTCGCAGGACCAGCCGAACTATGAAAAAAGTGTGACTTATAGCATGGAAAATACAGTACACTACTAGTGCACATTCAATTCCATTAAGAATTTTTTTTTATTTTATTTTTTTATTTTTTTTGTCACATTAGGAAAGCTTATTGTAGAATAACGTACATTACAGTAGAGTAGAGAGTAGAGTACCTTGTAAACCCGGATAAGTAGAATCTACTTAAAAAAACCAAGGTAACTCGTTGATGATATTGAGTTGTTTGAGCTCAAACACATAATTACAATAAGATAGGCCATTAAAAAGTACAGTTTACTCAGAATTCATAAGTAATGTAAAGAAATGACACATGTTTAAGTAATACAAACTCAATTTGTTTGATGTATTGGTGCAATTTGTTTTTTGCATGAAAAAGTTCAGCTTACTCAGAATTAACAAGTAATGTCAATAAATTAGAAACATTTAAGTAATATGAACTCAATCTCTTTGAGTTGAATCAAAATCTGGGTTTACAGTTGTTTCTGCAATGTTTTTCCTTGTGTGTATATCATATCTGAAACATGACTGTAACTGTTATATGGTTCCATGTGCAAAAATGTCAGAATACTTCCTTTGCAAGACAGTAATTTAGATAAATGGGAATGTTAACAATCAAGTGTGTTAACATTACCATATTGTTAGGATAGTTTTCTTATGCAAGCATTCTGAGTACAGAATATATTGAACTGAAACTTTGACTATAACCAAAACTAACAATGAGAAAGACTGACAGAACACAGTAAGCAATAAGCAGTTTGCAACACAGCCTTGGTAGTTGCCATAATGTACATTGTCTGCTAATCTAAGTGTTTGCAGTTCACATGAGTCCTCAGGCTTTCTGACAAGCTTTGACTATTTTTTTTTTTCACAGTTAGTTCTGAGGATCAGTGAGCAGTTGTCAGAAGCAGTGCAAAGTCAGAAGTCTAAACCACAGGCACTTAGAGCAATTTCATTTGTTTAATATTCTTTGCACCCTTGGGCTGTTCCTATAAATGTCTGACAAAATCCCCCGCTGTGTGATATGTCACATTCCTGGGAAAATATGTGACCCTTTCAATAATTTTCCCACATGGATTGTTGATTCCTATGGCAAATAGATCACTCTTGATGTTATTCCTGCCAAAAAAGTCAGCGAACACAGCGTGAAAGCTTTTAGTATTCGGAGTACACAGTTTGAATCATAGGCACTGAGAGGTCACAAAACAAAAACAAATAAATTACCTGTAGGGCTATTCCTGTCTCCTACATCTCAGATATTCCTATAGGATCACTTTTTTTTTTTTTTTTTTACATTTTTGATACCCAATTCTAATTTCAAATATTAGTGTATTTGACTATTGTTCACTATCCATCCATCCATCCATCCATCTAAAAATGACTCATATCTGATATCTGCATTTACACTACACACATGGAGAAACAACCCACACTGGGCATTACCCATACTGACCTGGAAAATCTTAGGCTGAAAAGGACGTAAAAAAATATACAAATTGCAATAGATTCAGGCAAAAAGAAAAATACAAGCTTTATAGAATGTTCAAAAAAAAAAAAAAAAACTTCAGCATGACTCCACTGGGCTGACCCTTTGTCCTTCACAGCACCATTGAAAAAGAGTCATGTGGTCACAGTTGGTTTACTGTATGCCTGAGTTGATGTCATACACCACAGTTGCTTTTTCAGTGATGTACAACAGGCATTGACTGGGAATTATCTGTCCACTTACATTGCAGATGCAAATGCATGGATCTAATTAATAGTAGATTTATCTCCATGTATGAATGAAGTCAGAAACCAATCTGAGACGATCAGAATCGGTTTCCTTTTTTTTTTTTTTTTTTCAGCTTACACATTCATTGGTTATATCCGGATCTGTGCCACATTGGAGGAAAAAAAAAAATCAGAATTGTCTCACTTGAAGCATGTAATTTAAGTATGGCTAAAGAGAAAGGCCATAGAGTTTAACATTTACCCCCTTTACAGTTTCAGAAGAGATCTTAACAATATCTCTAAGTTTCAACATTTGTTGTCTTATCAATTCTAACTTGTCTCATTTATTATATACTATTCTAGCTCTGTTTTCCCTTTCAGCTTTCACCTCTAAGTGTTATGTGGCCTGAGGATGGCTCTGATAAGAAACCAAAAAAAAAAACAAAAAAAAAACAATGAGGTCTTCAGAAAAAATAATTTGTTTAAAAATTTGTTGAATTTAAGAAATATAATCAGCAAACTCTGTTTACATTTAATGCATTTAAAGGACATTAGCCATTTTGCCAACAACAGAATATCAAATGTAAATTACTCTGAAATGAAAAGCCCTGAAAAA
The DNA here is from genome assembly GCF_003368295.1 of Carassius auratus. NCBI lineage: Eukaryota > Metazoa > Chordata > Actinopteri > Cypriniformes > Cyprinidae > Carassius > Carassius auratus. The sequence continues at coordinate 8,983,563 of NC_039291.1, read as the reverse complement.
TGCCTATGAAGTCTGCTGAGATGCGTGCCCACTGGAGATGGCATGAATCAAATGGTTAACTGGTCAAAACAGCCCTATAGCCTCAACATCCCAATTAAAACCAGACAACACACTAAACTCAGGATTATGGTGTGCTGTTATTCTGCATTTGACCTTACTTGAGACATTTGGTGACCACTTAGTAATACCACAGGGACAAAGTCCTGCCCTGCAGTGAGCTTAGATTGAGACTCACAATGGGGAACACTTACAACAGCCTATGCACCGAAAAAAAGTCCTTATTAGTTTGCACCATTGAATTAAGTGAAAAATATTAATGCAGCAGCAGCATCAACCACATACCTTATCTGCATCTCTTTTTAAAATGATGACTCATCCACATATTCTGCATTTCAGCAGGGTAACTGGTCTGACTCTGTTCATCTTTAGCACTTGCTATACTCAATCATTTTGGACTTGGGATCATGAAAATCATGTAAGATGTACTATTGATGGACTATTGTTAGGCTGTTTTTATCCTTGGTTCAAATGTTTGGTGCAAACCCCAGTTAGAATCCACCCAGGGTTTCATATAGTTTATTTGGGTCAGGTGAAGAGATATACCTGAAGTCAGCATCACCTTGTCACCACTGCCATACAATTCTGAGCATACCTCCCTTCAGAAGACCTCTTGTCTGTGCATGAACAATTATGTCTTTGCAGGAAGAGAAAAGGAGTTGGTAGGGAGGCTAGACAGCCATGGATAAATCCAGAATCACATCACAGAATGACTGCTCATCACAGAGTCACCATGCCTAACAACTCAAGCTACACCACTTAAAAAAAGACTGCATCCCTTATGGGTATTGACCAGAAAGGGAGTGCATGCACCTGCTGGACCTTGCTAGGCACCACTGAAAGGCTTGAAGAGTGTGACAAACCACATCTTAATGCCTTCTCTCAAGGGACCTGTGTCTTCACCATGTGCATGCACACTAGTGTCCTTGCAGGTCCAGGGAAGGAGCAAATAACACCATCTAATGATAGTGTTTGACCAGTGATGCAACAGATTGAGGCTGTGAACGTTTGGAAAATGAAGAAAGTGAATGTTTTAAATCCAGTTGTCCTTTGTGTCAGAAATAGTGCAATCATGTGTAGTACATCAGACTGTTTCTAGTTAAATAGAATGGTATCTGTTAAATGGTGGTAACTCGGCATGTCACAACACAACATCTAGAGTTGACAGAATGAAAGGAAGCCTATTTCATAAGCTGGTTAACAAACTGCCAAGGCTTTCTCCCAAAAATAGGAAAAAATGCATTGCCAGAGTCACCATGTCACTTTCTTCAAAGAATTTGTGAGGCAGTGATTCAATAGAGAAGCCACCGCACCTATGCAACTTGGACCAGGAGGGAAGCATGAGTAACAGCCAGGGCCAATCCCTTACCTGGATCCCTCCTATGTCCAGACCTTCACAATGCTCAGTCATCACAAATATGCATTCTGTTCCTTTCTGTTGGGCACTATATCCCATTTAAACACTTTTTATTGTTTTCTGTTGATTGTACTAAACCATCCACATTGTACATCAACAGTGGTACGCTTATTTTTTCACATTTTTGTCACATTGCATTCATACAAATTGCAAACCATATCAGAGACTATATGGACTGTTGCCCTGCTCAAGCAGATTCGGTTGTAGATACTTTTGTTCAAGTTCAGAAAATAGGTTTCACACCAAACAAATAAACCTAATTTTGATGTCAAATAGACTCAAAGGCAGCAGCCACCAAAATTAGCAAGACTCTAATGTTTAATCAAAGGGGAATGAGGACATCAATTTGGTAATCCTTTCAAGTAAACGCAATGATTTAAATTGTGTTTTTTTAAACACAAAGTAGGTGCATTACATGGAAACATTCAACCCCTTTGAAAAACTCACTCAATGTAATGGATCTGGAGATTATAAGGATTTGTAATTCAGCTCCCCTTTTGTCTTCTCAGATCTAAATAAATTCTGTTAAACTCTTGCAGATTCCGATATATATATATCCATTGAATAATAATGTTTTTTTTTTTTTTTTCATCAAACAGACATTGGGAATACTTACCCCTCCAAATATATCTGTTTAAACAAATCCTAATTTTTCATGACTTTGTGAAGAAAACGCTCTCAAATAGAGTCCTTACAATACATCAGAGCTGAGCTGAACACTAATCATCTCAAAGAGCAGGGAAGCATGGCAGAACATACAAAAGCCCAACATGACGGCACGCGCTAAAACACTTTCCCAATTAGAGTACCTTCACACTTCCTTCAGACAACCACTCTTTATTCCTCAAAGCAGGAAGATTGTTGACCAGATGGTTCTGCCCTCTTAAGATCTGTTTCCTTCAGAGGGAAGATTGACATTTGTCTGTGCTTGCACATGGTGATGCCTTTCAGTTAATTTACAGCTTACTCTTATATTTAACTCTGGCTACTTTCTCTCTCGCCCTGCTTTCCCACCTTCTTTATCTCACAGTTGAAGGTGTGAGGAAGTTGTTCATGATTGCCGAAAGGCTAACCGCAATCTCCCACTGCAGGAGAAAAGCTTCCTCCTACTTCTTATGACAGAACACAGCTCCACTTGCACTTCGCACTTCATTACCCTCAGTGATACTTTGGCACAATGATGTATGGTACTATTCAAATTCATAAGAGTAGCTCTTGGCAGAAATGCATTCAAAACTTGTAAAGTACTGGGATTAAAGTTTACAAACATTTCTCTCTTACTTGATATATGTGCAATGTTGCTATAAGACACATTTCCATTTTATCCCAGTGCCAGATATTTTTCCAAGTTAGGTCTGTAAGTTAATTTTGTGATTTCGTGACGAGACTTGAAGGACAAGTACTCAGAATTTGCCCTTTGCATTGACCCCATCCAAGTTAGTGCACACACATTAGGAGCGAGTAGTGACTCACACTGGTGAGCAATTGGGGGTCAGTTGCCCTGCTCAAGGGCACCTCAGTTGTGGGTGTTGGGTGTGGAAGAGAGAACTGTTCATTCCCTCTCCCTACCTACTGTGCATTTCCTGTCAGTATTGAGAATCAAACCTGCAACCTTTGGGTTACAATTCTGACTCTCTAACCATTAGGCCACAACTGCCAAGATCAAGATCTCCCATGATCAGATTTGAAACAGATTTACTGCACTTTGTCCTTATTTAGTCATATATTGAGTTCAAAAATGTAAAATAAAATAATAATAATTATTAATAAAATAATAACAAATTGAATAGTTACTTGCATATAAAGAAACTTTTGCAACACATTAGGTCATACATTAACGTTGCCCCTGACAGGAGGGCTCCATGAAAAAAAAAAAGGCACAAAAAAAAAGTGATAATCAGCATTTATATACCTTTAGACATTAGCACACATTTACAATGACCTGAAACCGGACTCTTAATTACTTTTTAATATCAAACCAAGAGAGAGCGGTGAAGCTGATGACTGAACATTATCATCGATGGTATCCTAAATCATTCAAACAGATTTGTTACTAAGGAACCTAGATATCACTCATTGTCCCTTTCTATGTCGCTGTGGCTTTTAGCAGTTCAGGCTTATCATTAATTTTTAGATTCAGTGGCGTTTCTCAGACCAGCCACGTAATTGAAGAAATTAAAGCTTGTCATATATCTCTCTATTTTCATACAACTGAAGGACAGAAATGGTGTGTATAAAAATAACAATATTTCTGTCATTATTTATCAACATTACAAGATATTTATTTTCTCTATCATAGGTTGTAGTTTGTTACTTCTCATAATAAACCCTTTCTGAAATTATGATGACAACATTTTACTACCTGCATGACCTCCCGCATGAATATCAGCTGTATAATCATCTTGCTGCATTTAGATTATTGATGCTTTATCATTCGAGATTTGGAAATGGAGAACTTCACTGTTCAGATTTCATCAAGGCAGTGGAGAGGTGGGAATGAATTTAATTTGTTTATTCATTGCTTCCTGCAGATTCCTTCAAAAATCAATTTGCCTAGTTTAATGTTCAGAAAAGTGGTGTGAAATGCATTTCAACAGTTGTTATGAGGTGTAAGTAAGATCCTTTTAAAAAGGGTCATATTTTGAGAAACTGAATTTCCTTTTAACTTGAAAACTTACTTTAATTCCCTCAAGTAAACTTTGTAAAGGATGACACAATTATTCAAGGATGTAACAATGCAAAAGTATTTTAGACCTGACAGAGCCCCTCCAAACCCAACCCAACCCAAACAACCTCTAAGTGTTATTATTTACTTCACATGCAAAGATGACCTCCACAATCTCTTTACAGATTTTTTTTTTCACCAAACATTAACCAGACAGTGTTTTTATTATGTTTTCACTCTGTATTCCTGTTAAGCTTGAACACAGAATCCCTCTCCCATTGTGAATGAATGTTTCATTAACATATCTCTAATTAAAGTAGGCAAAGATGGAGCTGATGATCAAATACTTTTGGTTCTTGCTTCTTTTTAGTATCGCCTGCTCATTATTGTAATGCAGCTTCTGATTACAGCTATTTGTGTGCCTCCATCAATCTGAGGAAAGCCAATTTGCCTTTCAATCCTGTGATGAGCAAAGTTAAATCTAAAGCAAAACTATAAACACACGGCTGGGAGATGTCATGTTTTCAGCTGGACCATGTAATTGCCCCTGTAGCCTTGTTAACATACTTACAGTGCTGTTTAACTAGCCAAAGATCTGGAAAGAGCACAACATCTTAAAATTATCATGTTTCCTTTCTGTGTTGGTCTTAAATGGAGACTGGTTTCATTTGCATAATTATAGGCTGTTAACATTAATTCATATTTAAATAATAATAATAATAATAATAATAATAATAATAATATGTTTAATGAAACTATTTAATAATAATAATAATAATAACAATAATAATTTGGTCATCAGGTTATTTACATGAACACATATACAATGGGTATAGAGAATAATAACCCCCCACACCCCTTTAAAATATGTTGTTGATTTGCAGCCTGGAATGTAGACATCACAGTTTTTGTTTTATCCAGCAGTTGTTTGACATGTTGGTGTTATATCTTCAACCTGGATGTTATAAGTTCCACTGAGTAAATACAGCTGTATACAAAATGTGTGTCCGTCTTCATTCCAGGCTCCAAAGCAACACAATGTGATTATTTTAATAGTTGTGGTGTACTATTGATTAGAGATTTATTCATCAATTGTACAAATCTTAATTATTTATTAAACTGTATGTTTATTTATTAAACTATTTTGAGGTAGGAGTAATAGTAGTCATCGTCGTCGTAAACCATAAAAAAAAAAATACATGAAATATAAAAGTTAACTCACATGAGGTGAAACCTAAAAAGATATATTTCAGCTAATTGCCTTTTTTTTAATATAAAAAAATAATTAAACCTGAACACTATATATATATATGTGTGTGTGTGTGTGTGTGTATGTATTATAAAACGCAATATATTACTTAAAATGAAAACATTTGGCTCATTATACCCCATTTTGTCTTTTATTGGTGGTTTCTTACTCCTGTTTCTGTCCTGTGATCTCCTGCCTGTTTTTGTTTAATTAAGAACAAAACTAATTTTATCAAAATTTAGACTTCGAGATCAGTTTTAAAATGACTCATGCAACTGGATTTTATAACTGTAACTATTAGTTTCATATGACATTTGTCATATGGCATTGCCTAAAACTGGCTAATCGTAGTTTATTTTGCATTAAGTACATGGGAAAGGCAACTTCACAATATCATTAGATCGTTAATTGTTTCATGTCAGGTTTTAAAATTCTTGTCGAGAGTAATCCTCATTCATCAAACCCATATTATTTTCACAGACACAGTAGGTGGTCAACATATCAAATCACTCAGCAATATGGAAACAGATACATATTGCAACCAAAAAACACCCAGATTAAAAATTCATTAATTGCACCACCCGTAGATACATTACCCACGAGTAGCCAGACAGAAAAGCAATGACTGGCGCGCTCCTCACTAATGGATGATATGGGAGATGTTTGCAAATGAAAGTGTACGATCGCCCTTTGCCTTCCCAGAAAATATCAGCAACCGGTACAACATAACTGATTGTAGCAGAGCTCGACCGAGGGCACATTTGATAATGGCTTTCATGCTATCATTTGTGCAAGAGAAATTGTTTTCTCAACCCTAGATCAGTGTTATGCAGATGAGCCCATTATCTACCAATTTGAGCTTATGTCTACCTGCCCGTTTGATTGAGTTGTCTGCAACTGGCTCAGCATAGATCCTCGCCTGAAGACCTTTTCTGGCTTTCTGACTCCAGATAGAGGTTGTTTTTGTTTATGACAACAGAATAAATAGGTTGATGAGATGTGTTTGTTGATGTATGGTATACATGGAGGCTAGAACATCTTCGTGCCTAATGCATTGATTTTCTTCCCCAGACCAGTTAAGGATGACCGGCACCAAGACTGGTTCCCCTTGTCTACACTTAATGTAATCTACCATTGATCAGGGGAAGAAACAATGCAAATATAACATCTCTGTATTAATATAATTCTTTTTTTCTGTTCAACAAAAGCCCAAATGAAGAAGCATCCATGCGAGACAGGCAGGCAGACAGGCATCGACTCTATAAATAAGCAACTGTTGTCCGGATGCAGTACCCGTTTGAAGTATTTACCCATGAGGATTGCAGGGCTGCGGTCATGCTTCAAGTAATGGTGTGATGAATTGTTTTTTCCTTGGAGTTTGAGAGTGTAACGACAGAAAGATGGGCCTTTAGTGGTCCCTGTGTGGATTATTGTTAAATAGTGGAAAAAAAAGTGAAAGTACATTTTGGAACAAATAAAATGTAGAGGCATCAAAACGCACCACCTGGATTTTGGAATGCAATTCTCAGGAAAAGTAGAGGAATTTTGGACATAATAAAAAGTTTAATAAGCTTAATTTGCATATGTCATGAGTCCGGACCTGGTGTTTCTCCCTCTCACCCCCAGAGGGCGCCTTTCCCTTCCTCCTGGACTCCTTTACCTTAACTCTACACACCTGTTCACCTACTCTCACACACACAACTGTTGCCCATCCTGTTGGCTATTTATACTCTTTCCCCATGCCTCTCTAGGCAGAATATTAGTTGTTGTATGTTGACTAACGCAAGCACTAAGTGGCTATATGTTGTCGTATGCCTGTTTATGTTCCGTTTTCAGGATTTACTTTGCAATTTTTTTTCCCTCTTTGGGGTAGTTTCAGTTGTGTTTTTTATTTACTTTTGTGATTTATGAATAAAGACCTGCATTTGGACCCAGACCCATGGGGTGTTCACTTACCCGGCCGTGAGAGAATAATCCGCCAAACATGGGTCCAGCATGGGAAGTTCCTCAATGGTGCATTGAGGACTAATCCAGGGACTTTGTGGGAGCAGCTTGCCAGTTGGCATTTTTTTATTATTCCTAGTATTTTTTTGGCCATTTTCTGGTGTGCCCATGACAGCCATCAGAGAGCATGCCTCCCAGATCATCGCCTCTTGCATTGGACTTCAGTTCCCAGTACCCTTTGCCAAACTATCATGCCTAATTACTTCTAGCTGTTTGTCATTTAGTCAATTTAGCTCACCTTCATGTGGACTCAGCGTTGTTTGTTGAAGTATTGTTTTGTTACTCTTGCTAAATTCACACTGTAGGCAAATGTGCCCCAAATCTGATTTTTTTTTTTTTTTTTTTTTTTTTTGCACACATGTGAATCGGATTGATCATTGATCATATCAGCGTGAACAGCAGAAACCACATGGAATCTGATCAGTTCAATTCTGATTTGTCCCACCACTTCCATATGTGGTACTAAATCAAAGGGGAAGTCATGGCCTAATGTTTAGAGAGTTTGACTCCTAACACTAAGGTTGTGGGTTCGAGCCCTGGGCCGGCAATACTATGACTGAGTTGCCCTTGAACAAGGCACTGATCCCCCAACTGCCCCCCGGGTGCTGCAGCATAAATGGCTACCCACTGCTCCGGGTGTGTGTTCATGGTGTATTTGTGCGCTTTGGATGGGTCAAATGGAGAGCACAAATTCTGGGTATGGGTCACCATACTTGGCTGTATATCATGTCACTTTCACTTTAAATCCATTCCATGTCAGATATTTTGCAATGGGACCGCAGTGTGAGCGATCATGACAGAATTTGTGCTGCTTTTATGTCACTATAGATCGACATTTTTCATAATTCCGTGCTGACGGGAGACACTTCAGAGATTTTATATGCCAAAGTTATCAAGACTGTATAGCGAAAGGTAATCAGTGTAAGTGTGATGTGTCAGAACTCATATAGTGACAACTCTACAAGCAAAACATGAGGACTCGTATCATAAAGTTTCAAATCTCTGCTTTCTTTTGATACATCATTGTCTTTATTTTTTCTAATTGCCTGTGCATAATGTTGCTGGCTTCTGCAGGAGATCACACATATAAATAAACGCATAATCGCTTAGTTTATATCCTCCATGTTTACTTCTGTATGATGGCACGTTGTGCAAGTGTTGCCAAATCCACATTTTCCCAGTGGAATTTGGCTACTTTTTCCTCTGTTGCCACAGGATGTATTTCAACTTTGTGGGTTGATGGCACTAACTTGATGTTTATCTTCCTGAACACGATTGGGCTAGTTTTGGACTAGTTGTGAGAAAGACCTGGGCTGATTTTGTTGTGAAAATCTGGGAACCTATTTGTATCCTTCTTTTGCGCATTTGTTTCCGCTCAGAACCATGATCTGTTAACACTGAAAATCTGATATGGGGCACATTTAAAACAATGTAGCCTCCGTGTATTTGCTGGTGCCTGTTTCTTGATTACTTTGTGCTGGTTCTTTTTTGCCTTGTGTGGATTACTCTTTTTGGATTTTCCCAGTTAGAGCTGTATTCGGATCTTCTACAGAGTCTCAGTGTTCCATGACAAAAAACTTCAACCAAACACCATATCCAGGACCTAGGCTGTGTTTCTCTTCTTTTTGGACCATGGATATTTGGATTATTTCTCCAGCTGCTAAGAAGGAGTGGATGGCACGACATTGTGCATTGACTGTGCTGCGCCAAAAGGAGATATAAGTCTTAATGACCCTCTGCCTCAATGGGAGATGGAGGGACTTAGGATCCTGGATTTCTGGGGCTTTATCAGTTATTTCCATCATCATAGTCAGTGGGCAACCCCAGGTCAGCCAGAACCCTTTCTGCAGGGATTTTCTAATCAACCTTTCCTCATTAAGTCAAAACCCTAACTTTCTGACCTTCTCCCACTGAGAAGCAAAGGTCGAGAAGGACGAGGGGAGCAAAGTCCCCTCCTGTCACTCCAGAGCCTGTTCCAGAGGAAGCAGTTCCAGGGCCTGCTTCTGACAGTGTAATGTGCCACACCAGAGTCTTCAACCATCACAGACACCATGTCAATGTTTCAAGGCATCATGAACATTGTACATTAAGCTGTTAAGATAGCCCCTAGGCCTGGAGTAGCCAAAAACAGTCCTGCAGAGTTCAGCTCCAACCCTAATCAAACACAACTGAACCAGCTAATCAATGTCTAAGGGTTACTAGAAAACTTCAGGTAAATGAGTTTTTATAAAGGTTGAATCAAATCTCTGGAGTAATGTAACTCCCCATGACCGATATTGGCTACCTCTTCCCTAAGCCTTTTGAGAAGGGTGTCAAATCTGGAGGACACACCACCAATGTTGGTGCGAGCACCTGGCATCTCTGCAGTTGTTGCTAGTCTGGGGGTCTCTGGATGTGGTGCCAGTGTCGGTTGCACTTCACGGTTAAGGCGTTGGCCATTTTGTGTGTTTGGGCTAGACCCTCTACTGTTCCTCCAGAGTATTGTTACTCCCACCTGTCTGTCTATCTGTTGAAAAGTCCGCTCCAGCCCATGAGTGTATTCCAGAGCCTGACCCTGTCTATGAGTCCACTCCAGAGCCTGCTCCAGTCCATGAATCTACTCAAAACCCGCTCCAGGCCATGAGTACGATACCGAGCCAACTTCAGTTCATGAATCTGCTCCAGAGCCCGCTCAAGCACCAAAACTTTGTTCTGTGTTGGTGTCAACCTGTGAGCATCTTACCTGTTATTTATTAATCACAGAAGTCTCTCTTGAGCTTCCTGCCTGTCCTGTTTTGACTACAGTGACCTGTGAATACCTTGTCTGCCCTGTGACGACCAAAGAGGTTGTCTCTGAATTTTCAGAATGTCCTATTGCAGCAAAGGAGGCGGTTTCTGAGTCCCTTGCCTGTACTGACATGGCCGTGGAAGCTGTCTCTGAACTCTGAGCTGTTCCTGACTCGACCCAGAAAGTTGTTTCTGAATACCCTGCCTGTCCTGTTGCAGCCAAGTAGGCCACCTCTGAACTTCCTGACCCGTTCGCTTATAATGCTGCAGCCACAAAGGCCGTTGTTAACCATCTGAAGTCGATTAACATGTATACGCATTATGTGGCATTTTCTCCTGTTTTTACCCCCGAAAATAACTTAAATTACACTTTCAGTTTTGATCGTACAGATATTATATATATTATAATATTATTATATATATTATATAATTATTATATATATTATATAATATATAGGGGGATATATTATCCCCCCTAAAAAACCTGAAAAAAATATTCTAAATACATCAATCGAATCTGTAAAGGGTCTAATTTTTTTTTTGTTTACAGACATAATAACAACAAAACTTTGTGCACTTAAACAAGGTGTACTGCCTGCAGCCTTTGTCTGCACTGATCTTCATATACAAAGGCGTCATTAAAATAAACTGTAACTCAGTGAATACTCAACGAAGAGACATGAGAGAGATATCTATAGAAAGCCTGACATGTCTACTTTTAAACTAAACAAGTGCTGCCGAAAACAAATATTATGTTTTAAAGTAATCCATATGAAAACAATGTGATGTCCGTTTTTCATTTCTCCCTTAATTATCTTCTAATGTGACCACGTCCCCTCACTGAACGCGCTATTCAGATTCTAATGTTTTAGTGAAGCGCACAGCTTGAATACGCCCACACAACATAAGACAACGCAATGACACTGTTCTTCAAGTTTTATTTTATTCTACTGTTTGCTTTGCGATGAGAGGAATAAGACCTAATTCACCCCAAAAAGATGTGATGTGGTTAAGGATTTGAGATTTGGATTTCCTCAGAAAAAAAGAATGAAACACTTTATTCAGCAGAGATCATAAACATGAGTGAGTCTCTTTGTATTTATTTACATACTTTTCACATAACGTAAACATTTTACTAGACTTCTTCCAAAGACTTTTTGCAAACTATAATTCCTGACTAAATGCATAATCAAATGAAATATTGTGAAGTTTCAATAACAATATACAATACTATACCATTCAAAAGCTTGATGTAAATAATATAAATGTAACAAATAAATGTAACTGTAACACAAGTAACACAATGCTGTTCTTTCAATTTATCCCCCCTAAAAAACCTGAAAAAAATATTCTAATCTCCTTTCAACATTAATAATAATAATAATAATAATAATAATAATAATAATAATAATAATAATAATAATAATAATAATAATATTATTATTATTATTATTATTTTTTTTTTTTTTTTTTTTTTGTAGAATATAAGATTGTTAAAATGATTTCTGAAGGATGGTGTGACTGGAGTAATGATGCAAAAAAAAAAAAAAAAATCAGTTTCAAAGTTAGCTTTGATTGTTCCTAATAAATTGTTTAACTGCACTCCCAAGTGGATATTAAATTATGTTGTGGGATAATTAAATATATTCTAAATAAACTACAAACATACAATTCTATACATTTATTTTGTCCTCACGTTTTTTCTTGTAACTCATCCCTCTCAGTGACACAGCTCACTGAAAGGCTCATTATACAGCTCATTATGCGGGCCTTTGTTTTCTCAGGTGTAAATCACAATGATATTCATGATAGTTGACTCCTACTCGCTTATGACTTTTACTATCAAAAAGTGTCTTAGAAAATGTAAATCAATGTTTGTGCTGATTACAGTGAGTCTAGACTTAAGTGTATAAGAAACTGAAAAAAAAAAAACAGATTTCAGGGCAAGACAAAACTTCTCCAGAACCTTGGACCCATCTGCAGTGCTTTGTTGGTTTTCCTGCTCCACACTGATGGTCTGCCGGCTCTGCCCTGTCTTCCAGCTCTTTCCTCTTTACCAACTCCGCCAGTTTCACCCTGGCTCCTTGGTCTACCTCTCTCTCCAGGCCCTCTTCCAAAACAAGGTATTGGCCCACCATCCCTTCCCTTGATCCAGCTCTGTCCCATCTCCCTCCTGGACTTCTTTTGACCATTGGGGGAGCGTCTGCAATCCGCTCCTTGAAGGTGGGATTATGTCAAAGCCATCAGAGGGTGTGCCTATGATAGCCACCAAAGTGCACTCCTCCTAGATCATTGCCTCTTGCATTGGACTTCAGTTTTCGATGACTGGCATTCTTCATTACTTCCTGCTGTGTGTCATTTAGCCTCAATATATACCATGTGGACTCAGCCTTGTTTGAAGCATTCTTTTGTTACTTTGTATATTTGCTGGTGCCTCTTTCTGGATTACCTTTTGCTGGTGCTTTCAGACTTTTGCCTTTTGTGGATTACTGTTCTTGGATTTTCCCATTGCAGGCTGCCCTTGGATTTTCTACAGAGTCTCAGAGTGTTCTGTGGCAAATGTTTATATTAGATGATTTTCTCCTAAATATATAATAATATATAAAGCATTTTCAAGAGTAAAGAACAAAGGTCTCCCACCTTTGTTCTTTACTCTTGAATATGCTTTATATTTTTGCCCATTTTTTATTTTTTTATTTGTTATAATTCATCTACATTCAGATGTTTTCAGAGAAAAGTGTATCATTCACCTTAAGCTGACGAATACATCCCCACTCCAGTGAGAGTGATATGACTGAATGATAGATAATTAACTGCATATTTCTTGGAAAATTTTTATTGTTTTTGTCCTCATCCTCTCTGGGGAATATGATCATGCATCCCATATGCATGAAAGATAACACACATTGCTGAAATTCCATGAAGTGAGATGACAATATTCCCAAATAAATTTAGGCATCAGACATACATATTGCTAAGTACATGCACTTTTGACCACCCTTGAGAAGTCAAGAGATGCCCCACCTCCCCACACCCCCTCCCCATTTGTACTATAAAAATAATAATTTTTGAGGTCTGTTAATTTTAATAAGTTCCCTGGGGCAATGTGTCAATCAGGATGATTGTAACATCACCTTCTTCCCTTTCACGTGTTTCATTTGAACAGGTATCATGCTATGATCTAAAGTATTGGAAAACACAGTGTTCAGCTTTTCTCTGAAACATAATTGAGGTATTTATGGAACACTGCAAACCTTTTTGAGTTTTTGGCATCAGTCTAGTTTGCTGCACTAAGTTCTGGGGTCACGGCATAGTAAGCAGACTGTGGAAAGAGGTCGGCTGGAGGCAAAGTGATGAAAATGGTGCATTGATTTCCTTTTCGCTGTGAAAATGTTAGTGGATGTAAATAGCTTGAAACACTTACGATCAGACAAATCTGCTTTTCAGTGCACAGTAAGCACTAAAAGAAGGAAAAATGGACTGAGACACCCTTTGATGCAAATCACTGCTGTATGTATTTACAGGATAGATAGATAGATTTTAAATATTTGCCATTTGTCTGCTTCATAACCCAGTAGCTGCTATGATGGAATAAACCCAATTTAATCACAGTATCAGTATTAACAATTCATTAACGATGAAATAAAATCCTTATTATAGACTTCTCCTACTTTATATGCTTATTGTGCAAACAATATTCTTAATAAGTCTGGACAAAGAAAATTCTACATTTACTAATGGAACCTTATTGTAAAGTGTTACTGGGTTGCCTACAGATGAAAAATCTGTCATCATTTACTAATCATAATTTTATCCCAGAAGATATATATATATATATATATATATATATATATATATATATATATATATATATATATATATATATATTATTGTCCATACAATGTCAATGTAGTCCAGTGTTGTTTTGAAACAAATTATTGTCTTTTGTGTTCAGAAGAAGATGAAGGTCATACCAGTTTGAAAGGACATTTTCCTTTTGTGCTAAATTAGTACTTCTCTATGAAAGTCATTGATGTGGTACATATAAACATCACTGGATTTCAGTTTAATGTAAAACCTTTTCTGCTAAACCAAGACTAAACCATGTATCAACAAATCATTTGAGGAAGAGAAAAGAAAGAGCACATTGAAAAAGAAAAAAAAAAAAGTTTCCATTTAAATAATTCCATTTAATGTGAACAAGGCACCGTGCTCAAAGGGATCATAATAATTCTTAATGAAATACATCAAAGTCACTGGCTGTAACATTAGTGCTCTCTTCTTAGGAAATAAATCCTCTTGTAAGTGACTGACAATGTTTGAGTCATACAAAAATTTACGTCAGGACATGGATGAGATTTAGAATGAGGATAATTAAGCCTAAATATATACGCAAGCACATCTACCCACAAGACAGCTCACATCTACACATTCTAATGGGCATTCTCATAGTCACATTTTAAAAACCATTAATTATCATTCATGTGATTGTCCTGGTTAGTTACACTGGAAATACCTATTTTCAAATAGCAATTCTACTTCACAGTGTTCCTAATTGACCATATAGAGCTCCATGTGGTAATGTGGTGTGATGGAAGCATTGCAGGGGTTTTATTACATTTAAAGACACTAAGCGCTGTCTAATGTTTCTTTTACTGCCTGGAGTGTGAGCTGAATCTTACCTGTTAAATATATACAGCGGTTAATAACAAATGCAATAGTCTGTCAGCAAATGCACATTAAATTATTTACTGTTCAGTCAGAGAGGATTGCAGTTCCTTAGGCATATTAAACAAGGTCTTGCAATTTCCATTTATTTATTTTCATTTGATTTTGAATTTCAGTTTCCTTTTAGTTATTTTATGAAGCACAAATAAAGGTTGTGCTTAAAACAGACCAAATCAGGTAGAAATATCTCCTTAAGCTAAAGTCTATGGTTTACAAATTTTAATATACCATCATATGTTGCTCTGTCTGTATTTACTGCCGGCCAAATGTTTGGAGTTATTAAGACTGTTTAATGCTTTTGGAAGAAATCTCTGCATTTAAATAATAATAAAAAAAAAATACAGTAAAAACAGTAACAGTGTAAAACATTACTACAGTTTAATATAACATTTTCTATTTGAATATATTTTGAAATGTAATTTATCCCTGTTTATCATATTTAATATGCTTTGTGTATGTGCTCTGATCAATGTTTATATGCCAATAAAACCTTAAAATCTGTTCACCATTTTAAATGATCATCCATGAATAATCTCTATGAGTTCTATTTAAGTGTCAATGAAATACTATTATAATTTTTATTTTTGATATAAAACAGTAAATAGCTTTCTTACAGTAGTAGCGCATTATATTTTAAGTAGTGCAGATATTTTCATTTTAGTCCTAGTCTTAGTCTCGTCGGAAATGTCCTAGTTAGTTTGTATCATATTCGGTCAACCTTGTCCTGTTTTTGTTTAGTCAAGTTTAAGTCAATTAAATGTATGAGCATTTTAGTCAGGTTTTAGACAATGAAATGTTATTCATATTTTCGTCATGCTGTATAATGACAAAAAACTATGTTTGCTCAAAATTATAATAATAATTATGACTGTTGTCATTTGAGAACATTTCAGGTATTTTACTTTCACCAGTAAGCACAAATCTAAAGAATTTGGACTCATACATGGTGTAATTTACCTAATCAAGAGTAATTTATTACAGGCTTTTCATCATATAAATTAATACAAACGACTTTATTTCTACATTATTAAAATTGCTAATACAAACAAAACATATTATAACAATAAAAGTAGTAATTCCACTAATTCCAAATTGCATCAGCCTATTTCTCTTCTACAACAACAACGGTTGAGTAAGTGCATTTATTCAGCAACCACAATAGCAAACAATACAGTCGACATCTCATGACAGGACACAGACCGGGCTGAGTGACGTTTTCATTTAGATCGCTAAACTACAGCTTGTTTGTCTGTGTTTTCAGATCATCACAGTGGCACTTCTACAATGAAGAGCGAGTGCGTGTACATGAATAAAATAAGCAAAACACTAGGCAGAAAATATATCATTGTAACAGCGAAGCTCTGATTCTGAAATTTGAACTTTTGATTTCTGGCAGCCGCACTCATGAAAACTCGAGTAGTAGAGGCATGAAGAGCAGTCTGCAATAACATTTTGTCTCCTTTATTGATGACAATAAAAAGGAGGATTTTGGTCAACATTTTATTTTAATTTTTTATATATACATTTTAGTCTTGTCTTATTTCGTCAAAGAAATTGCATGTTGATATAGTCATAGCTGTTGTTTGTTCACCTTATTAATGTTTCGTCTTCGTCTCATCTTAGTCATGGGAAAAAAGCTCATCAACAAACGTTTTTCATCATAGTTTTCGTTAATGAAATTAACACTTCTGTTAAACTAGTGTCCGGATGCAGTCATAGATGAAAGTCTGAATGGTTTGAAGGTTTGTTGGTGTTGGAATTGCGATCATGTTCTTCCAGGTTTGTAGAATGTTGAACACCAAATATGTTTTGTACAGACTGGGTGTATGAAAGGCAAGAAGGTAAGAAGGCCGGAGAAATGACAATAGCGAGCATACTGATATGAGGCCTTTTAACTTGTATGAAGGTCACTTCTCCAGGGGGTCAGTGAGCCAATGGTGACAAACTTTCGGAGGGGAGGTTTACGACTCTTTAAACATTGCATATGTAACGTGACTGGGTGTTGATGGCAAAACAATTCAATATTCCTAGAACACTAATGTGATTCATGGGTATCAACATATAATATACCCTCATATAGATCATCAAACATGGTATAGGTGAGGTTTTATTAACAAGTGGTTCTATATGTCTGCCTGCTAAGCGTGTCCCTCATCTTAGCCCACCATCTGCCTTGATCTGCTATAGGGATCTTCCTCTCTCTAATAGCAGTAGCACTGTAGCAGATCTAGACTGCCAAACCTAAACACATTCTTTTTACTTTAACAAAGATTGTAAAATCTATCCAGTAAGTTATAATACTGACCTTAACAAACTTTCTTAGCAAAACCACCATTACAGTATATGGCCTGTTTTAGGTTGTTTAGATGTTGATCACAAAACCCGCTGTACTGCACTGTAGCCTAACATTTAGCTTCATTTATTATTGTTAATATGGAGACTTGTGGATGAGAGATTGACTTTTCGTGTGAAGGTTGGCGATGTAGTTCTTAAATCAATTACCAGCATTGTGATTTGTGAACTCTAAAAAGCACCTCTAATGGCCCATTACTGTAAGTTCACTCTGATATGTTCAACATTATTCCAGTTATCGTCCATCACAGACACCTAAAGATCTTCAAACTGCCTTTTATTTTCCCTGAACATGTTTTTCCTCAAACATTTCTGTGCTAAAACTATTCTCAGGAGCTGAGTGTGGCGCTTTTGTGAGAGTTGTTACAAAATGCTCTATGATAGACACACATAATGGAGGAGCCAGAATACGAGTGCCTGCCATAGAAAGCGGAAATATCCGGAGCATTGAAAGTTATTTATTGAGAGTATGTGAAAGAGAGAGAAGCTAGAGGATATGCGAGACACAGGCAAACATCTGTACTTTGTGTCAGAATTTGGCAGAGCTCACATTGAGATGTTTTTTTTTTTTTTTTTTTTCAGTATGAATAAACAGTTGCTTTACAGAAAGGCAGATTACAAGCATAAGGAGATGTCTATATGAATTTCTGGTTTCCCCCAGGCTTGATGAGCTGGGGTAGTAATGCCATTCCAAGCAATACAGCTTTACATAAATGATTAACTACTTGGACAGATGAACCATACAGATTGCCAATCACTCAGCAGCAGTAGTTCTTTGTCTATTGCCTTAATAATATTCATTCTTTAAAGCTGACCCAATTTCTTGTATGTGAAATATTTCAGCATTTCAAAGTTTAAAGTATTATGAAATCATTGACTTTAGACATCACCCGTATCTCAGAGGAAGGTGAAATCCAGGGCAAGATGTTTCATTATTAATAGCTCTAAGCCAGAACAGACACAGGCCAATAAAAAATCAGCACGGACCCTCTTGCGACCTCACCAGCTGCATTGCCATCCCCCATCAAGCTTATTCCAATCATATTGGCTGTTTATTAGTAATTATAAAGCGCTTACTAATCCTACCACATTTCTAAACTTACCAACCATATGTTGTAGCAAAGTTGTAGTTAACAGAGATGTATAAAGTACTAGAGACCCATACTTGAGTAAAAGTACAAGTGCTCTATCAAAAAAAGTGACTTGAGTAGAAGTTGAAGTGCTTTTTAAGCACCACACTTAAGTAGAAGTACTAAAGTATTCAACATTTTTTGTACTTAAGTATTGCAAGTAGTCTATTTTAAAATGTACTACTCAAGTACTGAAAGTAAAAGTACAAGTATTGTGTTATGTAGTTTTTAAAGAAAGTAGTCAAAAGTTTGAACATATTGTTTTTACTATATCAAATGATTAACCTAAAGGACAATCACATTTCCTTTGACTGACTTTTTGTAAACAAAAAACAGATTAAAGGGTTATTTCACCCAATTTGCAAAATTATGTCATTAATAACTTACCCTCATGTTGTTTCAAGCATGTAAGACCTCCGTTTATCTTTGGAACACGGTTTAAGATATTTTAGATTTAGTCTGAGAGCTCTCAGTCCCTCCATTGAAGCTGTGTGTATGGTATACTGTCCATGTCCAGAAAGGTAAGAAAAACATCATCAAAGTAGTCCATGTGACATCAGAGGGTCAGTTAAATATAAAAAATAGCAAAAACTACGACTTTATTCAGCATTGTCTTCTCTTCCGTGTTTGTTGTTAGACAGTTCAAAACAAAGCAGTTTGTGATATCCGGTTCGTGAACGAATCATTAGATGTAAGCGGATCTTTTTTAAACAGTTCACCAAATCGAACTGAATCGTTTTAAACGGTTCGCGTCTCCAATACGCATTAATCCACAAATTACTTAAGCTGTTAACTTTTTTAATGTGGCTGACACTCCCTCTGAGTTAAAACAAGCCAATATCCCGGAGTAATGCATTCACTCAAAGTCTCAAACAGTACACTGAATGAACTGATGTGAAGAGAGAACTGAAGATGAACACCGAGCCGAGCCAGATAATGAACAAAAGACTGACTCGTTCACGAGTCAAGAACCGTTTACGAATTCGTGTCCGATTCGAGAACCGAGGAGCTGATGATACTGCGCATGTGTGATTCAGCGTGAAGCAAACCGAAGAGCGCTGGACCGAACTGATTCTTTTGAACTGATTCTGAGCTAATGTTATGAGCCCAGGTAAACCGAAGGCTTGCAATCATCGCCAATGACGTCATTACGTCGAGCGCAAAAGAACCGGTGAACTGTTTTCTTCAACCGGTTTATTGAATCGAACTGTCAGAAAGAACGACTGGTGATCCGAACACCGATGCAACCGGTTCTTCACTCGTGAATGAGTCATTATCTGGCTCGGCTCGGTGTTCGGCTCGGTGTTCATCTCTCTCTTCACAGCAGTTCAGTCAGCACGCACAGTCTTCTTAATCGCTTGATTCGCTCAATGATGTGCCATCTTCATCAAACCTGCCATCTACAGTTCTGGCAGTGGTAATGTGGGTAACAAGTAACGATGCAGCACATAACAAAAATAACGGAGTAAAAGTATTAAACTCAACGAAAATATGTACTGAAGTAAAAGTGGAAGTAGGGGAAAAAAATAAGACTCTAGTAAAGTACAGATACCGCCTTTTAGTACTTAAGTACAGTAGTGAAGTAGTTCTACTTCGTTACTATACATCTCTGGTAGTTAATAGTAAGTTAATAATGAGAATCTGTCCATAAAGTAAAAGGTGTCCTTGATTTCTGTAGTTATATTAATAATTACACTGTTGATCCTACCACTACTACTTTTCCCAACCCTAAACCTAACCAAAGTACCAAAGCTGTCCCTAAACTTAACTATGTCCCACCTCAATGGCAACAAAAGTGTTTTACAGTACAAGAAGAACATAAGTACACTGTACCAAACAAATGTTTTTGATGTACAGTAACTACATAGTAATTATTGTAGTTATAGAGTAGTAGTATTATAGTGGAACCACCAACTTCCTTAATACCAGCAACATTCTCTTTGAATGCCACACTTCAGCCAATCTCTCGGTTGGAATGATCATGAGACAGGTGGGACACAGAGTTTCTACTTGACTGGACAAGATAGAGATGGTGGCAGGGTCCCTACTGGTGGGTAGGAGAGAGATGGGACACAGGCTGTATAATGTATCAATTATGAAAGAGTTGGGAAGAGGGCTGCTGAATGGAGTGAGCATGAAGCAGATAGGACACAGGATTCTGACTTGAGTCAAACACTTAAAATAAAGAGTTGAGGGCTTGTAACAACAGGGCAGGCATTGTGTGATGAGGTATATCTTAGGTTATTAGAGCCTCACCAATGCTGCTGTTAAATGGCAAGCAATCATCTCCCCAGGAGACTGGTTTGTTCCCCGTGGATTCACAACAGTGTCTTTGCAGATCCAGCAAGCTACACTGAGCTGTCAGGCCCACACTCCAGTGGGAGAATGTGTCACAATTGATGGTCCAGGATTTTAGGCAGCTGAATGGTCTGTGATGCTGAAGGAAGCAAAGACATGACACCATGAGAACCTCTCAGGCCATGGACCTCAGGGATTGCACCCTGCCCTTACCTGGACAAAGCTCCACTTTACACTTCTCAATGAAAGTCTTTCCATAGAAATAACACAAAAGTAGCTTCAGATCTTAGATTTAAGCTGTTCTTTTGTAATTGGTCAAATATAAGGAAGGCATACCTTGTATCTGTATGTCTGTCCCTTTATCTGTTGTACATTTATTTACTGAAAAATGACAATGTCTCTGACCTTTGATTCTCAGGCCAAGGTGAGGGTAACCTATACAGTAGGTCTGCTTATTACATCATACTTGATTTTTTGAATTTGTGCCTGCCTACTTGGTGTTTTTTGGATGACAGATGCAGATGCAGAGACAGATGCAGAACAAATGCCTGGTATCACCACTTCCTACTCATAACATATGGGAAATAAGGCTCTTCCACAACAACCACATCCAGGCTGCAGTCATTTCACAACTCCCTCCTGGCCAGAATCATACATACATATTCCCTCACTGCACAGCTTGTTTTTAATGAATAGAGATTTCCACATTACACCCTTTCTCAGTTCTCTTCACTGACTGCAACTACTTAGTACTTAGAATAATTCCTTACACTTGTGAAATTTAACTAGCACTCCACAACATTAAGCCTTATACCAAAGCCAATCTATATGACATGTGCATACATGTCCTGTAATTGCAGATATTGATAACAACCACCGTATTACATATGTAACAGGTATATTTACATTTACATCATGCACTGGGTTCACCTGGATCTTGTGATAGCATCCGTGAGAATGCATGAATAAGTCTGCTTTTCTTAGATCGATACTATACAAACAGTATGGACTGGATATTGATGCACTTGGAATTTGTCTCCAGTAACAATAGACCCAAGGCTATTTGTGGGTCCTCAGAGGATCATGATTATTCAGCCCCAGTTTTATTATCCTTCTTTTTGAACCGATTAGAAATCATCTGGGAATAAAACACAGATGAAAAGAGATTTTTGGACACTGTATGTATGTATATAACACTCTGCTGAAGGACTGTGAATTGAGTTTCTCTTCATGGATCGCTGCACTGATTTTTGTATGAGGTACAACTGATCTGCTGTTATGATAGTTTGTCGACATTCAAAGCGCACACACACACACATAACATTTACTAAAAGCAGCTCTAAAATAACCTCTTACAAATTTTTCTCAATTGCTTTGGCTCAGATCTCAAAATATTATATATATATATATATATATATATATATATATATATATATATATATATATATATATATATATATATATATATATATATATATAAGAATAATAATAAGAATAATAATAAATAAAAAAAAACAGAACAGTAAAATCAGATGTCTGAACGATTACTCAAATCAGATTTGAATTTCTTATTCATTTAAGCAGATTGCATGTGTTTTGGCACGTGTGAGCAGATAATTAAATTGTTTATAATTTGCACAATAGTTAAATGCACATGGATTATTGATCAAAGCTGATCAACAACTTCTAAACATTATTTAATTGTGTGAGCCAACATATGCAAAATGATCAAAATGATCATTTAATTATCAAAATCTGTCAGACATGCATGTATGTTCCATAAATATCTGACATGTAATGGTTGTAATGTCTTTTAAGTTGCCAAATGGCTTGCCATTGGGATTGCAAAGGGGATTTTATTATTATTATTTTTTTATTATTATTCTTTTTTTAGAATTTCAAGGAATTTTGGGAAACTTTTGGAAAAAAAAGATTGCAAATTTTCACATAAATTTACCAGAAAGGTTTTGCCCCTCTGTAACCCTATAATGAAATATGAATCACAGTCTTTCAAATCAACCAATTTTGGAACCATAGACGAGAAATGAGAAATGGATGTTGTTCCCTCAACATAGCATCTCGAGGCCAAGACATAAGGATGTCGTTACCTCGACAAAATGATCCCCTGGCCACGACATAATGTGACCTTACCACAAGTTAATATGACGTACCCACAAATTAATATCCCGTGGCCACGACATAGTATCACGTTCCCATGAGTTGCACGACAAAACTAAGTAAACTGAACAAGTTACTTTACGTGCACCGTAGATTTATTACTGCACAGCTAACTGAATTTAGTCCGAATTACTGAATGCACATCTCTATTTTTGACACTGGCTTGTCAGACTGTCAATCATAGCAATTACTCGCGACACAATTTAGCGGATTCGCTTACACTCGCATTTGCCATTCCTGAAACAGCATACGTGGACCTTTGTTCCTCTTAGACAAACCAAACTTTTCTTCAAATTGCAAATGGACTATTAGCATGTAGAGAAACCGAGCAGAGGGTGATCCTCTTATAGCACAGATGATTTTGACAGTTGACTGGAAATGACTGAGCTGTCTTATATAAAATCATGAGCTAATCATACATATAGTCAGCTGAGAAAAAAAGTAAGTGTGTACCATGCAAAAAGATGAATGTTAGCTCCATTATCCAGTACATGTGTTTTAGTATTAGCAAAAGGAGAAATTCAACAGTGGTCCTGGCTATCACGTTCGCGCTATTACTCTTCAGCGTTTTTGGATGCAAAATATTTGACTGGTGGTTGATAAAATGAGCAAAATCTAACATAGTTACATTGTACGAGATGAATGACTCTTTGGACCAGTAAGAAACCTTTTCTCAAACACCATGAAAACTACCAGTGCCCTAGACGCCATAACGAAAACTTTAGTAACCCAGATAGCAAGACACTTAAACTATTTGTTTGAGGTTTATTTTGGTGTTGTTTATTCTTTGCGTCTTGTTTTGGTTTATTGCAACAAACACTGATTTCTCCAGTTGCCACCTTTGCAAGCATCTGCTAAAATGCAAATATAATGTACTGTCTGTTGATGTTCACTATAGAATGTACTGGTGTGTGGTACAAAAGGTTAATCCAAGATTGGATCAGCTTTTATATTGGAATTAATGTAATACAGAAATTAAATAAGATATTTGCCACAGAAAAAGAATCAAAATCAAATGGGTTCACAGTACATGAACAGCCTCATTTCATGTATGATTTTATTAAATAATACTAAAATGGCATTAGTCATAGGTTTTAATAAAATGTGTGGTGTCGCCTTTTCTGCTGAAACGCATTAAACGATTGAGTCATGATTGAAACCACAGAGATGCAGATAGATTTATTTACTGTCACAGTTTGCAGTTTATAATATACTTATGTAATGTATGTCTATTAAAACTAACTAAATACAAAGTAACAATAAATAAATAATAATAATAATTAATTATTAATAATTAATAAAAATAACCACCTCGGACCCAAATTTACTTTACAGTTTATGTCCTAAATTTTTGACATTATATTGTATTAATCCCCTATCCAACCACCTAACCTTTTTTTTATTTTCCTAAAAGTACTTACACATTTTATCCACTACAAATTCTCATGTAATATGTGCTTACTGCATGACACATGGGCACATGTCACATACTGTCGCGAAGCATACCATTTTGCTGAGTGCAGAAATCCTCTTGATGAGCTGATTTGTCATTTTTGTATAATTACACAGGGCTGTCAGGGTGACACACTACAGCTGCCTGCAATTACATATGCGCATCAGCCACTGAGCTTACATGAGCAAAAATCACAATCAGCTTTCCGAACAAAGTCTCTGGTAAAGATGATACTGATTTGTGTGCTTTTGTAATAATGTCTGTATTATGTGGCTTTGTTTTGATGTTTGGCTATCTTACAGTTATTGGATGCCTTCGGTCATCTCCATGCCAAGCAAATAAGAAACACAGAATAGAGATAAATGCTCTCCAATAGAACATTCAGTTCATGTTTATTTTAGTCCATACATAATCAGTGACACTTTAGATGCTCCCTTCTGTCACACAACATACAACAAAATGTTTTAAAATGCCCTTCACACTATTTGAAAATGTATAAACTAAATATAGTAATAGAAATGTATAAAATGTATTAATTATTTATTTATTTAAGTTTGCAAGACATTGATGCTTGCATATAGAACTGCCACAGGCTCAGCATCTGCCTACTTCCACTCAATACAAATCTACATACCCTTCAGAAGTCTGAGATCACGGAGAGGCTCAAAATCACTTTTCAGAACATTTTCGCTCACCATTCCTGGCTGGTGAAATTATCTTCCCACCACTATATGGAATGCTAAATCACTGACGATTTTCAAGTGTCAGCTGAAAACTCATCAGTTTATGTATTCCCCAATTGTAAGTCATTTTGGATAAAAGCATCTGCAAAATGATTAAATGTAAATGCTAAAAGCATGTCATGAAAAGAGATAAGAAATCAATATGTTTACAATATTTAATTAAATGCATTGCCTTTGACATCAACAGTGATAGATGCAGTATATAAAGCACTTTCTCCTTTGAATAGGTCTAATAAGCCAATTAATTTGTTATGCTAATTATGAATTATTATATGCTTAGTTGCATTTTACCTTTTGGATTTAATAGTTTCAGATATTATCAGAATATTCTGTGACCCAGTATAAGGATGTGAGTCAAAGCGTTGAGAACCATTGGACTGAGAAAAATGTAATGTAACATAATGGCCTTCATCTCTGTCTCTTTTCCTCATCATGAAATTTTGCTTGACTTCCATTCTCTATATGCTCAAAAAGCGAAGCTACATGAAAATAATAAACTCTTTAGTTTTTGAAACCATGCTTAAATACAGTTATTATTTTTCCAGTTCTGTTTATTATGCTTTGTTACAGAAATAAAATCACTTTTATATAACGTCTCTTTTAAAAACGTACAATTTTACACAAAAACTACACTGAAAAGTGTAGGCCAAAGCCAAAATGTGATCAAACAAAAGCATTGGAAACAAATGGTTTTGATTAAACTATTATGCATAAAACATTTTTAAACATCGGTTTAAAGATCTTCCAACAACAGTGAATTACTTCAAAAATTGAAAACGCATACCTCGCAAGATGAATTTGAAGTGTTTTCTATGCACTTTCCTCAGAGGGAACTTGTTTTGAATAAAGAATGCTGATTGGAGAAATGTGAAGTTGCATGATTTAAACACTTAATAATGAAAGATTTTGATCATTAACATTGTAGTGAAGGGAACAAGGGGTTGCCTTTTTATTCCACTAGAGTGTGATGAGAGAACAAAAGAGTTTATTATTTTCATGTAGCTTTGCTTTTTGAGCATAAAGAGACTGGACGTCAAGCAAAATGTCATGATGAGGAAAAGAGACAGATATGAAGGTCATTATGTTACATTGCATATTGCTCAATCCAATGGTTCTCAACTCTTTGACTCACATCCTTCTACTGGGTCACATAATATTCTGATAATATCTGAAACTATTAAATGCAAAAGGTAACATGCAACAGATCATATAATCACTCATAGTAAGCATAACAAATGAATTGGCTTATTAGGCCTATTCAAAGAAGAAAGTGCTTTCTATACTGCATCTATTGCTGTTGATGTCAAAGGGAATGCATCTAATTAAACATTGTAACCCTATTGAAGTCTTTTCATGACATGCTTTTCTAACATTTACATTTAATCATTTTCCAGATGCTTTTATACAAAATAACTTACAATTGGGGAAAACATAAACTGATTCTTCTTAAAGACGCAAACAGACACTGGAACTGCATTCTAAATCATTTGTAGAGGTTTGATCGTACTTGATGGAGGTCCAGCCAGAAGAGCATTGCAATAGTCTGATGCCACAGGTTTAGAAGAATAGTTAGAATAAATTTTGGTTTCATTTCTGTGATAAATGGCACATGATCCCATCAAGACCAATTAGTTATCATGCTGCAAATTAATTTCATTCAGTTTTCAAATAATCATACACCCACTGGGCTACAATTTGTGAGTCTGGACAGATAATTATCTAACTGAAAAATTGTCACTTTATTATCACTTCACAAAAATATGCTCTCCATTAAAACTAGGAAAATTGGATTTGTAAGTAAAATGGAAATAAAAATGTAAAAAATGGCAAAATGTCTGTTTAAAACACTAAACAAAGAGCATCTGCTTTAGGACGCAGTGTGAATAAATGCCAACATGTCTGAATATTAATGGATGCATTTGTGTTTAGACTAGGGTGAATACTGGTAAAGTGGGACAATGGGTAAAGTGGGACAGTTAAGCTTAATAATTTATATCTTTACATGGATATGTTTTTTTTTTTTTTTTTTTTTTTTTTTTTTTACAAAAAATCAACACTGAGCTCATCAGTAACAAGTATGTGATAAAAAAAAAAAAAAAAAAATCTGTGGCTATGACATCACTTCCGGGGTGTGGCACATCATATTTAACAACCTTGCAGTGAACTGTGATGGTAAGTAAAATGACATTGCATTCTGGGGTAAATAATGTTAAGGTTATAAAAATAAAACAACTCATGGATCATTTGTAATTGTTACATTTTTTGTTATAGAAAGTAATGGTGAATCAGAATTTTTAAAAATCACATTCATATTATCTTTTTGGGTATTTTTTTATTAGATTTTGACACTGTCCCAGTTCGCCAATAGCATATTGTTAAATTGTGACAGGGTATTACTGGTAAACTGGGACAGCCATTCAAGTCATTCTAATGGAGGAACTGAGTTACCTTTTTATATGTCCCTCATACATTTAGTTAGTTAGCTAGATATTTCAACAAAGACTGACTTAAACTACGCCAGCTCTCATGCATTCACCATGAGACACACGCAATTAACACTTTCCACGCTCTCACGCCACACATCCATTTTCTCACGCACAGAAAAATCGTCAAGCAAAAAGGACACGGAGACAGACAGACTAGACAGAGCGGGTTACTTATTATATTTAAAAAAAATCTCAGCTCTCAGACTCTGTCACTTTTACTACGAAATTCAAACAATAAATACCGTTTTGGCGCTTGTAAATGTGATGTGACAGATCCCTATAGCGCCACGTGACACGATCATCTCTACTAGCTAATAGTAAATAAATATGAATGAATAATGTTATATTTTTACATATTTCAGAATCCAATGTCAGAAAAGAGGACAGGGGGGAAGGAGCAAAGGAAAGCAAAGAATAGGCTAGGTCAGAAGCCAGGGCAAAAGTTGAACCAATGGAGTGAGGATAGGATGAAGAGTGCGAGTACCTGCACCCCTTCTTAAAAAAAGTGATGTTTATATTATTGTTGTTGATGTTGTTGTTTATATTGTTGTTTATATTGTTATTCTGTATTTAATTTATGTGTTTTAAGTGTCCCAGTTTTCCAATAAAGGTGTCCCAGTTTGACAGTAGTGCCTTGAAAAATTTGGTTAGGGCTCATTCTGTGTTTGAGGAAGAGTCATCCATCCTGTGTTTAATGTTTCTTTCTTTTTTATGGTCTATAGTATAGTAGAGCTCCTAAGCTATTAAGAATAGTATCATATGAGCGGCTAAGACATTTGGATCATAATAAAAAAGTATGCAGAATATAAATTATCAGAAAGTGTCCTACTTTACCAGTATTCACCCTATATTTTAATTTCTTGTACATTTTCGTATATTTGGATAAGCGATCACCCAGAAATGCAATTTTATTGTTTTGTAAAACAACCATGTTCCTGTGTGATGCAGTGTGAGGTTTGATTTTGCAAAGCAAGAGTGGGGAGAAGAAGTGAAATGAGATTTGGGGAAGGTAGAGATAGAAGAGAGTCAGAGGGAAAAGTGTGAGTCATTGGATCTGACCCAAATGTCAACTTTTTTTCCCAGAGTTGTGCCACACTGAAACCTCAGGGCTAGTGAGATGAAAGCGATGAAGTGATGATTTGGGGTCAGCATTTTATTTTTATTTTTTTCACTTTCTGCTTTGGATATAATTTTAAAAGAACAGTTTGACTAGCGTTAAGAAATGTTTGCAGTCTCAAACAAAGTGAAATCTGCTGCCTACATCAAACCTGATGGTGCTATGCAAGTGGTCATACTAAATACCTGTATATTTTAGATAAATAAAATAAATATTAGTTTCTATGATTTTATTGAAAATAAAAAGTTGGAGCAATGTGGACAAAATCTGTAGTCTGTATAATATGTTGTGGATATTAACGGGTAAAACAAATAGCCTACTATAATAGATAGGTAGATACAACAGCTATGGTAGCACTTCATTTTAAGGACCAATTCTTACTCTTAACTAGCTGCTAGTGTTATGCATTTCCTAGCATATTGGCTGTTTATTAGTACTCATAAAGCAAATATTGATTCCTTATTCTGCATGACTACATTTTTGATCCATTAATCTACCCCATACCTAAACTTAACAACTACCTTACTAACGATTAATCAGTGGCAAATTAGGAGTTTATTGAGGAAAAACACTGAATTAATATGAATATGTGTTACCACAGCTATCAGTAGGGGCGAACAGGACCAAAAATCTAAAATGTTCAATCTCATTCCTTTCCAAAAATCTGTTTCTTTTTTTTTCTACCTCATGTAGAGCTATTAAATTACCTTCATTGAGATCAAGCTAAGAAAGTGGTGCTATAAGGCAGAGTATTGACTGATAATAAGCAGACTTCTTCGATTTTTAACCCCCAGCGGGACACAAAAAGCAGCAATAATGAAAACAGCCAAATTATTTAGAGGAGCTTAGAAAGGCCTTCCAAAGCTTTTCAGATGGAGCTAGCTGAAATTTCCCAAGTGCCATGATCAATACGGCCTTAGTAAGACATCCGAGGAAGGGACCTAATGATTAATCAACTGCTGGTCCTTGAGTATATATATATATATATATATATATATATATATATATATATATATATATATATATATATATACTCTGAATAGTCAAGCCATTTGAGAGAATGAGTTTGGGGACTGGCTAATTAATATTAACTTTACTATTAATTCCCTTGTCACTTGAGGCATAAAATAAAGCTTCTATAATAAAGTGTTGGGAAATCATATGAAACAAATTTTCAGCAAATATCCTCCAGTTATGAAGGGAGGTGAAAGAGACGCGTTCCCTATATAAGTTTTGCTATATGGAATGCAAAAACTATGGAGCTCAATATCTCAAAACTTCTCTGAATGCAGATAGAACCTTATAATTACAAGGCGGAGAAAAGTTACTTTATATTTAGTGATGGAATCAGGCTTCCATAGATTACTGAAAAATCACACTTAGATGACTAATGTGCCCAAGCCACTTTTATCTCATTTTTATGACATGCAAAGTGTCTTTCATTGTGGCCCTTTCAAAAAGCACATGTATTATGGATTCATACTTTGTTATATTTGTGAAAATACACTACTACTTCTAATATTACTATTAATCAACAGCAGCAACAGCAGCAACGAAACAGCAGCAAACGAAACATATTATATATATATATATATATATTAGGGGTGTAACGATACGCGTATTCGTATTGAACCGTTCGGTACGACGCTTTCGGTTCGGTACGCGGTACGCATTATGTATACCGAACGGTTCGTTGGAGTAATTAATTATATTTGAAAAAAAAAAAAGAGAGAGAGAAAGAAATATAATGATATGCGTTCAACAAGGTAGCCCAATAACCCAAACAACGTAACAGGCAACGCCCCTGACACTCCCGAAGAAGAAAAAAACACCATCTTATATGTTTATGTTAGGCTACTCAGCAGGCGCTCGCTCACTCAGTACACGCTGAAGGCTCGTTGCAAAATAGCCAATGCGTTTAACAGACTAGAAATGAGAAGATCCTCCAATAACCAACAGGTCTGGTGTTTGGGTGCACTTTGGATTCCCTTTAAGCTATAATGGTGATGGCAAGAGAGTGGTGGATAAAAAAACAACGGTATGTCGCATCTGCAACATGACAGGGTACACCAGCGGGATTACAAAAAAAAACAAAAAAAAAAACAGCGGGAATATCTGGGATATATGCGTCAGTACTATCTGGGAAAAGACGAAAAAAAGGAGAAACATGCACGCAGCAAACTATCCCTGCAGCATTTAGACACTATAGCTTACAGGGAATCCAACCCAAACACCAGACCTGTTGGTTATTTTAGGATCTTATATTTCTGGTCTGTTAAATGCATTCGACATTTTGCAACGAGCCTTCAGCGCGTGCTGAGTGAGCGAGCGCCTTAGGGGCCGTTCACATATCGTGCCTAAAAACGCATGGAAAACGCTAAGCGCGTCTTTCTCCTCCTTTCCAAAGCGCTCGGGCAGAAGCGCTCATGAGGCGTCTGTCTTTGCTAAGCAACAATGACGTGCTCTCTCCATGAGACGCGGAAATTTCAGCGAAGGATAAATGGATTTGCAGCTCTAAAAATCGCTTGCAGTAGCTCTGCTACTGAATTTATTTCTAAATTGCAATCCATATACAACTATGATCAGCTGTTCCTTCATCTTGGCTGAGCTCTCAACGTTGTTACGGGAAAGGATGAAGCTGATTGGTTGGTTCTTGTCACATGACCCGCGGTGCGCTTGCGGCATTCTGAAAAGTTGAGATGTTTTTACATTTTGCTGTATCTAAAACGTATCGAACCGAACCGAACCGAACCGTGACATCAGTGTATCGTATCGAACCGAACCGTGAATTTTGTGAACCGTTACACCCCTAATATATATATATATATACAAAATACTATGTAATCATAAAGGTTATCCACTCTAGACTAGGCTACCATGTTGAGAGGCAGCTTGTGAAACAACTGCACCTCATTTTTTAAACATTTAATAAGCACTTTGGCTCTAATTACCAAAGCATGTGGGACAAAGGTGGTCTAATCATTAATTCATTAATCATTAATCTAATTCTGAGGTAAATGGCATTTTGGGGGACTGAGAGGTGGATTGGGGGATAAAGAATAGCAGGTGGACATTCTAATCAGTAATTTAGTTCAAACAAAAAGGTTTGAAGTATGCCTGTGGAGTGCCTTTCAGTGCCTGGTTTCAATGGAAATAGTAATTTTTGTCCCACTTTATATTAGGTGGCCTTAACTACTATGTACTTTCATAAAAAATAAGTACAATGTACTTATTATGTTCATATTATATTGTAAAACACTTTTGCTGCTATTGAGGTGGGATAGGGGTAAGGTTAGGGAGAGGGTTGGAGGTATGGGTAAGTTTAAGGGTGTGTTAAGATGTAAAGTATGGGTCAACAGTGTAATTATAAATGTAATTACAGAAATTAAATACAGATGTAATTACATGTAGCTTTTTTTAAAAATATAAGTACAATGTACAAACATGTATGTACACAATAAGTACATTGTACTAAATTATTAATTAAAATGTAAGTACATAGTAGTTAAGGCCACTTAATATAAAGTGGGTCCATAATTTTATGCTTATGTATGCATGGGGCAATGCCAGGGTAAGTAAAGTAAGTTACAAACAGACATTTTTCATATACATTTTGTGAGAGAATCGGATGCTTATAAAGGGACACTGGAAGTTTCCAGTACTCAGGGAATTTAGAATGTGAGGCTTGTTTTGTTCCTGAGCTAAATACATGAACAAGTTTATACTCTTTCCCTTTGTAAATCAATATTTAATTCTGCTGCTCAGGGATCTAAAAGTACAACCTTATTCCTGAGACTAAACATGATATATGTGATGTTTTGACTTGCACATTAAATTTCTGCTTGCCTCCCCCTATAGTCCTTGTCTAGTGTCGCTGCTGTAGAGAAAGATCAATTATAGTTCTCTTCAGGTCAATCAAGGCTGTACAAATGCACATTCTTCTACTGCTCCATGTGTTTTTAACTGTCTTATGCAGCTATAGCAGGAGAGCTCATCCTTTACTTTGGTTTTTTATACGTATGGTAGACTATGGTATGTGCAAATTTTGCAGATACTGGACGAAGTATAATTTTTTTACAACTCAAAACTGTTTTTGTCTACTTTTTTTTTTTTCATGAAGTCGTTTTTAAGACATTCATAACAATCATTTTAACAACAGCACAGCACAATCCATTGAAGTCACTGTACTTCCTCACAACCTTGTTTTCACTCCAGTCCAAAAATGTAACATGATGCTACCCAAGGGGCTTTCACACCAGGTAGCTACAGAAACTTTACAAGTGGTCTCCCAATAACTAAATTTCCCACAAGGTCATTTTCCTGGTTGCATTCGCAATGCCATTAGGAACTTTGAGTTGATGTGAGCCAACTGACAGTGATGTAATTTAAGTTCAGCATTCAACAATGTCTTCAGAATCAATCCATTTAACATTTTAATCGATCTGGACGAGAACTGCACCCGTTTACACGACCGACGGGCCAGGATGCCGGGCCATCCATCCCCTACAAGCGCAGCGGCCGACGAGAAGGATGCAACTAATAGAAGAAGCCGCCGCCCCTCACGCCCCTTACCTGGACCCTTCCTCCATGAACACTGCCCGACACACACGAACCCCGCAGCACGACGAGGACACCAGATCCCCTGTTTGTTTTGGACACTCTCCCCCTTTGGCCACCTTTATCGCTGGTTTACTTTATTTTCTGTTAATAAAAGACTCTCCAAAGCCTGACGCCACGCCCACTGTGTCTGTCATTGGTTCCTCGCGTTACAATATATATGTGTGTGTTTCATCAGCCATGATGTCTGTATTTTCTGTTGACAGTTTAGAATCAGAACTACAGTGGGTATTGAAAAGAATCACTCAGCCATGATGTCTGTATTTTCTGTTGACAGTTTAGAATCAGAACTACAGTGGGTATTGAAAAGAATCACACCCCTTTAAAATTATCACATTTTACAACACGACAATGACCCAAACCGCACAGAAAATCTGACCACTCAGTGGTTAAAAGATAAAAAAACGTTTAATGTCCTGAATTGGTCAGAGGATAGCAAAACACTTTCGAACACAAACTATAAGAGCTAATGATAAGAGATGCAACTGCGAAAAAATAAAATAAAATAAAATACAAAACCCGAGGTTTTACAAATATTTACTATAAATATTAATTCAGTAAAAGTTGTTATTAAGGAAATGTTGAGGTCAGGAAAACTTTTTTCAGTCTTTGTAGAAATGTCTTGATTGTGTGGTTGCACTTTTCAAGACTTGAGGCGCTTAACGTTTTTTGAATTCTTTTTCAGCGTGTGGTCAACTACCATGACTTTTGCCCACTGCCCTGTGATGGCCCCCTTATTTCTTGGCAGACTGGCCTTCACTTTGTTCTCCATTTGATCTTTCACAAATGCTTACTATCCACAGTGAACACTAAATCTGATAATGAGGAAGGGAAATAACAACTTTTCTATAATTAAACATCAAGGCTGTGGAAAAGTGGCATGTTAATCCTTGTGCCCTGGTGGTTCTCTTGCTCCAAAACCATTAACACTTTCATTAAAGAGTTTAGTCAGGTGGAACTGATTTATTTATAGTACAAACAAACAGAGGGGGTAAACATGTGGCCGCTGTGGTTCTCTTTCCCTGACCTGTGATTCGAGTTCTAAGTATGCTAGTAGAACATTCGCATTTAGTAATAACCTAAACATATTTAAATCTACTACTACTTATAATAATAATAATAATAATTAGGGATGCACCGAATCCAGGATTCGGATTCGGATTCGGCCGAATACTGCGCTTTTTGATGGGGTTCGGTTTCGGCCGAACCTTAGGTTTTTTTTTCACCGAACCGAACCCTAGGATTGCACTATGCTGGTCGACGTCACGCGGCCGTTGATTGCGTTAAGGTGTTTATATGAAGAGGAACATGGCCCGACAGTTCGCTCTAAACTAAACTGTTCAGGAATCTTGAGCACCTGGGATGATTTATACCATAGCAATACAGAGCTAGCCAGTCACATCGGGTGCTGACGTGGCGATAAGCATTTTTTTTTTTTCGGTGAGTATTTGATTCCTCTTAGAGAGGACCTCTTCAGTGGTGGAAGACAAACCAGCAGGGATTTCCACTGCTGGCAAAAACTGCAAAAATCTACCTCTGTGCCCAGTGAAAGACTTTTCAGTACTGCTGGGGACATTCGTTCCCACACTCGCAACCAACTGTCACCTATTAATGCAGAGCGTCTTGTTTTTTAAAAAATGAAACTCTCATTTCATGTGAAAGATTAGAGGTTTTACGTTAATTTAATTATGATGCAGGATATGTGTGTGCACTTTCATTGAAAGGTTTTGGTTTACTTGGGTAAGCATAAGCTTGGTAATTGTCAAAAAAGTTTTTCTCACTTGTCATCCTGGCATAATGTTGCATATTCTTTTTATTTATTTATTTATTTTTTTACAGTTAAAGCTCCAATATGGAGGAATTTTGTAATAAAATTTCCGAAAATAACTTGCACAGTGTGATATATTACCTCCAGTTGTGTACTTACAATATCTCAAAAGTCTCCAAAGATTTTTTATATCAGAGAAATTCCGATTTTAAATAACTGGCCGTCCCGGAAAATAAATGTCGCCTCTCAGTGACGCAATGTCCGCTCTATACTTATTTTCCGGTGTAGACCATGTGATGTTCCACCACACCAGAATATCACATGGTCAAATGCGGAATTGGTGGTTATGTTATAGCCGCGCGCATGGTTTGGTTGTCGTTGTTATGGATCACGATTACTCTTTGGTGAGTATTGAAGTGCCAGTAAAACGTAAGCGTCCATATTCGGATACACGCAGACTGTGTGACAAATGGAGGAATAAAACCAGGATAAATATCGGCCAGGCGTTTACGAGATGGAGAGAGCTGCGCGAAAATCTTGGACTTGACAGAAACTCTGCTCTCGCGAGTGTATTGATAGACAGCTAAGCAAATCAATTATTTATTTTGTTATTGTACAAGTAACGTAATAGTTACAGTAAAGAGTACAGTAAACAGTAAAGGTCCAGGTCTCATCTGGATTTGATAATTCCAGTTAGGATGTATCTGTGTTTCCCTGCAACACATGCAACTGTCAATAATATCACTTATAAACAAAGTTATATTGCCCTTTGTCTAAGGTAAGGATTTTTATCACGTGTGGTGACCGAGATTATGGCAGTACAATTAAATACAATCGGATATGTGTTGTTAAAAATACATTTAGTCATTACTTGCAAATGTTCGTTCAAATTTACTTTTAGAACGATTTGTTTGAGCACGTTAAACAACACGGCATTAACCATAAACACGTAACACTGCACAACATTAACCCAAAAATCATTTAACAAATAGCTGTAAGTTGTAACGGGATAATATAATATAACATTTCACATTCCTTGCAGTTCATTAATTATGATGACATAAAATAATATGATCAGATATACAGGTAATACAAAAACGAATAAATTACCTCATCCGTGATCATGATTCGTTTATCCAATTTAGATACATTGCGATGGTGAAAACGCATTAAAAAAGACATCTCCCATCGTCACCTGCTTCATAGCGTCATCAAGCTTCGCCTTTGTTATTGTTGGAAATACGCCCTCTTGTGGTCAAAAATCACATATTGGAGCTTTAAAATTAAATAAAATGAAAAAAAAAAAAAAACATTGCTGTGAACGTTGTTTACTTCATTAATGTGTTTTACTGTGTTAATGGAATAAGGATGCGAGTAGGATTCGGTATTCGGTTTCGGATTCGGCCGAATGTTAAACAGTGCATTCGGTATTCGGCCGAACCCCAAAAATCTGGATTCGGTGCATCCCTACTAATAATAATAAACAAACCTTTTCATATCCAGTATAGACATGGTATGTTTTACGTCATTAAATAAGTCTTCGATAAATGAAGAAATTATAGAAAAATGTATGACTAATACTTACTATGTTCTTGGTGTTGCTTGTTCTTGGGGGAAATGAAGTCATTATCATGGTATCATGAACACTCATGATTCAGAGTAGTTTAGGAAGTCACTTTAATAATCCAGGAGAAATCACTGATTTATATGCATATTCATATTAGACTCTATGCAAACAAGAGCAGATGAAGAGTAAAACAAATCAGGGAGTAAAGAGGGAGCTAAACAGAAACAGTTGAAATAAATAATTAACCAGTGAATAACTAAGGAAACTGAAAAGGAACTCAGACAAGTAAATGGAAACAGAGAAAACTTTAATCAAAACAGAGCACACTTGACATTCCACCCCCACCCATGCAACATAACAGAACGATCAACTAAGAAAGGAGGGCTGTGGCTCTGGAGGAGGGAATGGAGCCAGGAGAAGGGCAGAAAATGGAAGAAGGTGATGATGGGGGACACCAGGGTGGCAATGACAGAAGAAGGAGCCAGACAAAGTCACGGGAGGGAGAAGAAAAGGTGGAGGCCTGGGAGGAGGGACTAAGGGTTTTATCTTTTGCAATGGAGCATGGCTGCAGTGGAGACCCAGATGGAGCTGAGGAGACACAGAGCCAAGGTGTCACTGAGCTTATGGCTCATTGGACCGAGGAGGAAGTGGGGAACCGGAAGACCATAGCGGAACTGGAGCGACAGAGGACAACGGTGGAGCCGGAGGGAAAGCGGAACCCAGTGGAGTAGAAGGGATGGATGACTGAGGTGCAGCCAGAAGCTAGGAAACCCATGATGGAGCCAGGTTGACGCCTAACCAAGGCAGAGTCAGAGGGATGAGTGAGCCCAGCAAAGCTGGAGACAAGGGCACATGGTGGCAAAGGGGAGCTGATTGGTTGGAGAGCCGAGGTGGATTGTGTGGGTGCTGCTATGGTTCCACTGCAACTTCAGGGCATCCACATACTAAACTGTATCAATGATTGGTTGATTCTGTCTCATTCAGACCAGATGGTGGTTCGACATCAAGATGTCATTCTCGCCCATATGAGAAAGTCGGGGTTAAGATTAACCCTCTGGAGTTAAGGTATATTTGGGGCCTAGAGAAGTTTTTTCATGCCCTGACATTTGTGCTTTTTTCAGTTTCTTATACACATCCAAATGGCAAAAGTCTAATCTCATTGTAATCAGCACAAAAAAAAAAATTATGCGCGGTTAGTGAAAAACTAAAAATGTTAAAACACTTGAATAAGGCAATAAAACACATACAGAACATTGGTTCCTGGGGCTTTTGAGAACTGAAGCTTGTAGACTAGAATTTTTCTTTCTAAATGATGTGAAAATCATCTTGTTTACTCACTTACAGAAAACAATATATTGATTTAAATTTTCTAAGACACTTTTTTTTGGTAAAAGTCATATGCGAGTAGGCGTCAACTATCATGAATATCATTGTAATTTACACCTGAGGAGACAAAGGCCTGCATAATGAGCTGCATAATAGGCCTTTAAGTCAGCTTGTGTCACTGAGAGGGAGGGGTTATAAGAAAGAATGTGAGGACAAAATAAATCTATATAATTTTATATTTTATATAATTTTATATTTGTAATTTATTAAGAATATATTTAATTATCCAACAACATAACTTAATATCCACTTGGGAGTGCAGTTAAACAGTTTATTAGGAACAATCAAAGCTGACTTTCAAACAAGAATTTTTTGCATCATTACTCCAGTCATACAATCCTTCAGAAATCTTATTTTCTACCTCCAAAAAACAAAACAAAAAAACTTCCTTGTTATTATTATCATTTTTATTATTCTTATTGTTGAAAAGAGCTGATAATTTTTTTTCAGGTTTTTTTTTTTGGGGGGGGGGTAAATTTAAAGAACAGCATTGTTTGTTACATTTGTTACAGTTACATTTATTTGTTACATTTATATTATTTACATCAAGCTTTTGAATGGTATAGTATTGTATATTGTTATTGAAACTTCATAATGTTTCACTTGATTATACATTTAGTCAGGAATTATTGTCTGGAAAAAGTATTTGGAAAAAGTCTGACTAGTAAAATGTTTACACGTTATGTGAAAACTAGTACAAGTATATAAATAAATAAAAAGAGATTTACTCATGTTTATGATCTCTAATGAATAAAGTGCTTCATTCTTTTTCTTCTGAGGAAATCCAAATCTCATATCCTCAACCACATCACATATTTTTTTGGTGAATTATGTCTTATTCCTCTCATTGCAAAGCAAAGAGTAAAATAAAAAAATAAAAAAACTTGAAGAACAGTGTCATTGCTTTGTCTTATTTTGTGTGGGCGTATTCAAGCTGAGCACTTCAGTGAAACATTATAATCTGAATAACGCGCTTGGCGCGGGGGCGTGGTCACATTGGAAGATAATGAATGGAGGCGTGGAAAACGGACATTGCATTGTTTTCATATAGATTACTTTATCAAATAATTTTTGTTTTCGTCAGACCTTGTTTAGTTTAAAAGTAGACATGTCAGGCTTTCTATAGATATATCTCTCATGTCTCTTGTACTCTCGTTGAGTTTTCAAGGAGTTACAGTTCATTTTAATGACGTGTTTGTAAATGAAGATCACCACAGACCAAGGCTGCAGACAGCACACCTTGTTTGTTATCTCTATTTTATAAGTGCACAAAGTTTTGTTGTTATTATGTCTGTATACAAAAAAGTAGACCCTTTACAGATTCGATTGATGTATTGCTCTTACCTGTACGATGAAAACTGAAAGTGTAATTTAAGTTCTTTCCGGGGTTATCAGGAGAAAATGCCTCATAACGCATATACGCATTAATCGACTTAAGAGGGATAAACATGAAGAAAAGTGTGCTTTTTACATTACAGAGGAACACTCACTGGGCGTGGTGTGGGATTCGACGACAATGCAGGCACGATTGTCCTCTGTTTGGAGTCGATCCTCACTGCATGTGCAAGAGTCAAACAAGGCCAGTCACTCACCGTCAAGCATTTTCAGAAACTATTGGGTTTGATGGGAGCTGCGTCAAATGTGATACCAAGGGGTTCTCCCTGAGGGGAAACCCACTTCACATGATCAAGGTCACACGGAGATGCTAACGTGCTTTGGACATGTGGAGGAAACCTTGGTTCTTGTCTCAGAGCCCGGTGCTGGGAACTCCTTGTCACTGTGTAATGCTAGTGACAGACATGTCTCTCATCGGTTGGTGTGCAGTCATGAGTGGCCACCTTGCTCACGGTCTGTGGAGTGGTCGCCATCTCACATAGCACATCAACTGCCAGGAGATGCTGGCCATTTTTCGAGCATTGAAACATTTTTTCCCAGATTTGAGAGATCTATATGCTACAGTCCTTCGGTCCTCCTCCCTGAAGCTTAACTGTATGTGTACAGTGCGAACACAAAGCTGCCCTGTGGAGAAGGGTGGACCAACTGCTTGTGTTCTATGGTTCCCTTAAAAGAGGTCTTCCAGCTACAAAACAGACCCTTAGTCGGTGGATAGTGGATGCTATTACTATTGCTTATGAGTACTCAGATTTCCCCAACCATTGGGGGTCAAGGCTCACTCAACCCAAAGTATGACGGCCTCCAAGGCCTTCTTGGCAGGTGTGTCTATGCAGGACATATGCAATGCAGTGCGATGGTCCACGCCCCTCACGCCCCTCACGATGGTCCACGCCCCTCCAATTTTACAGTCTAGATCTATGAGCCACTCCGGGCTCTTCTGTTATCTTGCCCTAGCAGTGCAGGCTTTCACAATATGCAGGGATTTGCATCGCCCTTTTTTTAAAGTGATTACACATGTAATTCAGAGCTGGTCAAGCTGATGGCGTTCCCATAGTGTTTTACGATGCAGTGTCTTGTTCTCTCTGGGCAACCATGGTTACATAAGTAAACTGGGACATTATGAGAGTAGTTCACATGAAATTATTAAATTATATATATAAAACTTACATTTGTACATTTGCTATCATTACTTTAAATACAATTAATTTACAAATCTCATAAACTTATATTTTATTCACAATGGAATATAGATAACATATCAAATGTTGAAAGTGAGAAGTTTTGAAATGTCATGCCAAATATTGTCTCATTTTGGATTTTATGAGAGCTACACATTCCAAAAAAAGTTGGACAGGTGGCAATAAGAGGCTGGAAAAGTTAAATTTACACATAAGGAACAGCTGGAAGACCAATTTGCAACTTATTAGGTCAATTGGCCACATGATTGGGTATAAAAAGAGCCTTTCATAGTGGCATTGTCTCTCAGAAGTCAAGATGGGCAGAGGATCACCAATTCCCCCAATGCTGCAGCGAAAAATAGTGAAGCAATATCAGAAATTAGTTTCTCAGATAAAAATTGCTAAGAGTTTGCAGTTATCATCTTCAACAGTGCATAATATCATCCAAAGATTAAGAGGATTTGGAACAATATCTGTGCGTAAGGGTCAAGGCCGGAAAACCATGCTGGATGCCAGTGATCTTCGGGCCCTTAGATGGCACTGCATAACTTACAGGTATGCTACTGTAATAAAAATCACAACATGGGCTCAGGAATACTTCCAGAAAACATTGTTGGTGAAAACAATCCACTGTGCCATTCGCTGTTGCCGGCTAAAACTCTATAGCACAAAAAAAAAGCCATATCTAAACATGATCCAGAAGCGCAAGCGTTTTCTCTGGGCCAAGGCTCATTTAAAATGGACTGTGGAAAAGTGGAAAACTGTTCTGTGGTCAGACATATTAAAATTTGAAGTTCTTTTTGAAAACTGGTACGGCATGTCATCCAGACTATAGAAGACAAAAAGGACAACCCAAGTTGGTATCAGCGCTCAGTTCAGAAGCCTGCATCACTGATGGTATGGGGTTCCATGAGTGCATGTGGCATGGGTAGCTTACACATCTGGAAAGACACAATCAATGCTGAAAGGTATAAGTTCTATACAACATATTCAATTCAATTCAATTCAAGTTTATTTGTATAGCGCTTTTTACAAAATAAATAAATCGTTACAAAGCAACTTTACAGAAAATTATGTTTCTACACTATTTAGTAGTAGCTAGTAGTTTGTGCACATTTGACAGGATTTTAGAAAAAATAAAAATAATAATAATAATACAAGACGTAGTCAGCTAGATGATGAACTATCAATATTAGTAATTAAGTTATTATATGATTCAGTCACACATTTAGCAATAATTGTTAGTTCTGTTTGTTGATTCAAGGTTAGCATCATCTGGGGTCCTCTGAGGGTCAGCATCATCTCTTCTCAGGTGTTCTGGATCCAGACTGGAGCTTGTTTAAAATCCTAGTTACCATGGGATGTAAATCCCGTGGCGAAACATAGAAACAAAATACAGACATCATTAGCATAGCTGCTGATCCAACAAAGTAAAATTAGTTTAACCCAAG
This sequence comes from Carassius auratus, assembly GCF_003368295.1. NCBI lineage: Eukaryota > Metazoa > Chordata > Actinopteri > Cypriniformes > Cyprinidae > Carassius > Carassius auratus. The sequence goes on along the minus strand of NC_039291.1, from coordinate 8,941,558 downwards.
CTAATGAATAAAAATGCACCTTTGAACAGATGCAACTACACTAACAATTAAAAAGATACATTATTCGAATGCTTGGCGAAAGAGATGTGTTTTTAATCTAGATTTAAACAGAGAGAGTGTGTCTGAACCCCAAACATTATCAGGAAGGCTATTCCAGAGTTTGCGAGCCAAATGAGAGAAAGCTCTACCTCCTTTAGTGGACTTTGCTATCCTAGGAATGACCAAAAGTCCAGCGTTTTGTGACCTTAGGGTGCGTGATGGGTTGTAACGTGGTAGAAGGCTAGTTAGGTACGCTGGAGCTAAACCATTTAGGGCCTTATAGGTAAGTAATGATAATTTGTAACTGATACGGAACTTAATAGGTAGCCAGTGCAGAGACTGTAAAATTGGGGTAATATGATCATATTTTCTTGACCTCGTAAGGACTCTAGCTGCTGCATTTTGGACTACCTGTAGCTTGTTTATTGAAGAAGCAGGACAACCACCTAGAAGTGCATTACAATAGTCCAGTCTAGAGGTCATGAATGCATGAACTAGCTTTTCTGCATCAGAAACAGATAACATGTTTCGTAGCTTGGCAATGTTTCTAAGATGGAAGAATGCAGTTTTTGTAACATTGGAAATATGATTTTCAAAAGACAAATTGCTGTCTAATATAACACCCAGATTTCTGACTGTAGAGGAAGTAACAGTACATCCGTCTAGTTGCAGATTGTAATCTACAAGATTCTGTGTAGTGTTTTTTGGTCCAATAATTAGTATCTCTGTCTTATCCGAATTTAATTGGAGAAAATTGTGTGTCATCCAATCTTTTACATTTTTAACACACTCTGTTAGCTTAGATAATTGGGAAGTTTCATCTGGTCTCGTTGAGATATATAGCTGAGTATCATCAGCATAACAGTGGAAGCTAATTCCGTATTTTCTAATAATATTACCAAGGGGCAACATATATATTGAAAATAGAAGGGGACCTAGGACGGATCCTTGTGGCACTCCATATTTTACTGATGATAAATGAGATGACTCCCCATTTAAGTAAACAAAGTGGTAGCGATCGGACAGGTAGGATCTAAACCATCTTAGAGCCTGCCCTTGAATACCTGTATAGTTTTGTAATCAATCTATGAGTATGTCATGATCTATGGTGTCGAATGCAGCACTAAGATCAAGTAAGACTAGAAATGAGATGCAGCCTTGGTCTGACGCAAGGAGCAGGTCATTTGTAATTTTAACAAGTGCAGTTTCTGTGCTATGGTGGGGCCTAAAACCTGACTGAAATTCTTCATACAGATCATTTTTATGCAGGAAGGTGCTCAATTGAGCAGACACAACTTTCTCTAAAATTTTAGACATAAATGGAAGATTTGAAATAGGCCTATAATTTGCCAGTACACTAGGATCTAGTTTTGGTTTCTTAATAAGAGGCTTGATAACCACCAGCTTGAATGGTTTTGGGAAGTGTCCTAAAGATAACGACGAGTTTATGATATTGAGAAGCGGTTCTTCGGCTACAGGTAACAGCTCTTTCAGTAAACTAGAGGGTACAGGATCTAATAAACATGTTGTTGGTTTAGATACAGTGATACGTTTATTTAGCTCTTCCTGTCCTATGGTTGTAAAGCACTGCAGTTTATCTTTGGGTGCGATGGATGAAACTGAAGTGTTAGATGTTGTAGAATTTACATTCGCTATTGTATTTCTAATGTTATCTATTTTATCAGTGAAGAAATTCATAAAGTCATTACTATTTAACGTTGGTGGAATATTTGAATCAGGTGGCATCTGGTAATTTGTTAACTTAGCTACTGTGCTAAATAAAAACCTTGGATTGTTTTGGTTATTTTCAATGAGTTTGTGTATATGCTCTGCCCTAGCAGTTTTTAGAGCCTGTCTATAGCTGGACATACTGTTTTTTCCATGCAATTCTAAAAACTTCTAAGTTAGTTTTTCTCCATTTGCGTTCAAGACTACGAGTTAATTTCTTGAGAGAGTGAGTATTACTGTTATACCATGGTACAGTACGTTTTTCTCTAACTTTTTTCAATTTGATTGGGGCAACAGCTTCTAATGTATTAGAGAAAATAGTGCCCATGTTGTCAGTAATGTCGTCTAATTTGTGTGTATTTTTGGGTACAATTAGCAGTTGAGATAGATCAGGCAGGTTATTTGCGAATCTTTCTTTGGTGGCTGGAACAATAGTTCTGCCCAGACGGTATCGCTGCGACATATAGTTAATATCAGTTATACGCAGCATGCACGATACAAGGAAATGGTCTGTAATATCATCACTTTGAGGTACAATATATATAGCAGTAAGATCGATTCCATGCGATAATTAAATCTAGTGTATGATTAAAACGATGAGTGGGCCCGGTGACATTTTTCTTGACTCCAAAGGAGTTTATTAGGTCAGTAAACGCAAGTCCTAATGTATCATTTGCATTATCAACGTGAATATTAAAATCTCCCATGATTAGCGCCTTATCAACTGTAACTAGAAGGTCTGAGAGGAAATCTGCAAATTCTTTTAGGAATTCTGTATACGGCCCTGGTGGTCTATACACAGTAGCCAGAGCAAGAGATACATTAGATTTCTTTTGCATGTCTGACAGAGTAACATTTTGCAGAAGTATTTCAAAAGAGTTAAACCTGTATCCTGTTTTCTGGGTAACATTGAGAATATCACTATATATTGTTGCAACACCCCCGCCACGACCAGTCTGACGGGGCTCATGCTTATAACAGTAGTTTGGTGGAGTAGACTCATTTAGACCAAAATAATCATTTGGTTTTAGCCAGGTTTCAGTCAAGCAGAGTAAATCAAAAGTATTATCTGTGATCATTTCATTTACAATAACTGCTTTTGGTGCGAGTGATCTAATATTTATGAGCCCAAACTTTAAAAATTGTTTTTGTTCATTTACTTTACATTTTTCTGGTTAAATTACGATAAGATTTTTTCTAGATCCTACATTATATTTATATTTATATTTTGACCTCACTATTCGGGGAACAGACACAGTCTTAATAGGTTTTACAGCGCAAGTACCTTTAGCATTTAAGCGGTTGGAACAAAACTCATCATAATGGTTATTTGAGAATTGTCTTACTAGTCACATGGAGCGAAGTGTCCTGGAGATGTTGTCAGAGAGAAGCTCCGCTCCAATTCTGCTGGGGTGTAATCCATCAGCGCAAAACAGTCTAGGACGCTCCCAGAAAAGATTCCAGTTATTAACAAATAGCAGTTTCTGTTCTTTACACCATGACAACAACCATTCATTTAAAGCAAAAAGTCTACTGAACCTTTCGTGTCCTCGTCGATACGTGGGCAGTGGTCCTGACACGACGATCGTCGCCGCGGGCGTCGTGCTGCGAACCGTCTCGATCAGGCTGCTGAAGTCCCTCTTCAGCGTCTCCGTCTGCCGCAGCGTGGTGTCGTTAACCCCGGCGTGAAGCACGACCGCTCTGGGGCTCTCGCAGTCCTTCAGGATCGCGGGTATCTGCGCAGAAACATCGAGAACACGAGCACCAGGCAAACAATGAGTGTGCACTTTACCTTCGGCTAACGTAGCACTTACGTGTCGGACGATGGAGTCTCAGATGATCACAGCGTCGCGTCCTGTCTCGCGGAGGGGAGCGAAGCGGTTCTGGATGGAGATCTCGAAGGCAGGAGGGGGAGAAGTCGTCACCCGGGACCCAGCTTGCGTCCTCCGCTGTGGATGCACCCAGGGTCCGTGGTGTCCCGGCGTCGCAGTGAAGGACATCTGGGAAGATCGCGTCCTGGCTGCACCGGGCATGCGCAGAGAAACACACGGAGTAGACGTGGTGGGACTGTTAACAGCACGCTGTATACTTACCCCGGACTTGTGAGCGTCAGCCCGGGATGATTCCAGCGCGGCTCTCCGCTCTCTCAGCTGGGCCTGCCTATGTTCCAGGTCGCGAATCTGCTTCCCCATGGCCTCGAGCTCGAGCTGCACAGAGTGGAGACATTCATCCGCCATTAAAGCAAGTAACAGTGAGTACAGCAGTGGTAATGTGTGAGAATAGAGTATTAGCAATGTAAGCGCAGTTAGCAGCAACCACGCTTGCTGATGCTAACTGGCTAAAAGCTAATAGCGGACCCGGGAGATCAAAATAAAACTAGTGATAAGATGCGACAAAGAAGACCTAAGAAAGATGAGCAATTAGAAGCCTGTATTAGACAAGAATGGGACAACATTCTTATTCCTAAACTTGAGCAACTTGTCTCCTCAGACCCCGGACATTTGCAGACTGTTATAAAAAGAAGAGGGGATGCCACACAGTGGTAAACATGGCCTTGTCCCAGTTTTTTTTTTTAGATGTGTTGATACCATGAAATTTAAAATCAACTTATTTTTAGAATAGAATAGCCTTTTATTGTCATTGCACTGTGAAGGTACAACGAAATTAGGGGTGCTCCCTCACCCATCAAGATACATAAAAACAACATACATAAAACAATGGCAGACAAACAAACAATATTCACTCATAAATGTAATAATTTAATATAAACAGTAATAAATATGTGCAAAATAGTATAAAAAGTATATATATACACCTATGTCTTCCTAACATTTTTCATATACATAGCAGCTAATAAAAATCTTTGATTATCTATAGTTATTTTAAAAACAAGAGAATGCAAAAGTACTTGACTTATTGCCTTGGGGCGATTAAGAATTAATTTCATTTAAGAGCTTGTGTGTGTAAAACCATGAGTATTTGCAGTTCGTATAGCCCAGGGGAAAAAACTGTTTGTCATCCTACTAGAATGTGATTTGGTTGACCTGTACCGTCTCCCTGAGGGCAGCAGACCAAACAAGCGGTAGGCAGGGTGTGAGGAATCAGTAGTGATGGCTTTGTTTCTTCTGAGACAGCAGGATGTGGATATGTTTTCCAGGCTGGGCAGAGGACAGCCAATTATCTTCTGGGTAGTGTTAATGATCCTCTGCACCGCTTTTCTATCCTCAACGGTTGAGCCTGCATACCAAACGCTTAAACAATATGTGAATATGCTCACCACAGAGGAGTTATAGAAAGCCAGCAGCAGCTTTGTGTCCATATTGTTCTTTCTGAGGACACATAAGAAGTGTAGCCGCTGCTGGGCCTTCTTAACCAGGGCCCTGATGTTGTGGGTCCACGAGTAGTCAGAAGAGATGTAGGTGCCCAGAAACTTAAAGTTGGTGACAATTTCCACCTGGGCTCCATTTACGAGGAGGGGGGTGTAATCCTGTCTGTGCTTCCTGAAGTCCAGAATTAACTCTTTTGTTTTTGAAATATTTAAAGGGGGGAGGGGGGGGATGCTATTTCATGCGTACTGAGTTGTTTACACTGTTAAAGAGTTGGATTCCCATGCTAAACATGGACAAAGTTTCAAAAATTAAGTTGTATGTTTGAAGGAGTATTTCTGTTCCAAAAATACTCCTTCCGGTTTGTCACAAGTCTCGGAAAGTTTTTTTTCGAGTATGGCTCTGTGCAGTGTTAATTTCGTTGACCAAGACTATGACGAAAAATATTCGTCAACTAACCTTTTTCACGGACGAAAACTAAATAAAAACTAAATAAAAAGTCAGATATGATGACGAAAAACGTGACGAAATATAACTGACACTTTAGTCAACGAATAAAAATGAGACGAAAATATATGGGAGGGACGAATGGAGAAGAGATCAAATCAGAGCGAATCTTTGAGGGTAGGTTGATCTATGCAGAAGCTGCCGAGCCATTTTAAAAAGCCGCGGCAAATGCAAGCGCAACAGCTAAACAAAGCAGCAGTTACAAAGAAAAGAGAACAACGATGAGTTTGCAGAAATTCGCACAGTTTCGAGGACGTTTTCATAACAGTTTAGTTGTTTACACAGGGAACTACACTGCGACCTTTTGAAATGCCATTGTGACCCAAATTTTTATGGGGTCGTAAATGTATCACTGATTATTTTTGTACCTACTTATGTGTAATGCTATGTTTTAATATGAGCATTTATTAAAACAGAAATGTGTATTTTAAGAATACGCTTTATAACGTGCTCCGAGCATTCAACACATCAAGTTGGCTTCAGCCCCGCAATGGGGTAAAGTTGAACTGAGCAGCTGGTTACTCGCGCAACACTGAATCGAGCTCTCCTTCAGGACGTTTGCGTCCTCCTGCACCCGAACGAACAAATACAAATCGCATTTTAAATAAACATATGAAAAAGAGCGAAAAGTGAAAGAGCTCAATTCAGCAGCGCGGTGTTCTGGTGTTCAGGGAGCAAGCAGAGACGCGTCTCAAAGTCTTCTTGCTTTTGTACCGACAAACAAAGTTAAAGTCTGTAGTTATGTCTTCAGTGAAAGTAAAGAGTTGGAAAGAAATCGGATGTGTATCTTTATAATGGATGCATTTGTCTCTTAAAGTGACCGCGCCTAATTTACTAGCTCTGCTGTCAGTGTCTTTAATGTATGAAAATGAAAGTAAATCACTCACTGCTCTTGATTGAATTACTTTGTAGTTTTAACAAGAATTTATCCAAAGTCAATCCAAAAATCAGATAGAATAGATTATATTGTTTTACTAGTGACTAAAAAATAAAATAAAATTATTAGGGACCTGAGCATGTTTTGCTTAAGTGTTTCTTTCTTTAATTGCTAATGCAACCTTTTCACACCACAGACTGAACCAAATTAAGCATTGCATCCGACATTATCAAGATGAATTTGTTGTTCTGACACAGTTTAACACAGTTTAATAGTTATTGTCATATTTTATTACCAATTTCTAAACTACAGCAAATAAACTGTGATATTGTAAGAAACGTTGAAGGTGTCTGAATACATTTTGGTTTGATTGTGTATTTTATTTTACAGTGATGACTATGCAGTGCTATTTTAAATGAACAAAAACAAACTTAAAAAAATGTAAACTTTGTGTAAATATCACAAATAAAGAAATAGAATGAACATATAATACAAATATAATATAGGTGTTTGTCTATTTCAATAATACTGTACTTCATCTTGAAAGAATGTCATATGCATAGCATATCATTCAGGAGGAATGCATATCTTTTTCAGAGAGCATGTATATTTTTCATTGAGAGCAGGCCTTATGTTTATTTTATAAATACCATTCCATAACAGACTGATGGAAACATTTAGTCAAGTCAACTAAATTGACTTTGTTCTACTAAAAAAAAACTAGACTAAGACTAAAAGACTTAAGACTAGACTAAGACTAAAACTCTTATGATATTTAGTCGACTAAAACTAGACTAACACTAAAACATTTCAGATGACTAAAATGTGACTAAAACTAAATGGTGTGTTATTCAAAAGACTAAGACTAAGACTAAATCCGAATTTGCTGTCAAAATTAACACTGGCTCTGTGTGACGTTAGATGGAGCGGAATTTCCTTACATGGGTCCTGAGGGCACGTCTGCCGGAAGAGCGCGCGCTCCGTATAGCACAGCACAGAGCACAACAGACTTCACTGATCAGAGCGAGAGCGTCGCAAAATGTCACAAAAGAAGTGTGTTTTTGGTTGCCAAGGCAAGACAACCCTGCACAGATTACCAAAAGAGAAACAGCATTAAGGGACCAGTGGATGGAGTTTATTTTTACAGAGCATCAACGGAGTTGTGCAAGTGTTTGTTCCCCTGCATTTCGAAGATGCTTGTTTTACAAACAAGGCCCAGTTTGACGCCGGATTTGCACATCGTTTATTTCTTAAGGATAATGCAGTCCCAACGAAAAAGGGTCACGATCGTGTGTTGGAACCGCAGGCTGTGAGTAAAACTGCTTCAAATATCTCTGTGTTGTTAACTTAGCTATCGGCGCGTAAGCACATCAAGTAAACAACATGCGATGTTGTCATTAAACTGCACGAGTAAAACTGCTTCAAATATCTCTGTGTTGTTAACTTAGCTATCGGCGCTTAAGCACATCAAGTAAACAACATGCGATGTTGTCATCAAACTGCACTTTCCACATGTACAGCTAAAAAAAAAAAAAAAAAAAAAAAAAGACGACAAAGTGGAACTTAGTCCTTTTCCAAAACCGCTAAGCAAATATATACAGTTTCAGTACATACCACATAGAGACGTTGTTGCTGATGCTGCTCTTGTTAAATTTCAGCCACTGGATCCGATTCTGGATCATAAATATACGCTGAATCTGACTGTAAGCCATGGTTTGTTTTGGTTGGTTTTGTCCTCATGGTGTCACCGCTTCCAAACGCTCTCAACGCAAAAGCTTACTCGCGCTCGTGATTCTTTAGCTCAGCCCACATGTCACGCCTCCAGGCGCTCGTGTTTTTCCGGGAAAAATCGGTACAGACTATCTTTCTCTTATGAATATAATAAAACTAAAGACTTTTTGGAGTTATGAAGGATGCAGTACTACTCTATAGGTACTCAAGATTAACAGGATATTGAGTGAAAACGAGCATTTCACCCCCCCTTTAAAGTCAGGTTATTTTCTGAGCACCAGCGCGATAAAACCTTCACCTCTGCCCTATAAGCTGACGCATCCCCATTAAAAATACATCCAACCACTGTGGTGTCATCAGCATATTTTATAATATGGTTAGTTGGATAAATTGGAGAGCAATCATAGGTGTACAGTGCATACAGCAGTGGGCTCAAAACGCAGCCTTGAGGAGAGCCAGTACTCAGCGTTAGTGTGGAGGATTGATGTGGGCCGAATCTCACGTATTGTGGACGGCTCGTTAGAAAGTTTTTAATCCAGTTACAGGTGGAGAGGGGGATCTGCAGCTGTAACAGTTTACTGTGAAGAATGTCCGGAATAATTGTGTTAAAATCTGAGCTATAGTCCACAAAGAGCATCCTTACATAGCTGGTCTTGGTCTCCAGATGGCTCAGCGCTGTATGAAGTGTAAGGGCGATAGCATCCTCTGTGGACCTGTTTGCCCGATAGGCAAACTGGTAGGGGTTGAAGAAAGGGGGTAGGCAGTCTCTAATGTGCTGGGAGACTGATCGCTCCAGGCACTTCATAATTACAGACGTCAGAGCGATGGGTCTATAGTCATTTAAGGTGTCTATGGCGGGTTTTTTGGGAATGGGAATAATAATAGAGGCCTTCAGACTTGTGGGAATAGTGGCATGTGTCAGGGAGAGATTGAAAAGTTTTGTGAGGATCCCTGCCAGCTGGTCTGCACATGCTTTAACCACCGCTCCTGCGATGCCATCTGGACCAGCAGCTTTTCGCGGATTTACCGCTCTCAGGTACTTCCTAACCTCATGCTCCTTAAGAGAGAGAGATGAACTGCTGGAGCCGGGTGGGAGGGGCAGTGACTGCCGATGTATGGTATTGGTCTCAAACCGGGCAAAGAAGCTGTTTAGCTCCTCCACCAGGATGCTGCTGCTGGAGGATGTAGGGGGGGGTGGCCTTTATAGTTGGTTAAGGCCTGTATACCCCTCCACATCTGTCGCGGGTTATTATCAGTCAGATGACCCTCTACTTGCCCCTTATAAGAATTATTTGCCTGCTTAATACCCCTCCTCAGGTCTGCCCTGGCAGTGCTGTATATAGCTCTGTCTCCTGTCTTGAAGGCCAGGTTACGGGCTCTGATCAGAGTCTGGACTTCACTTGTCATCCAGGGCTTCCTGCTTGGGAAGATCCGTATGCGTCTTTCCTCTGTGGCGTTTCCAATACAACACTTGATGTAAAAGAGGACAGACTCAGTGTGTGTGTCCAGGTTCTGATCTTCAGAAATACTCCATTCTGTGCATGCGAAGCAGTCTTGCAGCTGAATGAGTGCCTTTTCGGGCCAGGCTGTGATGGTCTGTATGGCTGGTTTTGTTTGTCTCCTGAGGGGGGTGTAGGCTGGGGAGAGAAGCAGAGAGAGGTGGTCTGACTGTCCGAGATAGGGGAGGGGAGATGCTCTGTAGGCATTTTTAATGTTGGAGTAAACATGATCTAAGATGTTTTCTCCCCTAGTAGCACACTTGACATGCTGATAAAATTTGGGGAGAACAGTCTTTAGGCGAGCTTTATTAAAGTCCCCTGCAATGATATGAACGCCGTGCGGATGAGCCATCTGTTGTTTATTTACCATAAGCTGAAGCTGACCAAGTGCCATGGTAATGTGATGCCCACTAAAAGTGTTATCACATTTGTGGTAGTTTCTGAAATTTGAAAATGAATGTTTTCGAATATTTGTTCAGAGGTAATTTACCTGGTTCCACCATCCTTTGACTAGGACGTTATATAGAGGAGTAATTGTGGAGTTCGCCAGCAGGGGGTAGTGTGGCATTTATTGTGCTCCACGGGGCTTTACGTCAGTTTTGTCCGCTTTGCGATTTTCCTCTTTCTGCTGAGCGAGACGAAAAACGGACGCAGAGTTTGCCTGGTCTCATTTATTTCTCCTGTTTTCAGGTTGGTGGAAAATTAAATTAATCTAATTACCTGAAGTGTAATATGTTGACATGTCACTGAATGTTTTAATGTTCGCTAATAAGGCTATGTAATGAGTATGTGGACATAATTGTATATATGGCAGTAGCCACATTTTCGCGCCTGTTAATGTCACCTGTTAATACCAAAGTCACGTCTGAAGAGTTTTATTTTTAGCTCCTTGAACATTTTTGTAAAGTTTTAATACTCTTGAAATGTATGATATTGTGTAAAATGTGAAAGGTTAATGTTAAAAACTGAGTTTGTCAGGGTTAAAAGCTGATGTTAAAACAAATGTGATTTATATTTTAAAAGTGGTTAAAAATAAGTTAAAAGTCTGTCAGCTCATGCATTTTGGGAAGAGTAAAAAAAAAATACTTTTGCTGGAAGAGGAAAATGCATTTAGGAACCATATGTAAATGGTAACAAACTATGTTTTATATGTAAGTGATGACATAATCTGTGTTTTATTTTGAGTTAAAAGGATACAACTTAAAGGGTAACCGTGGTTATTGTCAGTTTGATTTATTTAATCACCCAAAACTTAAAACTCAGTATTTGCTGAAAGATGAAAAAAAGACAAATTGTATTTCATTTTGAAGTGTTTATTTGATAGTGAACATTGTGTGTTTGTAACAGAGGAGGATTTAAAATGTGAATGTCTAATAAATCCTCTCCCTCTTTCTGCTGAGCGAGACGAAAAACGGACGCAGAGTTTGCCTGGTCTCATTTATTTCTCCTGTTTTCAGAGAGAGCATATAAGCTGTTTATGTGGTGCCAGCCGGTACCTGTAACAGTTTATTGGGGGCTCGTCCGGGATCACTCCCACCGTGTGGCCGGAAGCTGATCCAGTGATACTGCAACCTTGGACCAAAAGTGACCTGATGTAACCAGCGAGCTGCAGCCAGCGGAAAAAGATCTCCAGATACCATCGATGCCGTCTATGGATGAAGAGGTTACCTGTAATGAATGAAGACTAATGACTGTGCTGTGCTAAAATCAACACCCATCAAGAACAGAGCGTGAATTGTGATCCTGGGCTCTCGTGACCAAGTGCGAGGAATTGGGAAGCAGTATGGCGGATGGTGAGAGGAAAAGGTTGGTGTGGGCCATCAAAAAGACTCTTCTCACTCTCTCTGTAGATGAACTGTTCCAGATTGCCAAGTCAGTGGGTCCAGTGCCAGGAATTGACGAGTCTCGCGTCAAGTTGACTGATGAGGAGGGTTGTTTTGAGTACATTTGCAGTTTCATGTCCAGTGAGCCTTTACTGGAGTTAGAGGATTCTGGGATGGCACACTTATTAAACTTAAGGGAATTAATTGACATAGTCATTCAGGGTCGTGCTTCACAAGTTGCTGTAGCAATTGATGTATCTGGCAGCGGGGATGCAAGTCATGGTAATGTTAACCCAACTGATGATAGTGATACTACCGATATTGGGATTACTAATTCAACTCACATGACACTATCTACGGCTAGTGACACACATGACACAGAGCTGCAGAAAAAACTTCCTAGTTATGAGGAGCTGAGTAAGAAAAGTATGCAGTGCACACACACACCCACTCCACAGTCTGTACCTCAGTCATCTGTAAAGATAGGATACACCACACAGAGTAGTAAAGTAGCAGGCAGCAGAGGTTTAAGTGAACACACGACACCATTAACACATGACAAGTTGTTCTCCTTAAAAGAGTTGTCTTACCTTCATCGCAGGGAACTGAAGATCCAGGGGGGTCAGATTGGGGACCAGGGGTCAGATCTAAGCTATAACAGTGTCTGTCGGCAGATGGAAGACGGTTTAAAGGAACAGTTCAGTGATGCAGAGGATGTAAGAGCCGTCCTCAAAGTCATCAAGCCAGGAACTTTTAAAGACATGTTGATGAATAAGGATGATCTAACTATAGAAGAGCTAAAAGCGTTCCTCCACTCCCACCTGGGTGAGCAAAGTAATACCGAGCTGTTCCAGGAGCTCATGTGCACCAAACAAAAAGACAATGAGACACCCCAACAGTTCCTATACCGAGTTATAGGACTTAAGCAGAAGATCATGCTGGCCTCCAAACATGCTGACACAGATGTCAAGTATAGTGCAAGCACAGTGCAGGATGTGTTTCTCCATACCGTATATCAGGGCCTAGGTCATAAACATGATGATGTCCGCAGAGAGCTGAAGCCATTGCTTGGGGACCCCAGAGTATCGGATGAGACAATCTTAAAACAGATGAAGAAAGTGATGTGTGATGAAAGTGAAAGGCAGCGAGGGCTAGGTCCCGCCACCCGTCAAAGACTAACAAATGTGCACAGTGCTCAGTCTGAAGTTAATGCTGCACAGTGTCCTAGTGTAAAGGAGAAGGTGCCAAAAACAGATGTGATCCAGCAGTTAACAGAGAAACTTGAACAGCTTACAAGTACAGTTGAGCTCATGAGACAGTCAATGCAGACACAGGTTACAGGACAGTTCAGCCACAATGGAAAAGGTAGAGGAGACCGCAGGAGAGAGAAACCATATGGCTGTGACAAGTGTGTGGAGCAAAATCGTGCTGACTGCCCTCACTGTTTCCACTGTGGTGAAGAAGGTCACCGGGCAGTGGGCTGTCTAAAGAGACCAACACGGCAGGGAAACTGGAGCCGGTCTCTGCCGAGGGACAAACAGTGACCGGGTCTCAGCAATCGTCCCAATCTGACACTTGTCATACTGATCAACCTGGAATTGAAAGACTGGAAAAAAACAAAATAATGGAAAAGAGACGGAAAGAAACAAACAAGACAACCAATCCTTTCCCTTATGACTTACCTCACAGCAAAGGGGAACATCTAGCCAAACTCATTGGAAGGAAAGCTCTCACCCATTGTAACCTTAATGGATTAGCAGTCAGTGCTCTGTTAGACACTGGTGCTCAAGTGAGTATGATTGATAGAGACTGGAAGAGTAAATATCTACCTGACACTCCTGTTAGGGCACTCAGCGACATTATAGGTGACGAAGACGAGTTAAGGGTGTATGCAGTGAATGGTGACGCCCTCCCTTTTGATGGCTGGGTTGCCCTTACAGTCAATTTGATGGGGAATGAGGACCCTAATCTGTCAATCACTGTGCCTTTTCTTGTCAGCAGTCTTGCTCTGGAGAGACCACTGTTGGGTTTCAACGTGCTGGAAGAGATGATACAAAAACAACCTGAAAAGCTGATTTCAACCCTTGTCGTTCTACTCTGTAATGCCTTGTGTATACCAGCAGAGAAGGCAGAGCTAATGGTGAGCTTCATCCAAGCCAGCAAACCCTCTGTGCAGTGTGGGCTCCTACGGACAGGCAGACAGGACATGGTTATCCCAGCAGGTCAGGTAGCCTGGGTTAAGTGCCAAGTCCCTCCCCTCATGAGTTCATCTGACACAGTCTTCCTATTTGAGCCTGATGATGATAATGTGCAGTTGACAGAACTGGACGTGGGTGAAGGTCTGTTGGAGGTACAAAATCCAAGAAAACCTTATGTAGCTGTACCTGTGGGTAACAACACTAAACATGCAGTAACTCTTCCAAGAAAGACAGCACTTGGTGGCATCCACTGTGTTGAAAAAGTGATCGCAACAGACTCACCTGAAGCACCCGAGCCCACAGTGACTGTTAACAGTGCCGTATCAACACCTGTTGACGCCCATCCATCATCATGGCAACCTCCCATCAACCTCAGTCACCTTGATGATAAACAAAGGGAAAAAGTCAACAAAATGCTGTGTGAAGAAGCCGGGGCTTTCGCACGTGACGGCGATGATATTGGATGCATACCAAGCTTACAAATGTCGATTACCCTCACAGATGAGATTCCTGTACAGAGAGCATACTCAGCAGTCCCGAAGCCACTGTTTAAAGAGGTAAAGGAGTATGTGCAGGAGCTGCTGATGAGAGGCTGGATTGTTAAATCTAAGTCCCCTTATGCTGCCCCAGTTGTCTGTGTTAGGAAGAAGGATGGCAGCCTACGTCTTTTTATCGATTATCGGCTACTGAACAAAAAGACTGTGCCTGATCGACATCCACTACCCAGAATACAAGACCTGACAGACACACTGGGGGGCTACACCTGGTTTAGCATCCTAGACCAGGGTAAAGCTTACCATCAGGGTTTCATCGCCGAGGGTTCACGTCACCTTACTGCCTTCGTCACACCGTGGGGCCTCTACGAATGGGTCCGTATCCCATTCGGACTCTCAAATGCCCCAGTAGCATTTCAGCGGAGCATGGAGGAGGTGCTAGGCCCCCTCAGGGATGAATGTTGCATCCCTTATCTGGATGACGTGCTCTGTTACGCGAGAACATTCGATGAACATGTGGAGGCCCTCCGCAAAGTGCTCCAGGCTCTTCAACATCACGGAGTAAAACTGAGACCTGAAAAGTGTGAGCTTTTCAGACACGAAGTCAGATACGTGGGGCGCCTTGTGTCAGCTGATGGTATCAAGAAAGATCCACGGGACCTTGAAGCAGTCAAAACCTTGACAAGCAAGACACCACAGACAGTTGGCGAAGTAAGGAAACTGACCGGCTTCTTGGGATATTATCGCTCCTACATCCAGGATTTTTCCAGGATCGCGAAGCCAATCTATGAGCTTCTCCAAACTAAATCGGGGAAAGCCCAGATTTCAACATGTGGGAAAACCACCAAACGCCCACAGCTGCCTTCACGACAGCCTGTTGACTGGACCACTCAACATCAGGAAGCTTTAGAGCAATTGGTCACTCTCCTTATAACCCCACCTGTCTTAGCGTATCCTGATTTCAGCCTACCTTTCACGCTGCATACAGACGCCTCAGACCAGGGCCTGGGGGCTGTCCTCTATCAGCGCCAGAATGGGAAGCTAAGAGTCATTGGCTATGGCTCGAGGACTTTGACACCTGCTGAACGTAACTACCACCTGCACAGTGGAAAACTGGAGTTCCTCGCATTGAAATGGGCTGTGTGTGAAAAATTCCGGGACTACCTGTACTACGCTCCCCATTTCACTGTGTACACGGACAACAACCCACTGACCTATATCATGAGTACAGCAAAACTCAATGCTGTTGGCCATCGGTGGGTGGGAGAACTCTCAGATTTCCAGTTCGACATCAGGTATAGACCTGGAAAATCAAATGTTGATGCAGACACACTCTCTCGGCTCCCCTTGGACATGGGGAAATATGAGGTGGCTTGTACAGAGGAGTTCTCGAACGAGGCAGTGCGTGCCACATGGGATGGGAGTCAGGCTGCAGAACGGAAGGATGTGGCCTGGATTGCAGCACTTAACATGTGTTCACTGGATTCTCCACCACAACCTCATTGTCACCTGCCAGCTATCAGCCATGATGATCTTGTTAAGGCTCAAAGAGAGGACCAAGCCATAGGCAAGATTATAGAGTTAAAGGAGTCAAACACAAAACTGACAGATGACATACGCAGAACTGTAAGTGGAGCCACCAGAAAGCTGCTGCATGAGTGGAGTAAGTTGCAACTTGAAGATGGCCTCCTTTACAGAAGGACGATCCAGGTAAAGCAGTTAGTCCTCCCTTTGAAATACAGGCCGATTGCTCTGAAGTGCCTACACAATGAGATGGGTCATGTAGGCACAGAAAGAGTGCTCCATCTTGCTCGGGAACGATTTTACTGGCCCTTTATGGCTAAAGAAATTGAAGACTATCTCACCCAAAAATGTCCCTGTATCAAGTCTAAGAAACCCACAACACACACGAGAGCTCCTATGGGCAGCATCACATCTAACTTCCCTTTAGAGCTTGTGTGTATTGACTATTTGCATCTGGAAACCAGCTGTGGGGGATATGAATATATTCTAGTAGTGCTTGATCATTTCACTAGATTTGCCCAGGCATATCCCACAAAGAACAAGAGTGGGAAAACAGCTGCTGAGCGCATCTTCAATGATTTCATACCCCGGTTTGGATATCCATCCAAACTACATCATGACCAGGGTCGTGAATTTGAGAACAAACTGTTCCAATCATTACAGCAGTTGTCAGGGGTTAGCCACTCGCGGACGTCACCTTATCACCCACAAGGCAATCCAGCTGAGCGCCTGAACCGCACCATTCTCCAGATGTTAAGAACATTGACTAATAGTGAGAAACTACGGTGGAAGGATCACCTCCCGCATGTTATACATGCATACAATTGCACCAGACATGAGTCAACCGGCTACTCACCGTTTTTCCTTCTCTACGGACTTCACCCACATCTCCCAGTCGACTTGCTGTTTGGATTGGTCGGAGAAAGAGAATCATATTCACCTACAGGATTTGCTGAAAAATGGGCTAAAAAGATGTCAGAAGCCTACCGCATTGCTGGCGAGAATAGCAAAAAGTCCAGTGCAAGGGGAAAATTGACGTATGACAAGAAAGCAAGGGGGGTTGTACTGCAACCAGGAGACAGAGTTCTGGTCCGGAACCTCAGTGAACGTGGAGGGCCGGGAAAATTAAGGGCATACTGGGAGAAGACTGTATACATAGTCGAACGTCAACTCGCTGAGAACCCAGTGTACATTGTCTGCCCTGAAACTGGAGACAAAAAGAAAAGCAGGACACTGCACCGTAATCTCCTTTTGCTGGTGAATGACTTACCTGTCGATGTCACTCCATCTGACACCAGATCTATTCCTGAGAAGAAAACACATAACAGACAAAACCAAGAGAGAATGACAGACACCCAAAGACGAGCAGACACCAGTGATGACAGTGAAAATGATTCAGATAATGATTCTGGCTCGGGATACTGGTTAAGGAGACCGACTGAAAGGATAGAGGAAAGACCTGTTACTTACCAGGAGCAACTCACCAGGCATCCAGAGATTCGGGGGTCAGAACCATCACCTGTAAGGAGAGAAAATAATACTGTACCTGAACACTTACCAGATCCTACTGGTGAAAACCAACCTTTACTCACTGTACCTGTGGAAGGGGAGGAAAACAATGGGCAACAAGACTGTGACTCAGAAGCTCGACCTTTGACTCCTCCTGTAGATCACACTCAGTCAGACTTCAGAAGGTCAGCTCGGGAGAAAAGGCCACGTCGTTTTCTCACATATGAGTCATTAGGTGAGCCATCAGTCCAGACGCACGCCACAGTTAACTCAGTGCCTGGATACACCGCACCCTATATACCTGTAATAGAAGCATCACATCACACTACACATGCACCCTCAATCTTTCCATACATCCCGCCTCTTTGTATGCCATATTCACACCCACTCCTTTACTCCCAGACAGCATACATGCCATACCCTTACCAAGCACCAGCCACATACATTCCACCTACTATGCTTGTTTGTTGAATAGAGGTTTGAGAATCAAGGTTAAAGATTGAAAAATAGTTAAACTGTTTTGAGATAAAGATTTTTGGAAATGTCGGGAGCCATTCTTCTCTGTCAGGGAGCGTGTGATGCCCACTAAAAGTGTTATCACATTTGTGGTAGTTTCTGAAATTTGAAAATGAATGTTTTCGAATATTTGTTCAGAGGTAATTTACCTGGTTCCACCATCCTTTGACTAGGACGTTATATAGAGGAGTAATTGTGGAGTTCGCCAGCAGGGGGTAGTGTGGCATTTATTGTGCTCCACGGGGCTTTACGTCAGTTTTGTCCGCTTTGCGATTTTCCTCTTTCTGCTGAGCGAGACGAAAAACGGACGCAGAGTTTGCCTGGTCTCATTTATTTCTCCTGTTTTCAGGTTGGTGGAAAATTAAATTAATCTAATTACCTGAAGTGTAATATGTTGACATGTCACTGAATGTTTTAATGTTCGCTAATAAGGCTATGTAATGAGTATGTGGACATAATTGTATATATGGCAGTAGCCACATTTTCGCGCCTGTTAATGTCACCTGTTAATACCAAAGTCACGTCTGAAGAGTTTTATTTTTAGCTCCATGAACATTTTTGTAAAGTTTTAATACTCTTGAAATGTATGATATTGTGTAAAATGTGAAAGGTTAATGTTAAAAACTGAGTTTGTCAGGGTTAAAAGCTGATGTTAAAACAAATGTGATTTATATTTTAAAAGTGGTTAAAAATAAGTTAAAAGTCTGTCAGCTCATGCATTTTGGGAAGAGTAAAAAAAAAATACTTTTGCTGGAAGAGGAAAATGCATTTAGGAACCATATGTAAATGGTAACAAACTATGTTTTATATGTAAGTGATGACATAATCTGTGTTTTATTTTGAGTTAAAAGGATACAACTTAAAGGGTAACCGTGGTTATTGTCAGTTTGATTTATTTAATCACCCAAAACTTAAAACTCAGTATTTGCTGAAAGATGAAAAAAAAAGACAAATTGTATTTCATTTTGAAGTGTTTATTTGATAGTGAACATTGTGTGTTTGTAACAGAGGAGGATTTAAAATGTGAATGTCTAATAAATCCTCTCCCTCTTTCTGCTGAGCGAGACGAAAAACGGACGCAGAGTTTGCCTGGTCTCATTTATTTCTCCTGTTTTCAGAGAGAGCATATAAGCTGTTTATGTGGTGCCAGCCGGTACCTGTAACAGTAACGTTAGCATTTGGGTGGATGTAAACAACAGTCACAATGACTACTGTTAGCTCCCGTGGCAGATAGAAGGGTCGCCACTGAACACAAATGGCCTCTAGGTCCGGTGAGCAATAGCTGTCAATTACTCTACTGTCTGTACACCAATTCTGAAGTACATAAACACAGAGACCACCTCCTCTGTTCTTACCGGAGGCTTTGGTCCGGTCATGCCGATGGATGGTACGGCCTGTTAACTCCACTGCAGCATCGGAGATTTGCGGGTGTAGCCAAGTTTCGCTAAAAATCAACAGACATAACTCACGTATGATGTGATTATAGGCGATCATTGACTGCAGCTCGTCCATCTTATTCGCCAGGGATCTAGAGTTGGCAAGGAAGATAGAAGGTAGCGGAGGTCGGTGCGGCTGTTTTCTTAGCTGGGCTAGCAGGCCTGCTCGGCATCCTCGTTTCTGCTTTCTCTCCTTGCGCCGCCTCCGGCGCCTCACAGACCCGACAACAACCACACGGCGCCCGGGGATCTCGCTATCTCCAGCGGAATGTTTTGAGTCCGTGAAAAGGAGGTTGTAATATCCATTTTCGCTGCAAATCCGATGTTTATCAATGTTTGACGATCGTAGGTTGTCTTGCTTATGCATGGGTGTATAAAAACAAAACAAAACACACATAAAATACATAAAAAAGTGCAGGGTAACTGGGAGCCTCGAGCCGCTGCGTCAGTGTTCGCCGCCATCTTGTAATAGTTAAAATTTTCCCTTAAAATTTTATATTTTCTCAGTTTAATTGACTTTATGGCTTTAAATTGAATTAAATTTTAAATTGTTAAGGATTTTTTGAAAAAAAAAAAAAAAATTGGAAGAAGAATGAAACCCAAATCCAGAACTTTAAATTCCATGTAGTGATAAAACTCTCTGGTGTTTCTCATATACAGATATGTGCCATTTGTGGGAAAATAAATAAATAAATAAATAAATAAAATATATTGATTAGCGGTAGATTTAAAAAGTGACAAGTGAATGACTATATGATTTAGCAACCAAAAGTGGCTACTTCATTATCAACGCCAACACATTGTCCCTCAGGTGAGCTTACAGAAAATAAATAAATACATTTAAAAAATCTACTCAACATGGCCATCTGCCTCAGGTGCAGATGTTGTCTGAAGTGAATAGTTTTGAGATGAATTGGGAATGCAAGAGCGTGTAAATTGGTTTTAGGCTGTCAGCTTCATCTCTCACACATTGCAGGTCTGGGATTTGTCTCTTGGACCTCGTCCACTTTCTCATATATTACTTGTCAGGTGTTGACCTAGAAGGTGAATAGTGTGTTTGTGTGCGTGTGTGTGTGTGTGTGTGTGTGTGTGTGTGTGTGTTTGTGTGTGTGGGTGTGTAGGTGTGTTTGTGCATGTGATTAAATATTCTGTCCAAACATGAGCTTCTGGTTGGTTTATTCAAGCCTGACTGGTTTACATGGTCAGAAAAGTACATAAAAAAAGAAAATAAAAAAGAAAAGATAATTTGTTTCAAATATTATGTGCTCTTGCTCACAAGAGAAACTCCCTCAAAGGGCCTTTCCCTCGCAGAATCAAGACTCAAGGTTTATGTTCCATTAAGAAAACTAAATAAATATTAGACACAATTGAAATGATTGGCCATTGAGAGAGTAAATGGATACTTTCAATTTCCATGAATACAGTCTGGTTTATATATATATATATATATATATATATATATATATATATATATATATATATATATATATACCTTTGAACGTGTAAGTTGCGTTGCTGCCTATGGAAGGACAGAAAACTCTCGGTTTTCATAAAAAAAAAATTCCTAAGGGGACCTTTTAACCTCTGGTCTCCACAGAACATCTTTATGTCAGAGAATGGCACTGGAACTGTCTTTTATAGATGTAAATGCACCACATTTACTCAAAAGACTTATAAATGAATATTGCTTAATTCCATATTCATTTATAATTAACCCACACATTTGACTACCCTGTTTATAATCACTTATTGTGTTATGTCTTTTAATAACTATTGGATAGCTTAAGGATTCATATTCATGTTTAATATGTATATGTTTCAGTCTGCTTGCTTGAAGTGTTTCTGCCCATCAGTTATTTGTCAAATGTATCATATTCTTGTTATAGGAATCATGTCCAAAATGATACCCTGTAAGAGCGGGAACATTCAGACCACATGCTTGATAAGATAACATATGATTTATGATACCCCGAGCAAAGCCAATATCTAATTGGTCAAGACAACATTTGAGGTGTGGCCAAAAGGCCAGTTTAAATACTCAGGACACCATCAAATTTTGCTTTAAGCTTGCTTTTAGCTTTTGCTCCTAGTCATGCTTTTAGTCATAACTTTTAGCGTTCTTTGAGCGCGGTTCCAGCTTGCTTCGGCCTGCACGCCTGCTGCTACTTAGCCACAATGAGAAGAAACACCACCTAGTCTCGTCAAACTTTACTTCTGTTCTTTTACTTACATTTCTTTTCTTTTCCGTTTGAGAGTTTCATGAGTTAAGTTTTGTAATGTTGTGTCTCCAAATCTGACCTTGAGTGCCCGTTCAACTTCAACCAGCCCACAACTCCACATCGTCAGACAACGCCCAACCATGGACTTCCCAAGACGTCACTTTACAACTACTGAATTTCTTGCCAATCAGCAACCTAGGGCAACCCCCTTTCAACAACAACAAAGGGAACCCCTTTTATATTAATTGCATTAAAGACATAAATGATTGGATGTCACAGAATTTCTTACAACTTAACCAAGATAAAACAGAAGTTTTGCTTATTGGATCAAAAACGCAGAGAGAGAAACTGATCCCTAAACTAAATGTACTCTGATTAAACCCAAGCCAAGTGGCAAAAAACTTAGGAGTTGTCTTTGATTCTGATTTTAATTTTAAAGCTCATGTACACAATATTACTAAAACAGCATTTTATCATCTAAAGAACATTGCTAAAGTAAGATCATTTCTCTCTCTGAGCAATACAGAACAATTAATGCATGCATTTATTACTAGCAGACTTGACTATTGTAATGCCCTTCTTACAGGTCTACCAAAGAATACAATTAACCAATTAAAATTAATCCAAAACACCGCTGCTCGAACATTGACAAAAGTCAAAAAAAGAGATCATATTACACCAGTATTAAAGTCATTACACTGGTTACCTATTAGATTTCAAATTGATTTTAAAAATCTTTTATTAGTTTATAAGGCATTGCACGGACTTGCTCCAGACTATCTTTCAAATATGATTACAGTATATGAACCGAGAAGGACTCTAAGATCTTCAGATTCTTTTCTTTTAAATGTATCTTATAGTACAACTAAAAAATTTGGTAATGCTGCTTTTAGCCGTTATGCTCCTCACCTCTGGAACAATCTTCCAGAGAACATAAGATGTGCTGAAAACATTAATAGCTTTAAATCTAAATTAAAAAAAAAATATATTTTTAGTCAGGCCTTCCTATAAAATCTTATGAAATCTTTTTATAGTGTGCTTTGCTTTGTTGTAATGATGTTTTTTTATTTTTTTTTTATTCATATTTGGATTTTTTTTTTTATTCAATTTTATCTTAATGGGTCTATTTTACTTTTTAATTGTTCTTTTAATTTTACTAATTGCTGTTTCTATTGTTTCCTTGTCAAGCACTTTGAATTGCATTAACTTGTTTAGAAAAGTGCTATATAAATAAAATTAGCTTGCTTGCTATACAGGCAACACACGTACCTTCAGTCTCACATCTGTACTAGTGTATCTATCATAATTTTAACCTAATTGAGGAACTCAATGCGAGGGTTAATTACGTGATTGATGGCTGTTAATGTCTATGCAATTTCACATATTGCTGTAAACTTGGGATTTCACTTTTTTATTCTCTAAAACGTATCCTTTCCTAACTTTATATCTTCCTGCAACTTGTGTGAATGTGTGAGTGTGTGTGCTTATGTGTTAGATTAGCTTATGTCTTAGATTTATCTAATAAAGCCTTATTCATATTGAAAAGAGAAGTATATTGTGTTTTCTGCTTACAATTTAATGTCTTAAACTGCCAATCTTGTTACTGTGCTAATTAATAGTGTTTTCACTATACTTTGGATATTAATATCCATTGCAGATTTGATGTTGTACTGCTTGTTCAATGAATCGCTGTCCGTTTCAGTGATCAGCCGTGAAACAATGATTCTGTTCAAATTACCTTTAAAATCTTAAATGATTCCCTTTGAACTAAATTGACCTGTTTCCCTTACAATGTATTCTGAAATAATCCGATATTAACTTTTGCACAGATTTTATTTAAAAAGAGCTTAGGCTCATGTAACCAGAAGTTCTAAGATATATTAATATGCTTTTAAGTTGATCTTGCCTCATGGGTTTACACTATCTTAATAAGCAAAGCAAATCAACATTACATTACATTACATAAAATATTTGAGCAACAGATATTTGAAACAAATGTTTTGTGTTTATTGAACACAATATACAGTCATTGACTGAACATATTCAGGTTCAGTCTAAGCACTGGAAACATATCACAACAGTGCAGATCAAATACATTATAAAACATTCCAATATGGGACATTACCATAAGCCCATGAATGCTATAAGCAATATTAAGCAATATATAAAATAAAAAAATCTGACACAAGGTCAGTTAAAATATATAAAATAGAGCAAACATATTCCCTAAAATATTCTGTGGTCGTTTTCCTTTTTAGATTGATTGTCGCTTTGCTCATGTTGTCTTCATTTACTTTTTAATTCAGTTAATGATTAATTATATTTTGTGTTTCTTGAAAGTAGTTAGTTTCACAGTGTAAGCACTAGAAACACAGGTACTGTTGTACATTACCATTGCCACATTGTGTTTGTACATTCCCATCAGGAAATAGATCAACATAATTGATAAATAAACAATTAATTAAATATTTTTTAACAAGATGTCATCATACAATATGTTTACATTGTATAAATAAATGTGATGTGACTGGAGTGCCATTTGCAAATGTATCCACATTGCCATGATCACATGCTTTCTTAACTGCTGTTTTCTCAACACAGTCATTATTGCTGTGCATTTATTTAGATTTTGAAAGGTAAGCTCACAGCACATATTTATATATTCATATTCATGCACACTCTGGGTGCTTCTTAATTCTTATCTGACCATCCTTGTTTCCTTGTCTCCCTTCCTATCCTTGTGGCTTAGCTCCACCCATTCAGGATGTGAGGGAAGGATACAAGGAAAAGATGTGAGGACAGATGAACTGAATCAAGTCAGATTATATACTCCCTCCCTAGCATTATGCAGTATGGTGTACCTCAAGGCTC
The DNA here is from genome assembly GCF_003368295.1 of Carassius auratus. NCBI lineage: Eukaryota > Metazoa > Chordata > Actinopteri > Cypriniformes > Cyprinidae > Carassius > Carassius auratus. The sequence continues at coordinate 8,917,261 of NC_039291.1, read as the reverse complement.
AGTAATAGGGCTGTCACTTTTCACACTTTACACGTTACCCTTATGAAATATCATCAGGAAGCAAGGTGTTAGATTGTACTGTTATGTTGATGATTCTCAGCTCTATATTTCTTCTCAGCCCCAAGAAGCATACCATTTTGAAAAACTGATGGAATACATAGTCAATATTAAAATCTGATGAGGAGTAATTTCTTGCTGCTAAATTCTGGAAAAAAAACAAACAAACAAACAAAAAACAAACACAGGTGTTAATTATAGGACCTAAAAACTCTGCAGGTAATAACCTAGAGCACTGTCTATGACTTGATGGCTGCTCTGTCAGTTCTCCGTCATCAGTTAGGAACCTAGGTGTGCTACTTGATTGCAATCTTTCCTTTGAAAGCCACATTTCTTGCATTTGTAAAACTGCATTTTTCCATCTAAAAAATACATCTAAAATACGACTTATGCCCTCAATGTCGAATTCAGAAACATTAATTAATGCGTTCATGACATCAAAGTTAGATTATTGTAATACTTTATTGGGTGGTTGTTCTGCACACTTTGTAAACAGACTCCAGCTTGTCCAGAATGCAGCAGCTAGAGTTCTTACTAGAATCAAGAAGAATGACCATATTCTTTCAACATTGCACTGGTGCCATAATAACATCATGGTAAGATTTTAAAATCTTTCTTATTACTTATAAAGCCCTGAATGGTTTATCTAACTCAGTATTTGAACAATCTCTTATTGCACTATTGTACTCCATGTCCGCTGCATTCTCAAAACTCTGGCAATCTGATAAAATCAAATGTGGGCAGCAGTTTAAATGTAACACACTAACACATTTCTATTCAAATTCGTTAAAGGATTTTTAGGCTGTATTGTAGGAATACCGGAACTGGGAGCACTTCCCATAGCACATAATGTACCTGCTACATCATTAGAAGAATGGCATCTACGCTAATATTAGTATGTTTCTTAATTTGAGGTCACCGTAGCCACCAGATCCTGTCTGTATCCAGATCAGATGGTCACTGCAGTCACCCGCATCCAGCACGTATCCAGACCAGATGGTGAATGAGTATGTAGAGAGGACCTCTACAGCCCTGAATGTCAGAGGAGACCATTACAACTAGATGAGCTCCAGAGACAGATCCACAGTCAAGACCTTGTCACCTAGACGGCCATCGGGACTAGACCACAGGAAATAGATTACTTTGCTGCAGCCTGGAATTAAACTGTTGGTTTTGTCTAAACTGCTGCAAGGCCATAGGCAGGGAATCACACTGGATGTATGACTAGTAAAGAGTATTATTTTATTTATTTTTTAAGATACAGTACATTTAGATACATGCATTTTGATGTTTGTTAAATATTTATTGTTTTGTTCTTGTTTTAAATTGGTTTGAAATTGTTTAGACATATCACAAATTTTGCGACATGAATGCAAAAACAAATTTTAATATGAAAATAAAGTAAACTGTTTAAGTTTTGCCTCCTAAGGTTAACATTAAACATTTTCTAGAGGGGTTAAGCATTTTATTGAAGAAAAAAAATCTGATCTTCTTTGTAACCTGTTTGTGAAAAGTTCCATATTTCATTTTGGTTTGCAATAATGAGATCAATGGATGAAACTCATAAGGTCAGTGCATGATAAAGTAAAATGCTCTCAGTGAGTGACTCACAGCAGTAAACCACCCACGCATCCTGTTCTTTTGTCTTGATGATATTAGCTTAATATGATTATTTTTCCTTGATGGTTTTCAGTAGGCCTGAGGTTGGCAGGATGAACCAATAAGATCTGTTAAAGAGTTAGACAAGAGCACATCACAAAAATAAACCCTGTATGTTATGACCTTGTTGTTAAATCAACAAAACCTACATTACAGAGTAGCCTTCTCATAAAGTAGTATACTTCAAGTTTATTTTACTAAGTATACTTTATGTAGCAAGTATACAAATATCATTGTTCTAGTAGTATACTTGTGAGTGTACTGTTTCAATACTTGGGACTAAATAGGCCCACTTTCTAGTATATACAAGTATACTTTTTAGTGTACTTTAAGTATACCAGTAGCAAACTTTGAAATATAGTCTCTTTTCTTTTTACTGCGACTATAGTCATATTTTTTTTTCTTTAAGTGACCTTTGCATCATACTTTAAGTATACTATGTCCCTATTTAGGTTTGAATTTGTATATATTGTGTTGTATGAATATCTGAATATACAAAACATCCAGAAAGAAAAGAACAGGTTAAACAAGAAAATATTTAATTCTAGCTTCATGCATTCTTTTTTTAAGCATTTTAACTTTGGTAAGTTTCATAAAAAAAATAAAGAAATAACATTTTGAACAAAAGCTGAAAAAAGACTATGAATTGGATTCAGAATGATAATCAAAACGTATATGGAGTCGATCAACATCCCAAAGCTTGACTGTAATTATTACCTCTTCATCTGTCAACATTTTATTCCATAACGTTACAGTTTTGATGCTGTTTCATGTCAGATGATTGTGTTAGATTACATGTGTTAGTATTTGTTATTTCTTCTTCTTCATGGGGTGTAATTATTATTCTTTTTTTAATTCTGTGCAGAAGATGTGTACTAACGTCATCTACCGAATAATAATGAAAACACAGATTCTAGGAGTATAGCACAAATATATTTAGAATGTTTTTAAACTATAAGTCAAGTATACTTAAATGTCATTTTAAGTATATTTCTGAGTAGTACATAAAGCTAATTTCTGAGAAGTACATAAAAAATAAACTAAAAGCATACTTTCCTATTTTTGAATAAACTTGAATAAACTTCTTTTTCGTAAGGGTTCAGAGTACGAACACTGGATAACTCAAACAGACGTATGATTAATATAGGTCAGGGCTTCCCAAACCTGTCATGGAGGACACCCTACCCTTCACATTTTGTATGTCTCCCTAATCAGACATACAAAATTTAGTTCCCTTTCAGTCGGTCACTCTCGACGCCACGTCGGAGACCGACGAATATGGGATATCGCTTCAATAGACCAATCTACTTCGAGTGTAAACTAAACGAGCCAATGCACATTGGCATGCAATTATTGCATCCAGCTGCCGCTGATCACTGCGTGAGTATAAGAGGGCAGCAGGTGCAATGCATACCAGCTTTTCGCTTCGGAGCCGAGCGTTAGTATCGCTCTGCTCAACTGTGTCTGCTGTGAACTACGAGTTCAGCACGCTCTCGGAAGCTTCGTGTGTTGGCGAGACGGCGCTTCAGCAACGGTCGTTCCTGTGTCGAGTGGATTGCACACTTCGGGTTGCACTACCCCTGTCGTGTTGCAAGCGGCCAATTCCCCTGTGCGCCTCAGCACTAAAAGAGCATTTCCTAAAGAGCAAATTTCTCTAAAATTCTCTAAAAAATTCTCTAAAAGAGCTTTCACCTGTGCGTTTCTGGGTGCGGTCGTTACCTGGCAACGGGTGGCGGTGGGCGGTGCAGCGAAGGGGTCATCAGGAATCCCATTGGTGGAGTGGGCGGTAGCGATGCAATTGTGTCCTAAGTCCGCCGCCTCATGGTGTGGAGACCTGGTGCTCCCTTCCCGGGCCTGTAGGCACTCGTCTGGTCTGACCGGGCTTTACAGCCCGTACCCAAGAAAAGCGGTGGGTTACGACTCTTGGATCTGCGAGTTTTGAATCGGGCCCTCCATCGGCTACAGTTCAAAATGTTGACACAGAAACGCATTTTCAGATGCGTCCATCCCCAAGATTGGTTTGCAGCGATCAACCTGAAGGAAGTGTACTTTCATGTGTCCATACTTCCATGCCACAGACCTTTTCTGCGGTTTGCGTTCGAAAGACTAGCATGTCAGTACAAGGTCCTGCCCTTCCGGCTGTCCCAGTCTCCCCGTGTCTTCACGGAAGTCACGGAGGCAGCTCTCGTTCTTCTCAGAGAGCAGAGTGTTCACATTATCAACTACTTAGACGATTTGTTGATACTAGCACAGTCTCGAGATCAGTTGTGCGAGCACAGGGATGTGGTGCTCCGGCACCTGAGCCTGTTGGCCCTTCAGGTCAGCTGGGAAAAGAGCAAACTCTCGCCATTGCAGAGGATCTCTTTTCTCGGTATGGAGTTGGATTCGGTCGAACAGACAGCACGCCTCACAGAGGTTCGTGCGCGGTCGGTGCTAGCCTTTCTTGAATACGTTCAAGAGCAGGACAGCGGTCCCACTGAAACTCTTTCAGAGGCTCCTGGGGCATATGGTGGCCACAGCGGCACTTACACCGCTCGGCCTATTACATATGAGACCGCTCCAGCACTGGCTTTATGGCCGAGTCCCGAGGTGGGCATGGAAGCGCGGCACTCACCAGGTCCAAGTTACACCGCCCTGTCACCAAACCCACACTCCGTGGTCAGATGGCAGGGGTGCCCCTAGAGCAGATCTCCAGGCATGCTGTGGTTTACACACATGCCTCCACCACCGCCTGGGGGCCACGTACAACGGGCATGCAGTCTCCTCCTTTGGAGTCAGAAGGTTCTGAGGTCACTTCGTCCCGTTCACATTCCAGGCCTGCTCAGTCGTACAGCCGACGAGCTGTCTTGGGCAATGCTCCCGGGAGAATGGCGACTCCATCCCCTGACGGTCCAGCTGATTTGGAGGTGGTTCAGAGCCTCTCAGGTAGACCTTTTTGCTGCTCCAGAGACCTCTCACTGCCAGGTTTTCTACTCCCTGACCGAGGGAACTCTCGGCACAGACGCACTGGCACACAGCTGGCCGCGGGACCTACGCAAGTATGCGTTTCCCCCAGTGAGCCTTCTCGCACAGACATTGAGCCTTCTCGCACAGACAAGTCCGGGAGGACGAGGAGCAAGTCTTGCTAGTAGCGTCATATTGGTCTACTCGGACCTGATTCCCCAAACTAGTGCTCCTCTCGACAGCCCCTCCTTGGCCGGTTCCTCTGAGGAGGGATTTACTGACTCAGAGACGGGGCACCATTTGGCACCCCCGTCCAGACCTTTGGAAACTCCATGTTTGGTCCCTGGATGGGACGCGGAGGTTCTAGGTGACCTACCCCAAGAGGTAGTGAACACCATCACTTCAGCAAGAGCACCGTCTACGAGACACGCCTATGGCTTGAAGTGAAACCCTTTTCGTTGAGTGGTGTTCTTCTCGCCGAGAAGACCCCCGAAGATGCCCGATTGCGGTCGTGCTATCCTTTCTACAGCAAGGGTTGGAGCGAAGGCTGTCTCCCTCCACCCTCAAAGTCCAGGTTGCCGCTATTGCTGCGTACCATGACCCCGTGAATGGGAAGTCTTTGGGTAAGCATGACCTCATCATCAGGTTCCTTAGAGGGGCAAGGAGGTTAAATCCATCCCGGCCCCCCTGTATACCCTCTTGGGACCTGTCTCTAGTGCTTAAATCACTACAGCAGGGGCCATTCGAGCCTTTGCATTCAGTTGAGCTAAAGTTTCTTTCATTGAAAACTGTGCTCCTGCTTGCACTGGCCTCCATCAAGAGGGTAGGGGACCTGCATGCATTTTCGGTCGACGATTCATGCCTAGAGTTCGGGCCGGCTGACTCCCAGGTAATCCTGAGGCCCCGGCCTGGCTACGTGCCCAAGGTTCCCACTACACCCTTCAAAGACCAAGTGGTGAACCTGCAAGCTCTGCCCCTGGAGGAGGCAGACCCAGCCCTGGCTTTGCTTTGTCCTGTCCGAGCATTAAGGTGCTACGTGGACCGGACGCAAAGCTTCAGGACCTCATACCAGCTCTTTGTCTGTTACGGAGGCCGGCAGAAGGGGAATGCCGTCTCTAAGCAGAGGATGGCCCGCTGGATTGTGGATGCCATAACCCTGGTTTATCAGGCTCAGGATGTGCCCTGCCCGTTCAGGTTGCGAGCTCACTCAACTAGAAGTGTTGCATCCTCCTGGGCGCTGGCTTGTGGCGCCTCGCTGACAGATATTTGTAGAGCTGCGGGCTGGGCGACCCCTAACACGTTTGCTAGGTTCTATAGCCTTCGTGTAGAGCCGGTATCCTCCTGTGTTCTCACCTCAAACGGCTAGTGGCACTGAGAGGCCCCGGTTAGTGTCGGCTTGCTAAAACTGCTCCAGAGTGTCTGTACTGTAGACCCTGTTGTGTATAGTCCACGGTATAGCCTTAGAGCCCGTGTTTAGGCAGACTTCTGTCTTCCCAAGAGGGTTTTAATCACCTCAAATTTCTCTGTATACTCCTAAATGGATGTTATATGTGTATTTGCCTCCGAGCTATGTACTAGTCCCTATCAATATTTTGAGATGACAAATTTGTCCCCACCAATATTTAGCAAGCTCCTTTGAACTGTTATTTGGATCTTTGCACTGCTATTTGGATCGATTCTAACGGCCAGGATGACGACAGTACAAAAAACGCCGTAATTTGATTGGCAGCGGAGTATCTGACAGGCTACACGCATGGGCCGGGACTACTTTTGTGCTTGCGCTAGCTGCGAGCGGGCCACATACAAAGGCCAGAGTAAAAACATTTTAATATTCCGGTTTTTTTTTTTTTGAAAAACCCAAGAAGAAGAAAGGGTACATAAGAAGCTTTTTCACAAAGCAGAGTCAGAGTGTAAGTAGGCAAAATAAATATCTAGCCAAAAAAATAAACTAGCAGAAGTGACTGGCCAGGCTTTCAAATGCATATTCTGTGGAAAATAGTATTAACTGGGGATAGTATTACCCAGATAGAATGCTACGTTAGCAAGTAACTGAATGTCAATTAGCCTGTAAGTTACCTTAACTTAGAATATTGCAGTCAAAATAAACGTGAGTGTACTGGAGGCTAAATAGTGTTAATGATAAAAAAGGTTATTATATTTATTTATTTAGATTTATTTCCTTGTGGCAGAATATTTTTTGTTAGTGTAAATACAATGTACAATTTATCTTAATGAAACGTTTGGTTGTTCAGCATTACACAGTCTCAGATTTTTATTTTTTGAGAGTGCATTTTTGAGATTATACAGTTATACTAAATCACCATTAAATCACTGGTATCTTACAACAAAATAATTCCGGTGGTGGTGGGGGGGGGGGTGTTATAGTGGTGTCCCCACCAAAGCTGAGACCAAACCTACGCCCATGGAATCAGGTGTGTTAGATTAGGAAGACTTAGTATCTCAGTAACAGTTTTTAGTCTGTTCTGCTCACAATACTAAATGTATTTAATCAAAATAAGTTACAACAGTACAATTATGTGAATGATTACAGCAACTAAAAAAAATAAAAATAAAAGTAAACTATATTGTAATATATTTTAAAGTTTAATTTATTTCTGAGACAATGTTTGGAAAGGCATGAGGGTGAGCAAATATAATTTGTTTAAGTGAACTATCCCTTTAAGAACAATACCGAATGTCCCTCAAGTAATTTCAAATGGACATTAGATTCTGACCTTTGTAAAACTAATGGCCCAGTCTCAATTCAAGCTGTGTAATATGTTCTGTGGGAAAAGCACAATGAAGGTCCTTTAATTAGACATCTCAGCTACAGGTCCCACTGCTAAAATCTAGAATACGGGGGGTGGGGGGGTGGGGGGGGTGGAGTGTGTTGATGTACTCTGATATGTTTGCCTTTAATGCCAGATGAAAGAATGGATTGCACACTTCAGGCTGTTATATGGTAAATGGACAACTATCAATCAAACAGCATAGTCTAGTCTTTTACAGAATGGCAACTGGAATGTGTTTCCGCTCGCTGGACTTTAAAGTGCACAGGAGTTATATACTTCACCTTCAGACATCTGGATGTGACCACGATCCAAATGCTCTCTGAAGTTATTGTCTCACTAAAGCAAGTAAACAATATGAGACATGTTCTGTCATTTATGATTGTTGATTGTCAGATTGTATGTTATGACCACGTGGGTAAAAGCTGATGCAACATCAATGTCCTTTTTATATCATGCTATATATGATATACATTTTGGAACTTTGGTATCAATTGAAAGCATTGACTGGTCATCATCATTCAAGTCACATTCTGACATCCTCATTTACATGCAAAACAGGAATGTAAGTGCATAAACTCAAGCAAGCAGGTGTGCATTAATATTGACAATGTTTATGCTGTAAAAGACTAAAACAAATTGAGTAGAGTATGAGTGAAAATTAGGGTACTGGCAATATGATAAAAGGAATTTTGAAATTCTACATAATGTTTGCCAGCTTAAAGGGATAGTTCTACAAATTAAAATGTTGTCATCATTTATTCATCTTCATGTCAAAGTCATAAAGCCTAAATATGTGCAGGCTTAAAGGGATAGTTTTACAAATTAAAATGTTGTCATCATTTATTCACCTACATGTCAAAGTCATAAAGCCAGTGGGATCATTAGATACTTTTGGCTTTCATGGTACACTTTTCAGAAAAAAAAGGTAAAAAAGCTGTCACTGGGGCAGTTCCCTAAAGGCCGGGACACACCAAGATGACAGCTGGTGATTGGCCAACGTTGGGCTAACCCTCTATTGCATGAGATATTACTTAGACATGGTAAAAAATGTTTTGCATGTTTTTATTACTTAAAATTAGCTAAATAACAGATATATTTTAAAAAAATAAAAAAAAGTTTAAAGAGGGGTCGTTGGTAAATTGTTGCCATATGGACCATATTGATTTGTAAAAAAATCAATATGGTCATGCCTGCAGTTTAGACTGGAAAAGTCAAGGAGCCTTAGTATCTTCAAAGGGAAGCTAACTGGAAACATCTTCAACATCCAAGGCTATAAGAACCAAAGAATCCAAGATCAAAGCATCCAATGCCTCTGTAAGCAGTATGATAGCTCCTTAAAGGACAGCAGCAATCTCACCAATATCAAGGCCCAACTGAACACCTGGCTCAAGGCAATTGAGTACAGCCAACTGCTCTGGAGATTCAGAGTCTGGTGCTTTCAATGTGTTATTAAACCCTTGCTGCAATGGCCCTTCTTACTCTATGCCTTTCATGTGTCTCAGGTGGAAGGAATGGAAAGACTGTGCAGTATGTTCTTGCGGAAATGGTTGGGACACCCCCCATCAATCAGTGCAATCAACCTTTACAGCAAGACCTCCAAGCTTCCCCTGCTAGTCTCATTGGTGGTCGAGGAGTTTAAAGCCGGCAAGGCAAGGGCAGTCAGTACACTCCTCTCATCTGAAAATGGGAAAGTAAGACACGCAAGTAAGACCATCAAATGTGGTAGAAAGTGGAAGCCCCAGCAAGCCATGGTGGAAGCAGAATCCCACTGGAAACACAAGTAAATCGTGGTTGTGGTGTGTCAGGTGCGCCTAGGCCTTGGACACTTTAGTGAGAAGGGGTGGAGCAGGACTGATGCCAGAGCCAGAAGAAGCCTTGTGGTAAAAAGAGTCCGTGAGACAGCAGAGGAGGAGTGTCAGATGAAAGCGATCGGACTTGCTCTCGGACGCAGGACGCAGTGGGACCAGGCACAGGAGCGTCCACCGTCGTGGAAGGAACAGGGGCAGATTGATCAAGGGAGGTTGAGCTTTCTCCTTTGCTCGTTGACTGATCTGTTTCCAACACCAAGAAACATAAATATCTGTGGTGGGGAGGAAGACCCATTATGCAACCAATGTGGAGCAGTCTCCTGTACACTGAACAACATTCTGACTGCTTGTCCAAAGGCATTGGCAGAAGGGCGATACAGATGGAGGCACGATAAGGTCCTCACGGCAATTGCCAAAAAAGCTCACTCTCTCCACAGTCACACCATTGATGGTCAGAGGAACATGCTGAGTGTGAACTTTACAGAAGTCAACAACAATCTCCTTTGTCTTCTCCACATTCAGAGAAAGATTGTTGTCACTGCACCACCCGGCCAGGCGGCTCACCTCACTCCTGTAGTTTGTCTCATCTTTTTTGCTAATGGGACCCACCACAGTCGTGTCATCTGCAAACTTAATGAAGAGGTTGGAGTTGTGTGATGGTTTGCAGCCGTGGGTCAGCAGAGTGAAGAGGAGGGGGCTTAACGCACATCCTTTGCAGGCCCCAGTATTCAGGGTGCTGGTGCTGGATGTGTTGCTGCCGCCCTGTACTGCCTTTGAGGTCTTCCAGTCAGAAAGCCCAACAGCCAGTTGCACAGCGAAGTGTTGAGTTCCAGCTGGACCAGTTTGTAAATGAGCTGTTGAGGTATGATTGTGTTGAATGCTGAACTGAAGTCTATGAACAGCATTCTGACATATGAGTCCTTTTTGTCCAGATGTGTGAGTTTTGAGTGGACGGCAGTTGTGATGGCATCATCGGTTGAGCGGTGGACCAGTATGCGGTGGACTCCCGCGACAAGAGCTCTGTCCGCTCAATAGCACATCAGCCGATCGAGCTCAATAGCGCTGTCTGGAACGCTGTTGCTAAGCCATTTTTCCGTGAACACAAAAACACAACAGTCTCTTACAGTCTTCTGAGTTGAGCGTAGTAATCGGATGTAGTCCAGTTTATTGTCCCAAGATTGTACGTTAGCCAGTACGATGGTGGGGATAGGTGGCTTGTGTGGGTTAGCCAAGCACGGATACCTCCACGCTTATCCCTCTTCTGCTTCCTTTCACGAGGCTTAATTTGTAAGAGCTGCTCATCAAGGTCAGTCAATCTAGTCCCAATATAATATGTTTTTTTTTTTCATCTATCTATCTATATGGTGGGTGTGAGGGGCTGTTTCTAAAATGACAGATACAGACAGAGTGAGACTAAATTAGAGGGTAAATTAACCTTTTTTCCATCGTTATGTTCTCCCTGGAATCTGTGTTTTATCGGAACTATGGAAAATATAATTCATTATAATCTAATAAATAAGTTCTAATTCATTGTTCCCCTGGAACATGCATATAGTTGAGCTTGAGACATATGAGCATGAGAAATCAAGAAATGTATGGGGAACTAACATGTTTTAGACCAATGAGTAACAGCCAATCACAGCATACTAGGGCGCGACTAAGCGATGCACTCATGCATTCGAAAAGAGGCCTTGGCTTTGGAGGAAAATACCACTTAGAATTTTTAAAGTAAAATATCTAAATATCAATATGTGCTTGTTTATTGAACAAATATGTGGTTGGTATCTTACCAACAAACTGGATAATTGACTTTGACCCAGCAGATACTTCCATAACATATCTTGTTGGAAACATATCTTGTTGGAATGTCAAATTGCTAACACCAAGAAGCCTGTCAACAGAAGCCTTTCATACTCAAGGCAAATTGAGCATGCAGTGGTGATACAGTTAATATAATTTTTTCTTATTTTTTTTTAGGGTTGTTCACACATAATGCACTTTTTTGTAACATTGAACTGCTTTTGGATTTATTTAAACGTGTGCTTGGGTGTCGAGTAGCGCTTGCTATGGCAGTATAAAAATGTGACGCTTAAGTTGTTAGTTTTGAAAGGATGCATACTGTGTGAATCAGCCTGCTAGTGAAATCTAATAACATCACATGAGCAAAGTGCTGTTTATTTAATTATTATTTTACTGTGATTCAGCTGGAGGTGACAATATATATCCTTTAATATACTGTGTAGCTTGTAATGATGTTAATACATTAAAACATCTATCTTTCTACATTAATGTAGAAAAAATATCTATACTGAAATCTGCTGAGTGGGACCTTTTAAAAGCATATGCTCAGAGACTCAGACTCAGAGACAGGAAACCCAGTCGCCTGTTCATTGAAGATAAGGATTCAACTCCTACTGGAGACACAAACTACCATATTCCAGGGAAGGTAACTATACAGCTACACAATGCATAAGGAATGGAAACTGAACTGATGAGACCAAAGACAACACTACCATGTACTATTTTGTTATTTAGATGTTGCAATGCTTAGCACTGCTTTGAAACACAGTATATTTGTGTGTGTATGTTTGTGTATGATTACTTTTTGATACATAATAAATTAAAAATGAAACAATCTGTATTGGTTCATCTATAAACAAAAGTTAATCTTCATCCTATAGAAAAAAAAATCTAATCTGCAGCTCAAAAATGAGCGGAAGAAGAGATTATTTCTGAAAAAAAAAAAAACTTACCCCAACAATCCAGGGTCCAGGAGAATCTTCAATAAATGAAAATGCTGCCCAAATCATACAACTTGAAACACAGATCAAGGCTTTGCAGAAGGAAAACAGCAGACTGTGCAACATGGTAGTTGAATGCAAGTATTTTGGATTAAATGATAATCTGTGTCTTCTCATCCTCTTTTGACTTAATTTACAGCCACTGTGGTTGTCACCTTCATAATTCTGTTGCACTTTTAATTTTCCAGACCACTGCTGTCTCCGCTCATTGTTGGGCGACTGCAAAATCTCAATCTACAACCAGTGGGATGGCACGAGTGCTACTGATGAGCCTGTTCAGTGTGGATGTTCTACTGAAGTCCAGCCTCACTGGAGAGATCAACAAGTTCATTCCACTGCACAGCGATGCCATGCTCTTGATCAGTAAAAAATGCAAGCTTTACTTGTTAAAGGTTTTCCAATATGTCTGTAATAATTAAATAGGTTTTTAGATAGCTATTATAAAACAACAAATTAAACAAAAAAGATCGTTTACAGTCAGGATATAGGATACACTGTAAAATAACTACTCAGAGACACATCTAATGGATTAAGCAAATACCTTCAAGTGAAATGCCAGCTAATTAGGATATTGTCTGAGTACCACAGGCCAAAATTTTCAAAACCCTATTCTCCACTGCTTGCATTCTTGCATTATTTAACAAGCCATATATATATATATATATATATATATATATATATATATATATATATATATATATATATATATATATATATTGCTCATTTCCTTGTTTTTATTTTTTTCATGAATGCTTATTTCTGGACCGAATAAGTTAGACAACATGGTTTTGAGATGCTGTATTGAAATTATCCATTGTTGGAGAAGAGAATAATATTTTTTATTTATTTTTTATTTATTGACTTCTCAGTCTGTTTTTTTTTTTATATATATATTCATGTACACAAACACACACACAAACATATATGGACATCTATTACAGAATATATTTATGTCAGATTTCTGTTTATATGTGTAATACAACACGTTAAAATTAAAATATATTAAATGTATGTGAATATATATATATATATATATATATATATATATATATATATATATATATATATATATATATATATATATATACACACACACACACACACACACACACACACACACACACACACACACAAGTATAGTCATATATTACAGGATATATACATACATACATGTACATATGTTGCAAAACAAAATATATTTGTCAGTTTTGGTTATATGTATATACAGTATGTAATGTTACCATATAAATATTAATATATGGTACATGTGAAAATACACTGTACATATATATATTAAAACATGCATGACCCAATACATTTGCTCATTTTCAAATATGTATATTTAGCATACAGTTCACATATATATGTGATGTTATGCTGCATATATGTCAAATTATATGTGTAGCCAATATTTATATATTTACAAATAGATAATTCCAAAAATGAAAAAAAAAAAAAATGTCATAAGATATACTTTTTTCATATCTTGCTCATATGGAGCCAGAAGAGTCTCAATAAAGATAAATGCACACACTACAGTCACATATGCACACATAGGATTCATACATGCACACACATAATTCATAAATACACACACAGGATACACAAATGCACACAAAATTCACAAATGCACACACAAAATTTAAAAAGCACAGAAGATTCACAAATGCATACAAAATTCAGAAATGCACACAAAATTCAGAAATACACACACAATTTAGGAATGCAAACAACATTTACAAATGCACTCAAGATTCACAAATGCAAAGGACAAGATTCACAAATGTATTTCTGATGCACACACACATATATCTTGATTTACAAACTCCTTGCGGTCTGTGAACTTCACTGCATTTGTGTGTGAATTTTGAGACTCCTCTGACTTGGCTCGACACACAAATGCCTTTTTTTAAACAGGGAATGATCTGCAACCAATCAGATAGCTCCCTTGTTTTAGCCAATCACAAGAATGCACCCCACGTGGGGGATTGTTTACTTATAAGCCAATCAGCGAACGACTCACTTTCCTCACGCAGCGAATGACTCACTTTTCTCAGCGAACGACTCACTTACCTCAAACAGCCAGCGACCCACTTTGCGCAGCGAACGACTCACTTTCCTCACGAGTCACGCAGCGAACGACTCACTTTCCTCACCCAGCGAGCGACTCACTTTCCTCACGAGTCACGCAGCGAAAGACTCACTTTCCTCACCCAGCGAGCGACTCACTTTCCTCAGTGAACGATTCACTTTCCTCAGGAGTCACGCAGCGAACGACTCACTTTCCTCACCCAGCGAGCGACTCACTTTCCTCAGCGAACGATTCACTTTCCTCAAGCAGCGAAGTTGAGCGAACGATTCACTTTCCTCACGCAGCGATCAACTCACTTTCGAACGACAGCCGCAGACCCACTTTTCGCAGCCAGAGAGCCACTTTCCTCTCGCAGCGGACCACTGACTCTCTCTTCATGTAGGGACTGAATATTATAATTAAAGTGACTTCTATATTGCATCCAAAAGAATATTTAGATATATTTAAATATTCAAAAAGGTTTAAACATTTTTTTTTTACTTTCATTAAAATATTTCAATAAAATGAAATAATTGCCTATTGCAAATTTATGAATCCATGGTTAACTTTTTTTCTGCAGTCACTGGGCTATATGTATTGAGACATTTTTAAATTTATATTTTGTAAAAAATAATAAAAAATAAACCTGAATTGTAATCTAAACATCTGTATTTTCATACAATTTAATACAATTGCTGTGTGAACATGTTCATGTGATTGGCTTATAAGTAAACAATCCCCCCACATGGGGTGCATTCTTGTGATTGGCTAAAAGAAGGGAGATATCTGATTGGTTGCTGATCATTCCCTGTTTAAAAAAAAAGTATTTGTGTGTTGAGCCAAGTCAGGGGAGTCTCAAAATTCACACACAAATGCAGTGAAGTTCACAGACCGCAAGCAGTTTGTGAATCAAGATATATGTGTGTGTGCATCAGAAATACATTTCTGTATCTTGTCCTGTGCATTTGTGAATCTTGTCCTGTGCATTTGTGAATCTTGAGTGCATTTGTAAATGTTGTTTGCATTTCTGAATTGTGTGTGTATTTCTGATTTTTGTGTGCATTTCTGAATTTTGTATGCATTTGTGAATCTTCTGTGCTTTTTAAATTTTGTGTGTGCATTTGTGAATTTTGTGCGCATTTGTGCATCTTGTGTGTGTATTTATGAATCATGTGTGTGCATCTATGAATCCTGTGTGTGCATTTATCTTTATTGAGACTCTTCTGGCTCCATATGCTCATTTCCTTGTTTTTATTTTTTTCATGAATGCTTATTTCATGACCAAATAAGTTAGACAACATGGTTTTGAGATGCTGTATTGAAATGATCCATTGTTGGAGAAGAGAATAAGATTTTTTATTTTTTTATTTATTGACTTCTCAGTCTGTTTTTTGTATTTTTTATATTCATGTACACAAATATACATGGACATCTATTACAGCATATATTTATGTCAAATTTCTGTTTATATGTGTAATACAACACGTTAACATTAAAATATAGTAAATGTATGTGAATATATATATACAGTATATATATATATATATATATATGTATATATATATATATATATATATATATATATATATATATATATATATATATATATATATACACACACATACATACAGATCAGAATCAGAATCAGAATGAGCTTTATTGCCAGGTATGTTTACGCATACAAGGAATTTGTTTTCGTGACAGAAGCTCCACAGTACAACAGAATGACAGAGACAGAACATAAAACACATAATAAAAAAATAAAAAATACAAATAAGTAGATAGTGAATGACAATATACAAATGACAATTGTAGGCAGGTATATTACAAAATGCAGTTATGTATGTACATGTAAATTATGTGCACAATTTAAGTGTATACTAAGTATGTGTGTTAGATAAATAAAGTGTATATGCTGCATATATGTCAAATTATATGTGTAGCCAATATTTATATATTTACAAATATATAATTCCACAAATGAAAATATATTAAAATACATTTTTACCTTTAAAGTTGAAAGTAAAATCATTGAAGAGAAGTGACAGGCCTTACATCAGCCTTCTTTAAGGCATTAACCATCGCCAAAACATCCTCCTGAAATCAGCCGGTCTGACACATCCACATTTCATGTCCTCCTGAAACTATAATTTACAGCCTTACAAGCTTCACCTATGTTGCACATTAAAAGACTTTGACAATATGATTTTTGCAGAAAGCAACACCATATGATCTACAGTATCCATCCAGTATTATGATAATGATATTAGCAATCTATTTAGTACTGTGTCACATTCCTACTGAGGATGCTTTAAGCAAGCCTACACTGTATACTATGAGTGTAATTTGATAAATGGTAAATCAAAAAAATGCGTAAATTGTGTTAATTGTTTAACTGTAAGATATGTAATACTTTATAAATTTACTTAAGTCAAGTCAACTTTATCTATATAGCGCTTTAAACAAAATACATTTCATAAAAGCATCTGAACAACATTCATTAGGAAAACAGTGTGTCAATAATGCAAAATGACAGTTAAAGGCAGTTCATCATTGAATTCAGTGATGTCATCTCTATCGCTGTAGATGAAGTGATCCCAACTAAGCAAGCCAGAGGCGACAACGGCAAGGAAACGAAACTTCATTGGTGACAGACTTTATAAAAAACCTTGGGAGAAACCAGGCTCAGAGGAGAACAGAAGTTTCAGTTCTCCTCTGACCAGGCAAAACCAGCAGTTCAATTCCAGGCTGCAGCAAAGTCAGATTGTGCAGAGAATCATCTGTTTCCTGTGGTCTTGTCCTGGTAGTCTTCTGAGACAAGGTCTTTACAGGGGATCTGTATCTGGGGCTTTAGATGTCCTGGTCTGGATTGACCCTCTGATCTGGATACAGACTGGATCTGGAAAGAGATGGGTCTTTAATCTAGATTTAAACTGCAATCGTGTGTCTGCCTCCC
Source organism: Carassius auratus (assembly GCF_003368295.1). NCBI lineage: Eukaryota > Metazoa > Chordata > Actinopteri > Cypriniformes > Cyprinidae > Carassius > Carassius auratus. The sequence goes on along the minus strand of NC_039291.1, from coordinate 8,900,174 downwards.
GAACAATGTTAGGTAGGTTATTCCAGGGTTTAGGCGCCAAATAGGAAAATGATCTGCCGTCTGCAGTTGATTTTGATATTCTAGTTATTATCAAATTGCCTGATTTTTGAGAACGTAGCGGACATAGAGGATTATAATGTAAAAGGAGCTCATTCAAATACTGAGGTGCTAAACCATTCAGGGCTTTATAAGTAATAAGCAATTTTTGCAAAGCAAAGATTTTAAAATCGATGCGATGTTTGATATGGAGTTGACAGTGCAGTGTTGACAGAACCGGGATAATATGGTCATACTTCCTGGTTCTAGTAATAACTCTTGCTGCTGCATTTTGGACTAGCTGTAGTTAGTTTACTAAGCATGCAGAACAACCGCCAAATAAAGCATTACAATAATCTAACCTTGAGGTAATAAATGCATGGATAAACATTTCTGCATTTGACATTGAGAGCATAGGTCATAATTTAGATATATTTTTGAGATGGAAAAATGCAGTTTTACAAATGCTATAAATGTGGCTTTATAAGGAAAGGTTGCAATCAAATAGCACACCTAGGTTCCTAACTGATGACGTAGAATTGACAGAGCAGCCATCAAGTCTTAGATAGTGTTCTAGGTTATTACAAGCGGAGTTTTTAGGTCCTATAAATAACACCTCTGTTTTTTTTTTTTGTTTTTTTTTTTGCAGAATTTAGCAGTAAGAAATTACTTGTCATTTTCTTTTTTATATCGACTATGCATTCCATTAGTTTTTTCAAATTGGTGTGTTTCACCGGGCCGCAAATAAATATAGAGCTGAGTATAATCAGCATAACAGTGAAAGCTAACACCACGTGTCCTGATGATATCTCCCAAGGGTAACATATAAAGCGTGAAGAGTAGCGGCCCTAGCACTGAGCCTTGAGGTACTCCATACTGCACTTGTGATCGGTATGATACCTCTTCATCCACTGCTACGAATTGATGGTGGTCATATAAGTATGATTTAAACCATGCTAATGCACTTCCATTAATGCCAACAAAGTTTTCAAGTCTATGCAAAAGACTGTTGTGGTCAATTGTGTCAAACGCAGCACTAAGATCCAATAAATCCAACTTTGTGTCAACTTTCATGTCAATTATGTCAAATAGTCCATTACTGTTTTGTGATTAAATGGTGGTAAGACTTTAGGGGATCAAAACTTATGATATATGTAAAATGCATATAAAACTGTCTAATATATTTGGATAGTAATTAGGCCCTTCAAATAGTTTAATATTGATTAATCACATCCAAAGTAAAAGTTTGTGTTTAAATTATATGTGTGTACTGTGTATGTATATATAAGCACACAGACAGACACACACACACACACATTTTCAAAATCATGAGATCATGAAAATGAGGTTGTTTTTATACATAATGAATGTTGGCAAATATTATATAAGCACTAGAACACCTAGAGCCTTTCACAGCAGAGCTGCACTCAAGCGAGAACTGTTCTCCCCTTCTGACATAGCATCACACTTGTTCTGAACAAGGTCCACTTCCTCCATGTCCTGGATAAGCAGTGTTTTTCTATGACACTGATGCAGTCTGGCAGAAAGTTAACATTGAGGGAACATTGAGAAAAAAAAAAAAAAAAAAAACGAAAGGGGCAAAAAAGTTGAAAAAGTTGAAAAAGGGTGGCAAAGATTTATTTAATTATTTTTTTTTACAGTAAAACATTTTAAACCTTTTGTCTGACAAATAGTAGAGAATAATAAAAAAACAAATCTGTCACTTTTATGTCACTTTTCTGTGATAATTCACAAAGGTATTCAGGCTTGCAAAATAAATTCTACATTCTAAATAAGAACTTGCCCACTTTTTAACCTTTTCACTTAAATTAAGTTTTTTGTTTCTTGTTTTGCGATAAGTCAAAACCCATGAACATGATCCCGTTATATATATATATATATATATATATATATATATATATATGTGTGTGTGTGTGTGTGTGTGTGTGTGTGTGTGTGTGTGTGTGTGTGTGTGTGTTAGACATTTATACATACATTTCAATGGTAATAATAATAATTATTATTATTATTATTAGTATTATTATTTTTGAAGTATTTAAAAATAATAAATACATTTTGAATTAATAAAATAATGCTCCAGGGTCAAATATATAATTTATATTTTTTCATTAAGTTTATTGATTACTAATTTGTAATTATATTTAGACATTTAAAACAAATATTTTTAACATTTTAAAGTAACGTGTGCTAAGAGGTACTGATTTTATTAAATAAATTAGAAAAAAATAAAAATTTAAGAATAAATAAAAAAGGGAAGCTAAGTAAAAAGTGAAAGAAAGAACTAAAACATGCAGCCATTAAATCATAATGTCAGGATCTTTATTCTTGTCTTATCTAAGACAGAGTGATGAGATTTATGCAAAGGTACAGAGAGACAGTGGGTATTATCACCCTACATAGACAATCTGATAAGAATAAAGGTTAGCTCTGTCTTCATGCAAATTCATTGAAAAAATAAAAGTGTTCCTCAAAAGAATAATGTTGGTATTGTATGTCTGCAGACAACAGTTTAATTTAAATTGTCTACAGACTGTTTTCATGGTAAAGGCCTATTCACACTAACACAGTGTGAATTACTGCACAAGAAGCAGTTAAATCGAAGCAATGAATTCTTATAGACCCTTACACACTGTGAAAAAAAATCACACTGCAAAATTAATCACTATTCTAAAGGAATAGTTGACCAGAAATGAAAAAGCGCTGAAATTTTACACACCCTCAGGACTGCTAAAATGTTCATAGATTAGTTTGATTCTTCATCGGAGCCGATTTGGATAAGTTTAGCATATACATCACTTGCTCACCAATGTGCAGTGAATGGGTGCCCTCAGAATGAGAGTCCAAACAGCTGATAAAAACATGATTACAATAATCCATGCGACTTCAGTCCATCAGTTGACACTGTGTAGATGAAAAGCTGTGTGTAAGAAACAAATCCATTATTAAGGCATTTTAACTTTAGAACATGAGTCCATAAATCCATAATACAAAACACTTTATCTAGTAAATATTTCCATCTCCTGTTGTCCTCTCACATCAAAATCCACCGCATTTTTGTTTAACCTCTTAAACAGTTTTTGGCTGTTTGGCTTGTAAACCACGCTGGACCTGTGCAGAGTTCTCGCCTAATTAAAAAATTTGGATGGCCCGAGGCTGAGTAAACTGTCAGCAAATATTCATTTGAGGGTGACCTATTCCTTAATGGCTTTACACTGAAGTGCTACTTAAATGACTTTGATTTACCAATCAAACCTATATTGTGTTTAAAGAGAGTATGCAATGGTCTGCTGCCTTAATCGTGTGCTGAGGTGACACTTTCACTGCCCAGCACAGCATCACTTTCAGAGTTTATGTAGTTGGAAATTAGATTGATGCATCCGATAGTTAAAGTCTAAACTAAAAGTGACCCCTCTCTGTGTTAAAAGGCTTGTTGGGGTCACTACAACCATTAAGCAATCAATACATAGTGGAACACCATATATCCAGTTCTCTTTTTTCATAAAGTCATAAACATGCTAGTAAACACAAACACATGTGAGGGCATTGCTGCAGGCTGACTGCACTCACACTAAGACAGTTAATGATGCAGCAAATTAAAGGGGTACATTGGATATATGAGCTGCTGTAGTCTTTAACAAGAAGTTCTACACAATACATCAGTACATGTTATAATAAAAGGAATAATCAGTAACTTGCTCCTAGATAGATAGATAGATAGATAGATAGATAGATAGATAGATATAATAAAGCCACAATCTGTGACGATTGGGTTTTGGGAAAAACACAAGGAGAGGGTGGATCCAATTGCAAGTATGGTTTTTGAACAAAAAGGGAAATACAAAATAAACAGTCTTGGGAGACCAACAAAACAAAACAGGGAACCGGATGAAACTGGAACTCGGAGGAACAATAAGGTAAGGGGAAGTCTCGGGAGACGAGAAACATCGATACACAAAGGGTAAAGACTCCATACAGACAACAGAGAAGGGCAGCTATATATAGGGAGACTAATGACAAAGGATTGTCAGCACCTGTGCGTTTTAATTGGAGTGCAATTACTGTGAAGACAGGACCAGACTAGTGGAATTAAAGTGCCTATGGTGAAGTGCCTAAGGAGAAGTGAGCTCACTAGGGAACACCCAGGAAAACAGAGACTGACAGCGTGACATTACCCCCTCCCCTATGGAGCAGCTCCCAGATGCTCCACCTGAAACCCAGGAAAACCCAACAGAAAAAGAGGTAGGAGGGAGGTGAAGTGGCGGCGGACTAGGGGGAGGGACGGAGGGTCAGAAAACAGAGACAGGAGAACCAGATAGAATGGACAGACAGAGACAAACAACCAGGTGGAATGGAGAGACAAAGACAGGAAGACCAGGTAAAATGGAAAAACAGAGACGGAACAACCAGGTGAAATGGAAAGGCAGAGGCAGGAGAGGTGTAACACAAAACAAGGAGTCCAGGAGGGAGGTGGACCAGCGGAGGATAAAGGGGAGGGATGGAGGGCCAGGTCCAAAGAAGGAGATAAACAGAAAAACAAAAGAAAACCAAAACACAAAAACATGGGTTCATGGAGGACATTAAGTGATGCCCACCTGGGCGGAACAGAGGGCCATCACACCCATGTGGTCAAGGCAGAAGCCCCCCCAGCGCAGAGCGGAAGACCACCACGTCCTTGTGGTCGAGGCCGGAGTCCCCCAGGGCGGAGCGGAAGACCACCACGTCCTCGTGGTCGAGGCCTGAGTCTCCCAGGGTGGAGCGAAAAACCACCACGTCCTCCCCCTTGGCCTGACCCCCGAGAGGATGAAGATCCCCGGGGACTTGACTCAGTCTTTGAAAATCCCAGATGACTTGACTCAGTCCTTGAGGGTCACTGGTGACTAAACTTGACTCTTAAAAGGTCAGCAGTAACTAGCCTTGTCTCTGGAAATTCCATGGTGGCTAATCCTGACTCTGGCAGGTCAAAGGTGACTAACCCTGACTCAGGAAGGTCGATGGTGACTAACCCTGACTCTGGAGGGTCCACGAGCATCTGACTCGACTCTGAAGGGTCAACCGGAACCTGACTAGACTCTGGAAGGTCGATAGAAATCTGACTTGATTCAGGAAGAACAACTGGAACATGACTCGACTCTGGATTGTCAACAGGAACTAGCCCTGACTCTGGAGGGTCAATGGTAACTAACCCTGACTTTGGAAGGTCGACGATGACTAACCCTGACTCTGGAGGGTCCATGAACACCTGACTCGACTCTGAAGGGTCAACCGGAAACTGACTCAACTCTGGGCCGTCAATGGGCACCTGACTTGACCTTGGACTGCCTGTGGAGACGTGAGACGCCTCTGCTTCGAGCACCGCCTCTGGAACGGCCTCCGGCACCGCCTCAGTCACCGCATCGGGAACAGCTTTGGTCACCGCCTCGGCCTCCGGAACAGCAGCGGGGACCGCCTCGGCCTCCGGAACAGCATCGAGCACCGCATCGGGAATGGCCTCGGCTTCCGGAACAACATCGGGCACCGCCTCGGCCTCCAGAACAGCAGCGGGCACCTCCTCCGGAACAGCAACGGGCACCGCCTCCGGAACAGCATCGGGCACCGCCTCGGCCTCGGGAACAGCATCGGGCACCGCCTCCGGAACAGCATCGGGCACCGCCTCGGGGACGGCAGCGGCCTGCTCGGAAACGTCCTCCTTAATGGCAGCGGCCCGCTCGGGAACGTCCTCCTGGCTTTGAGAATTGGTAGACACCTGTCTCCTCCTCCTCCGCCCTCTATGATGGCGAGTCAGTGGCACCTTGCCTTGAGACTCAGGCGTTGAATCGGCCATCTTGTGCTGTGGCGCTGGGCTGGCGGCCATCTTGTGCTGTGGCTCTGGGCTGGCGGCCCTCCTATCGGAGGAGACAGGAGTGGCTGGGGTATCCCACGGAAGCCGATGCTGCAGGTAGCACACAAACTCCCAGAACCCGAATGTGTCCAATTGTTCGAGTTCCTCCTGAGGAACTGGGTCATCCAGTCCAGAGTTAAAATATTCCTTGAGGGCCGCATCATTGTAATCCATACCCTCTGCCAGGGACCAGAACACCAGTGCCATGACTCCCACGTTATTGCCCCTTGGTGGAAGGAGGTCAACCTTAAATACTTTTCCCTCCGCTCCACCATGCTGGTTGGGGAGGAGACATGAAAAGACATACCGCTCGATCCTTGTTGATGGAGTCATTCTGTGACGATTGGGTTTTGGGAAAAACACAAGTAGAGGGTGGATCCAATTGCAAGTATGGTTTATTGAACAAAAAGGGAAATACAAAATAAACAGTCTTGGGAGACCAACAAAACAAAACAGGGAACCGGATGAAACGGGAACTTGGAGGAACAAGAAGGTAAGGGGAAGTCTCAGGAGACGAGAAACATCGATACACAAAGGGTAAAGACTCCATACAGACAACAGAGAAGGACAGCTATATATAGGGAGACTAATGACAAAGGATTGGCAGCACCTGTGCGATTTAATTGGAGTGCAATTACTTTGAAGACAGGACCAGACTAGCGGAATTAAAGTGCCTATGGTGAAGTGCCTAAGGAGAAGTGAGCTCACTAGGGAACACCGAGGAAAACAGAGACTGACAGCGTGACACAATCTCAATAAAAATGCTTCATTTTGTATATGTTGAGCACCAGGGTTCCAGTTTCTGTGAGGTGAATGTCACAGGTATAAATTAGCAAAATGCATTATGCAAATCCAATTTTGTGAAGATGGATGCTCCCTGTAATCTCTTGAAGGCTGAAGACATCAACGGCAAAGGATAGGTATTCTTCACCGTGATTTTGTTCAGCTCTCTGTAATCAATAAAAGGTTGCAGAGAACCATCCTTCTTACCAAACAAAAAAGAACCCCGCCCCTGCTGTATAACAGGAAGGTTGGATGAACCCTGATGCTGATCACTCCTGGTAAAGGAGTGATGGGGAGTCTCAAGTGTTGTGCTAGGGTAGTGTCCATGAAGTTACCCTCCACTCCAGAGACCAGAAGGGAATGACAGGTGTGCGTGTCTTTGGCCCATCTCAGTTTCACCGGAAGGAGAGTGGATGATGTTGAGGACTTCCCGGAGAAGATCCCACCCGATAGTAACCTCAAGTTAGTTAGGTAGTTCGACTCGGGGACAGCTTGGGGAACAGATGACGTGGGCGGCGGAGCGGCGGTGATCAGCTGTTGGATCTGCAGGGTGAGCTCGGACACCTGTTTTCAATTCAATTCAAGTTTATTTGTATAGCGCTTTTTACAATACAAATAGTTACAAAGCAACTTTACAGAAAATTATGTTTCTACAATATTTAGTAGTAGCTAGTAGTTTGTGCACGTTTGACAGGATTTTAGAAAAAATAAAAATAAATAATAATAAAACAAGATGTAGTCAGCAAGAAGATGAACTATCAATATTAGTAATTAATAGTTATTATATGATGCAGTCACACATTTAGCAATAATTGTTAGTTCTGTTTGTTGATTCAAGGTTAGCATCATCTGGGGTCCTCTGAGGGTCAGCATCATCTCTTCTCAGGTGTTCTTTAAATCCCGTGGCAAAACATAGAAACAAAATAGAGATATCATTAGCATAGCTGCTGATCCAACAAAGTCAAATTAGTTTAACCCAAGCTAATGAATAAAAATGCACATTTGATCAGATGCAACTACACTCACAATTTAAAAGATACATTATTCGTATGCTTGGCGAAAGAGATGTGTTTTTAATCTAGATTTAAACAGAGAGATTGTGTCTGAACCCCGAACATTATCAGGAAGGCTATTCCAGTGTTTGGAAGCCAAATGTGAGAAAGCTCTACCTCCTTTAGTGGACTTTGCTATCCTAGGAACTACCAAAAGTCTAGTGTTTTGTGACCTTAGGGTGCGTGATGGATTGTACCGTGGTAGAAGGCTAGTTAGGTACGCAGGAGCTAAACCATTTAGGGCCTTATAGGTAAGTATAATTTGTAACTGATACGGAACTTAATAGGTAGCCAGTGCAGAGACTGTAAAATTGGGGTAATATGATCATATTTTCTTGACCTCGTAAGGACTCTAGCTGCTGCATTTTGGACTACCTGTAGCTTGTTTATTGACGAAGCAGGACAACCACCTAGAAGTGCATTACAATAGTCCAGTCTAGAGGTCATAAATGCATGAACTAGATTTTCTGCATCAGAAACAGATAACATGTTTCGTAGCTTGGCAATGTTTCTAAGATGGAACAATGCAGTTTTTGTAACATTGGAAATATGATTTTCAAAAGACAAATTGCTGTCTAATATAACACCCAGATTTCTGAATGTAGAGGAAGTAACAGTACATCCGTTTAGTTGCAGATTGTAATCTACAAGATTCTGTGTAGTGTTTTTTGGTCCAATAATTAATATCTCTGTCTTATCCGAATTTAATTGGAGAAAATTATTTGTCATCCAATCTTTTACATTTTTAACACACTCTGTTAGCTTAGATAATTGGGAAGTTTCATCTGGTCTTGTTGAGATATATAGCTGAGTATCATCAGCATAACAGTGGAAGCTAATTCCGTATTTTCTAATAATATTACCAAGGGGCAACATGTATATTGAAAATAGAAGGGGACCTAGGACGGATCCTTGTGGCACTCAATATTTTACTGATGATAAATGAGATGACACCCCATTTAAGTAAACAAAATGGTAGCGATCGGACAGGTAGGATCTAAACCATCTTAGAGCCTGCCCTTGAATACCTGCATAGTTTTGTAATTGATCTAGGAGTATGTCATGATCTATGCTGTCGAACGCAGCACTAAGATCAAGTAAGACTAGAAATGAGATGCGGCCTTGATCTGACGCAAGGAGCAGGTCATTTGTAATTTTAACAAGTGCAGTTTCTGTGCTATGGTGGGGCCTAAAACCTGACTGAAATTCTTCATATCATTTTTATGCAGGAAGGTGCTCAATTGAGCAGACACAACTTTTTCTAAAATTTTAGACATAAATGGAAGATTTGAAATAGGCCTATAATTTGCCAGTACACTAGGATCTAGTTTTGGTTTCTTAATAAGAGGCTTGATAACCGCCAGCTTGAATGGTTTTGGGACGTGACCTAAAGATAACAACGAGTTAATGATATTGAGAAGCGGTTCTTCGGCTACAGGTAACTGCTCTTTCAGTAATTTAGTGGGTACAGGATCTAATAAACATGTTGTTGGTTTAGATACAGTGATACTATTATTTAGCTATTCCTGTCCTATATTTGTAAAGCACTGCAGTTTATCTTTGGGTGCGATGGATGAAACTGAAGTGTTAGACGCTGTAGAATCTACATTCGCTATTGTATTTCTAATGTTATCTATTTTATCAGTGAAGAAATTCATAAAGTCATTACTATTCAACGTTGGTGGAATATTTGAATCAGGTGGCGTATGGTAATTTGTTAAATTTAGCCACTGTGCTAAATAAAAACCTCGGATTGTTTTGGTTAATTTCAATGAGTTTGTGTATATGCTCTGTCCTAGCAGTTTTTAGAGCCCGTCTATAGCTGGACATACTGTTTTTCCATGCAATTCTAAAAACTTCTAAGTTAGTTTTTCTCCATTTGCGTTCAAGACTACGAGTAACTTTTTTGAGAGAGTGAGTATTACTGTTATACCATGGTACATTACGTTTTTCTCTAACCTTTTTCAATTTGATGGGGGCAACAGCTTCTAATGTATAAGAGAAAATAGTGCCCATGTTGTCAGTAATTTCATCTAATTCGTGTGTTTTTTTTGGGTACAAATAGCAGTTGAGATAGATCAGGCAGGTTATTTGCGAATCTTACTTTGGTGGCTGGAACAATAGTTCTGCCCAGACGGTATCGGTGAGACATATAGTTAATATCAGTTATACGCAGCATGCACGATGCAAGGAAATGGTCTGTAATATCATCACTTTGAGGTACATTATCTATAGCAGTAAGATCTATTCCATGCGATATAATTAAATCTAGTGTATGATTAAAACGATGAGTGGGCCCGGTGACATTTTGCTTGACTCCAAAAGAGTTTATTAGGTCAGTAAACGCAAGTCCTAATGCATCATTTGCATTATCAACGTGAATATTAAAATCTCCCATGATTAGCGCCTTATCAACTGTAACTAGAAGGTCTGAGAGGAAATCTGCAAATTCTTTTAGGAATTCTGTATACGGCCCTGGTGGTCTATACACAGTAGCCAGAGCAAGAGATACATTAGATTTCTCTTGCATGTCTGACAGTGTAACATTTAGCAGAAGTATTTCAAAAGAGTTAAACCTGTATCCTGTTTTCTGGGTAACATTGAGAATATCACTATATATTGTTGCAACACCTCCGCCACGACCAGTCTGACGGGGCTCATGCTTATAACAGTAGTTTGATGGAGTAGACTCATTTAGACCAAAATAATCATTTGGTTTTAGCCAGGTTTCAGTCAAGCAGAGTACATCAAAACTATTATCTGTCATAATTTCATTTACAATAACTGCTTTTGGTGTGATCTAATATTTATGAGCCCAAACTTTAAAAATAGTTTTTGTTAATTTACTTTAGAATTTTTCTGGTTTAATTGCAATATATTTTTATATTTATATTTATATTTATATTTATATTTATATTTATATTTATATTTATATTTATATTTATATTTTGACCTCACTATTCGGGGAACAGACACAGTCTTAATAGTTTTTACAGTGCAAGCACTTTTATCATTTAAGCGGGTGGAACAAAACTCATCATAATGGTTATTTGAGAATTGACTTACTAGTCACATGGAACGAAGTGTCCTGGAGATGTTGTCAGAAAGCTGCTCCGCTCCGATTTTGCTGGGGTGTAATCCATCAGCGCGAAACAGCCTAGGACGCTCCCAGAAAAGATACCAGTTATTAACAAATAGCAGTTTCTGTTCTTTACACCATGACAACAACCATTCATTTAAAGCAAAAAGTCTACTGAACCTTTCGTGTCCTCGTCGATACGTGGGCAGTGGTCCTGACATGACGATCCTCGCCGTGGGTGTCGTGCTGCGAACCGTCTCGATCAGGCTGCTGAAGTCCCTCTTCAGCGTCTCCGTCTGCCACAGCATGGTGGCGTTAACCCCAACTGTGTCACCAGCGCTTGGACAGCGCATCCGGTGTTGACGATGGTCTCCTGCTGTTGATCCATAGGGTGACGCTGTGGTGGATGAATTCGGATAGGGATGTGAAACTTGCTACTTCCATGTTGGTCAGAGCGTTCTGTAATGGGAAATAATGGTAAGGAAGCAAGTGCAAGTAAATGAAATAGGATTTATTAACAGAGTCCAATGAATAGAGAAGAATGGCAGGAACAACAGGTATGTAGAGATGTCTGATGGTGACCCAGGAAGTGTCGATGAGTAGAGACAGCAGGAGAGCGTGACACAGGAACTGAGATGAGCGGTCCATGGTGGTGAGGATTGGATGGGGTTCCAGAGGTGCGAAGAACAACAGTGAGACAGAGCCTAGAATAAACAGGAATGAGAAACCAGGCATATGACCGGGAAACTTCAAACAACTCTTTGACAAACACAAGACGAAAGACAGGGCAATAAGTAGTGAATCGAGTAGTGGTAGTGAGTCATCGTGCACATGAGCGTAAGCAAATAGACATTCTATGATCTAGTTTGCTTTAACAGTCCATCACAGTCCAAGATTATCCAAGTGAAAGGCTCTCCAAAAACAGGAATAGGTTAAAGAGGTGCAGGATGAATGATTTGATTAGGCTTTCCTACAACCTGGCACACGTGACGCGTACGACAGTACTGCACCACATCAGATTTAATACCAGGCCAGAAAAAAATAACATAAGATTCGATAATAAGTTTTAGTAATTCCAAAATGGCCAGCAACATTATCGTGAGCTACGCTCAAAACATTGTTGCATAAACATTTCGTTACTACGAGCAGGTAAACCATATCCCAAATTAAACCATCCAACCTGGCTGGAGTCCACTTTCTCTTCAACACGTCACTGTCCCAAAAAAAAACTATCCCACTGATTTACACTGATTTTCAACGTCTGTAAAAGTTACAGCCCTTTTCCTGCAGCATAATAAAGAAGGGTCTTTCTTCTGTTCAGCAGATATCAGAACCTTGTAATTTCAGCACCACTACTCATAGACAGCACCTCAGGGTCAGGCAATTAAGATGTTACAACAGAACTCAAACAAATATTCTTCAGATCCACTAAGAGAAATCATTCCCTGACACACAAAAGGATCATACGCTGCGTCAATATCCAAATTAAGTTGGCCACCAATCTTATGGTCAAAACCAACACTTTTAGTTGATTTCCCCTTGTTTCTCTTTTTTAATGAAGGACACGTCGTAATCAAATGGCCAAGGTCATGGCAGTAAAAGCATTCACAAGTTTCAACAGGTATGAAGCCTCTGGCTTGCTTAGTTGGGGTCACTTCATTTACAGCGATATCATTGACTTGATTGCAAATAAATGCACAGACACTATTTAAACTGAACAGAGATGACATAACTGAATTCAATGATTAACTGCCCTTTAACTATCATTTTGCATTATTGAGACACTGTTTTCCAAATGAATGTTGTTCAGTGCTTTGACACAATGTATTTTGTTTAAAGCACTATATAAATAAAGGTGATTGATTGATTGATTGATTGGTATGACTGGCTTAGGTGATTTCGATGCATAGCAGAATATCTTTCATGACATGTAAGTGAAAGTAAACTCATCTGCACAAATGGCAGCCTCAGCAAGGGTAAAAACTTAATAAACAACAATTTTGTCCAGCAAAGAGTTTTTAAAAGCCTCAATCAAAATCAATTCACAAAGTTGTTCCAAGTTATCGACTCTGCAGGAACTACACCATCTATCAGAAAGCACGTTCTTCTCCTGACCGTACTCCACATAAGTTTGACAGGCAACTTTAACATGTGAGCGAAATGTTTGCCTGTAAGGTTCTGCCACTAGTTCATAAGCCTTTAACACAGAATTTTTCAGTTTATCATAATCCAAGCTAACACTAACAGACAGAGTGAAACAAATCTCCTGGGCTTTTCAACTTAACTTGCACTCTATGATGAGCTGCCAAGACTCTCGGCCAGCGCAATGCAGCAGCTATACACTCAAACACGCCAAAGTATGAGTCCACCTCATTATCCCGAAATGCGGGCACAAAAGTAAGATGATGACTAACATCAAAATCATTGAAGTAAGTTGTCCTAGACAAAGGTGCAGAAGGTGGAGTGGTACCAACATTGGGAGGAGTAGAAGTTGGCATCTGAGTTTCACTAGACCAAACAAACGACTGCCAGCTTGCGTCTCAAACTCGCATTGCCTAAAATGCAGAAGCTGAATAGTATGTTCCTGACGTTTAATCTCTAGATCTAACTGCTTCAACTGAAAAGCCAGCCTCAAATCTCAAAACCAACATAGGATCAGACTGCTGGAGCTTCGGTATTAACTTCATCTCCTGTCGCCGCATTCATATCTACCTCAACGTTAGGTCTAGGCTCTAAAATACCCTGCTGTATTAATGCCGCCTCAATTACGTCTCGTACAACATTTTTATAACCGGAACACCATAGAACCAAATACAAATCAGTCTTTTGACATGACTCCAAGAACTCACATGAAGGAACCTGCCTAAATGTTTCTATGCTAAACTCCATGTAAAACCTTACACTTCCCCACCACCCATTAAAACCTGTCAGTCAAATTATAGAACAATATAAATTGCACTCACCAGCAGAGGTGCAAACCTCTTAAATTGCATCAAACAAATTTATAAATTAGAAAATAGAATTTGACAAGCCCCCAATTATTATGCCCCATGCCTAGGGGTAGTAGGAAAAACTCCTAACAGGGCATAATAATAAGACTAATTTGTTGTGATGGAATCCCAAGTACGAATCACTACAGTCGATAATCAAACAGGTACACGATGTTAATCAGAATAAGTAATTAGATCTATTTAAAACCAACAAGTGAAACAAAGAGCATCTCTTCAGGGTGTCCCAAAGGCCAAAATAACAAACAAAACAAATCTAGAAAGAAAGAGAGACTAATAAATAACCTAATCGAGTAACAAAAGTAAAATACATTTTACTTCCCTAACTTCCTAAAACAAAACATAACCCAAACAAGATAGCCAAAACAAATTGTCAGGACACCCCTTTGCTCCACATTCTTAGTACACAAGTCTCCAAATGAATGAACGTGATCAATAGATTTTACACTACATTGTTGTAAAAAATTTGATCATCAGCCGGAGAAGGGATCCAGGTGCTCTAAAACCAGCCGCATCTGAACCAACAATGAGCTCTCCATTGAATGCCAGCAGCATCCTTTTTAAGGCACTGTTTTGCTGTTTTCTTTCAAATCAAAGCATAAATATACATAAAAAATATGCTGCCTGCGTTCAGCTCATAATCTCCAAAATGGCCATTTTTACTGGGGGACCCTCCTCAAAACGAGATTGGGCTACTTTTGAGTATCAATTGGGCAGGTCTTGTTGGGAAAACCTGGCAACCCTGGTGGAGCTTCAAGAGCTTATGCTCAAGTGCATACCAGTGTTACATTTTAACTTGTGGTGACTGTGTTACTGACTTCACATTGCTTTAAAATACAGTTTTAAACTACCACATCCCTATTTGCAATCATTCTGGTAGCACATGAAGGCAGCACCTTCTCACCCAGGACTGTGTATATGCTAAAAGGGCAGAGAGCATAACAAATGGGCAGGACTTTTACAGACTATGTCATCATAGTAGAGAGAAACCAGAAACTGCTTGTGTGGAGAGACTGATTATGAATGATTGGGATTATACAATTTTATAAGATTTTTACCATTATAAAATAATTGTTGTTTTCACACACTGCGGCCACACATCTGCGTTCAAAGTGATTTTTGCATTCTATGGCACCTTTAATAAATTGTTCACAGCTGTTAACTTTACATTACGGTGGGCCTTCGTTTGGTTATTGACAAACTATTTTCCTGATTGACTCTGTTAAGCTACTTTGACACAACCAGCATTGTATACAGTGCTATACAGATAAATGTTGTTCACTTTACATTAAAGTGCACTTTTACAGGTTAGGTCTAGTTATAATACTCTATTTTTTTTGCTGAGTCATGAGATAAATCCTTAAAAGCCTTAATGTAGAGTTACCCCAAAAGCTGGTAATCGTTTAATCTTCCCTCATTTGCATGCACTTCTGTTAAAAAAAAAAAAAGACAATGTGTCATCATTTGTTTTTTGTTTTTGTTTTTTATATTTTCTTGTGACAGATTGAAGCATCCTGGCATGACATATTTAGGGAACTGCTTCATTGGAGAAAATAACAACAATAACAATAACAACAATAATAATAATAATAATAATAATAATAATAATAATAATAATAATAATAATAATAGCACTGTTTTCCCCATTGACCTTATGGAAAACAAATGTGGTTAAATGTTTTGAAAGTATGAAGGTGTGGTGCTGGTAATTCATAAAGCAGTAAGCAAAAAATAATAAAAAAAAAAGATTATTGGAACATTGATGATCAATATCCCAGAAGGCAGTAAAGCATGCATGTGCATTAGCCTGTCCTCTCAGGATTTACTTTCAATTTAGATTTGTTCAGTAAAATGAAGCAAATAGTTCCCACAGCTGTGAAGAGACGCTGTGTTGAGAGATACTGTGACATAATGTAAAGTGAGGGAAAGAAAAATGCATTAATTGTGCCTTTCCGTTTTTTGCTAATTAGCACCTTTATTCAAACTGACAGCCACACATTTGACAGTGAATAAATGAAAAATAAACAAGACATTAACCAGTTTATAGTAGCAGATTTTTCTAATTTCTGTAAAAACAATATAAAAAGTTGTGAAACACAAATGCAAATATTATTTCACCTCTCTTTTCAAGCTGTCATTTAATCAAAAACTAGGTTTCAATTGGGCCAAAAAAAGCTTTGTATATGTGAAAACATTTGTTTCAAATTTACCTGTGTTGCTTGACGGCATGAAATGCCTGGTTACATAAATATTCCACCAACATTTAATAGTAATGACTTTATGAATTTCTTCACTGATAAAATAGATAACATCAGAAATACAGTAGTGAATGTTGATTCTACAGCGTCTAACACTTCAGTTTCATCCATCGCACCCAAAGATAAACTGCAGTGCTTTACAAATATAGGACAGGAAGAGCTAAATAAATGTATCACTGTATCTAAACCAACAACATGTTTATTAGATCCTGTACCCACTAAATTACTGAAAGAGTTGTAACCTGTAGCCATAAATATTCCGTTGGTGGAATATATATATATATATATACATATACTTTAATATATATATATACTTTAAAGTGTGTGTCTAGAGAAATTGCCTTTCAGAAATAAACCTCCCCTAAGGAATACTCACTAGAGTAAAAAGAGTTAAAAGTGTGTCAGCTAGCTCCTGTCTCCTCTATTTATCTTACACCAGTGTCCTTTTTGGTTCTGTTGTTGTCACCCCCAAGGACTCTTTTGTGTGTGTTGATTTGTTTTGGTTCCCTCGTGTCCCCTTTAGATCTAGTTTTCCCTTGTGTTTTCCTATGCCCTTATTTGGTCTTCCTGTTCCTGTTCCCATTGCGTTCTATTGTTCCCGGATGTTTGATTGTTCATTGGTTCAGGTGTGTCTGATTGAATCCCTCATTTAGTTTCCTTCTTAAGATCTGTTCTGTTTAGTTTTCCTCATCCAGGTTTAAATGTCTTTCCTTGCCTGTTCTCTGAAATTTGTTTTTATTTTGTATTATTATTATTATTATTATTATTATTATTATTATTATTATTATTAAAGAATATTTAAGTTGATTCTTTGTCTCCTCACTCCTCCTCGCCTGTGAACTGTGACATCTGCCTACAGCAACTTGTACATAAAACATTTTACTGCCATATGAATGAAACTTTTATTTGACAATGTTAAGTTTTTTTTTTTTTTTTTTTACATTTTCATGCATATTAGACAGCAAGGTCATCTGCAATGAAGAACTACTGGAGAAACTGCAGAAAAGAGGATGAAACATCTTCTATCATTCATATTCAGTTCATACATGATTGAGAGCTCTGTGCAGAACTAGTGGTCTGTAACGTTCAAATGCCACGATGCTCAACTGATAAGTAGATAACTAGATTATAGACAAATAAGAAGACATGCAAACAATATGACATTAATAAAAACAAAAATAAATAAAAAAAACACTTCATCCCATCTCTAGTCCTGTAACCTGTAAACTCTTTCCAGACATACTGAAAGCATTTACTGCAGGAAAAGAATTCTGAATTATGTGAGGAAGTTATTTTTACTCGAGTCAGTTTTGAATGTTGAACATGCATTTAGCGTTCACAGGCGTTCTACATAAAGACTTGTCTGCTTGCGAAACTGTCTCACTCTAGCTCATGTGCTTTAGATTGTGATGTAAGAGACCAGATGGAGTCAAAGCACGTTTAAATATGAAAAGCTACATCTGCTTTAGAGCGCTGATGTTAACTGACAGGCTCTCAGTGTTTCAGTGCTGATTATTATCAAAGAGAAAAGGAGTGCAAGCAGCACCCTGTTCTATTCACAGCACCTGCTGCCACACAGCACCCCTCACTCATTATGAGAGGAAGTGACACGTAGCAGGAAGCCAGCATGTGCTTAACCTCAAACCCGGGTTCCACCTTTGTTTTTTTTACTTTTGTTAATCTTGTTTAAGATATTTCTCACTATTTTTGTTTTTCATACTTTGGTGTGATGAAATGTTTTTATGCAGTATAACTTAAAACAAAAACAACAACAACAAAAAAAAACACTTGTTTTCAGCATACGGTATATTATTGTTTTTGCTCTATGCCATGCCCTTCTGAAATGCATAAATATTTATAAAGCTCATCGTTTTGGAAAGTGAGATATATGCTGATTTGACAGCTATCCAGTGTGTTGTGATTGGCCGAATGCCTCAAGCGTGTGACGGAAATGTCACGTCCTTTAACGATGTGATGTCATGTGACCTGACTCAACAAGACAGACAATAAATCCCATTACAAACGAGGAATTTGTTGCATCCAGTGGGGACATAATTACTGATTATAATGACTTATAATTACTTTCTATTTGCTGCATTGCCCCAAAAAAATCATAAAACCATGTCTATATTGGTGATTGGAGAAAAGACAAATAACAAGCCCTACTCTACACTGCTCAATACTCGTGTTTGAATCATCAGTGGCAAATCCTTTACATTGGAAAACATACTTACAGACTGTGAGTCAAAAGCGCCAGACTGTCTTTGCAAAGTTGGAATTGCCCCACTTTATAGAAACAGAAACTGGCATTGTAGGCTACTCTCACATGATATGGAACAGTGTTGTAAATACAACTTGATCACTGACTTCTAGCCATGTTCTTTTTTGGAAGGCCAAACAAAGTAGCTTTGTTTCACAACGAAACACACAGCGACTCCACAACATAGCACTGGCGGCAGCAGCAAAAAGAAAAGGTACAGCTTCTTTCTTTGCATAAACATTTGGGTGTTATGCAAATCTTCACACATCGTGACATAGACAGTCTATGCTGCCATCAAGGTCCCTGCGTCACCCACCATCAACCCAGCCTGACCATACTTCTCTAATAAAGGATTGTTTACTTGCATTTGCTTCTTGTCTTTTATGCGATCGTGACAGAACAATCTGACCACCCATGGAAGCAGCGAGTAACCCGGCTTTGGAAGAGTTCCTCAGCGCCAGTGCTCGAAGGATGGACTCCCAGGAACGGAATCTTAACGACACTGGTCGCGCTGTCCAGGCTTTGGTGGTGCAGGTGTCCGAGCTCACCCAGCAAATTCAGCTTCTT
Source organism: Carassius auratus (assembly GCF_003368295.1). Taxonomy (NCBI): domain Eukaryota; kingdom Metazoa; phylum Chordata; class Actinopteri; order Cypriniformes; family Cyprinidae; genus Carassius; species Carassius auratus. The sequence goes on along the minus strand of NC_039291.1, from coordinate 8,881,232 downwards.
TGAGCCCCCACTGCGCCGCTTACACCGTCCGTTCCTCCCACACCATCGGAGACCCCCTTCATGGACCATGTACTCGCATGCAAACTTCAAATTCCCCTCAGACCCCTCACTCACCAGATCACGGTTCACACCCTCAATGGACAAAGACTGCCGGTCATCTCACTCATCACTGAAAACATTACCCTCATCACATCAGGCAACCCTTCAGAAATCATCTCATTCTAACATACTAGACTCTCCCCTTGCACCCATAGTTCTTGGTCACCCCTGGCTCTTCCGTCACAACACCAAAGTGGACTGTCAACTGCATTCCATCCTGACCTGGAGTATCAAATGTCATGAGTCTTGTCTAGTGTCTTCTTGTCCGTCTGTTTCTATGTCTATGTTTCAGGAAGAAGCAGTGGATTTGTCTAACGCGCCCGCAGAGTACCTCCACCTGAAGGAAGTGTTCAGTAAGTCTTGTGCAGCTTCTCCCCCTCCGCATCGTCCCTATGACTGTGCCATAGATTTACTGTCAGGTAAGTCTCCACTTAAAGGCAAAATATATAAATTTTCTGTCCCAGAAAGGGAGGCTATGGAGAAATATATTTCTGATTCTCTAGCTTCGGGGTTCATCCGCCCTTCCTCTTCTCCAGCGGGGGCAGGGTTCTTTTTTGTGGGGAAGAAAGATAGGTCGCTGCAACCTTGTATTGATTACCGGGGACTGAAAAACATCACGACAAAGAATACACACCCTTTCGTTAATGTTTTCAGCCTTCGAGAGGTTGCAGGGAGCGTCAATCTTCATGAAATTGGACTTATGTAATGCTTATCATTTGGTCCGTATTAGGGAGGGGGATGAATGGAAGAATTTTTTGATTGCTTTAAATTCTGAGGAATATAATGACTTTGAGAAGTCAATATATCAATTCAATGTGTACTTTATCACAATCTGACCGTGTTTACTTTTCTGATTGTTGGATTGCATAAGATTCTGATAAATCTAATGACCGTTATCTAACTTCGAGAAGTTCAACATATCACTTCAATGTCTATTGTATCACAATCTAGACTGTGTTTACTTGTCTGATTGTTTGATTGCATTAAATTCCGAGGAATATAATGACAGTTATTTAACTCATGAAGTTAGATGTACTGGAGGGACTGCTGGGCGGGAGCAGCCCCCTCCGTGCACAAACAGAACGTTGCCGCCCGTGTTCCCCGCCTCGGGACCAGAGGCTGAAACAACGATCTGGGCCAGCGACTTCGCAGTCTAATCTGAATCTGATGGAGCCGTACTTCAGGCTGGGAGGGACACGACCAAGAAGTCATGGCGCATTTTGTTCACGACTACAGAGGGCGGCCCCTACTGGGGTAGAGCGCTGTCCACCTTATTATATGGTGCCTGTCTCACCTCAGTGCCCTTGGGAGGTGGTTCTGCAAACCCTGCCAGAATTTCAGGGCACAGCAGCTTCCAGTGAGCACTGCTCTCATTTATTTCTGCCCGTGAGCGTAGCAGAGCTGAAAAGCTCGCCACCCCTTTGGGGGCCTCTTACACCAGAGGTCAGTCTCGAGAAACTGATTCCCTTAGTAGATTATTTAGCTGCGTGGAAACTACTGCCAAATGTATCTCAGTGGGTCCTTCGTACAGTACAAAAAGGCACACTGACACTAGTCGGCCCACAGCAGGCTCTGGTTATGGAACAATAAGTGAATACCCTATTAAGGAAGGAGGCCATCAAGGTGGCCCCTACACAAGACAAGGAATTTGGGTTTTGTAGCTGGTATTTCATAGTTCCATAGAAGAATGGGGGGTTGCGTCCGATCTTTGACTTACGTCAGCTGAACCGCTCAGTTATGTCACTGAAGTTCAAAATGCTCACCATGAAGCAGGTTGTAGCTCAAATCAGATCCGAGGACTGGTTTGTCACAATAGATCTAAAACACGTATCTCCATCCTTCTACAACACAAGAAGTTTCTGAGGTTCGCTTTTGGGGGCAAAGCTTACAAATATTGAGTACTTCTCTTTGGCCTTGCACTCTCACTCCGCAGATTCACAAAATGTGTAGATGCGGCTCTTGTTCCTTTGCATATGAAGGGCATCTGCATTCTGAATTATATCAATGATTGGTTGATTTAAGCTCAATCTGAGCAGATGGTGGTTCGACATCGAGATGGCATTCTTGCACATATGGGGGAGCTGGGTTTGAGACTAAATGCCAAGAAGAGCACTTTCTCCACTTCGTGCCTTAGACATGTGGAAGAAACCTTGGTTCTTGATTCAGGGCCCGGTGCTGGGAGCTCTTTGTCGCCGTGTAATGCTAGCGACAGACGCGTCCCTCACCGGTTGGGGTACTGTCATGAGGCCACCCTTATGACCGTAACCCAACCGGTGAGGAAAGCGTCTGTCGCTAGCATTACACGGTGGAGCGGTCGCCATCTGACATGACATACCAGTTGTCTAGAGATGCTAGCTGTGCATCGAGCATTGAAATATTTCCTCCCAGACCTGAGAGGTAACCATGTGTTGTTGTGCACCGACAACACATTGGCAATCTCTAACATCAGTCACCAGAGAGATCTGCATTTGTGCCCCTTGTACAAGCTGGCACACCAGATCCTTCTGTGGTCCCAGGACAAACTCCTCTCGTTCAGAGCAGTGTATATTCCTGGGAGACTGACTGTGGGAGCAGACATACTGTTGAGATGGGTGCCAAGGCCCGGAGGGCTTCACCTCGAGGTCGTGAAGTAGATATGGAGAGTTTTTGGACCTCTTTGCAACTCGAGAGATATTGCGATGTCCCCTCTGTTTCTCTCTATTTCATCCAGCTTCTCTGGGACTGGATGCTATGGTACAGACCAGGCTGAGGCTTCCTCTGTGCGCCCTTCCCCCTATCGCTCTGTTCTGGCGAGAGTACGCCAGGATGGGGTCCGTCTTCTATTAGTAGCCCCATTCTGACCGGGCCCAGTATGGCTCACAGATCTGATTTCTATCCTCGACGGCTCTCCGTGGGAGATTCTGATCAAGACAAATCTGTACTTGAGGAAACTGTACGCCCTGAGGTGGAAGCTCTTCACCTCATGGTGCAGAGATCACCAGCTTGACCCTGTTTACTGCCCAGTTGGTACAGTTCTGGAGTTTCTACATGCCAGGTTCTCTGCAGGGTTAACCCACTCCACCTAAAGGTTTACGTGGCATCATAATACATAATACACATGTACATTTACAGAATTGATGTTTATATATATATATACAGTATTGTTCAAAATAATAGCAGTACAATGTGACTAACCAGAATAATCAAGGTTTTTAGTATATTTTTTATTGCTACGTGGCAAACAAGTTACCAGTAGGTTCAGTAGATTGTCAGAAAACAAACAAGACCCAGCATTCATGATATGCACGCTCTTAAGGCTGTGCAATTGGGCAATTAGTTGAAAGGGGTGTGTTCAAAAAAATAGCAGTGTCTACCTTTGACTGTACAAACTCAAAACTATTTTGTACAAACATTTTTTTTTTTTCTGGGATTTAGCAATCCTGTGAATCACTAAACTAATATTTAGTTGTATGACCACAGTTTTTTAAAACTGCTTGACATCTGTGTGGCATGGAGTCAACCAACTTGTGGCACCTCTCAGCTGTTATTCCACTCCATGATTCTTTAACAACATTCCACAATTCATTCACATTTCTTGGTTTTGCTTCAGAAACAGCATTTTTGATATCACCCCACAAGTTCTCAATTGGATTAAGGTCTGGAGATTGGGCTGGCCACTCCATAACATTAATTTTGTTGGTTTGGAACCAAGACTTTGCCCGTTTACTAGTGTGTTTTGGGTCATTGTCTTGTTGAAACAACCATTTCAAGGGCATGTCCTCTTCAGCATAGGGCAACATGACCTCTTCAAGTATTTTAACATATGCAAACTGATCCATGATCCCTGGTATGCGATAAATAGGCCCAACACCATAGTAGGAGAAACATGCCCATATCATGATGCTTGCACCTCCATGCTTCACTGTCTTCACTGTGTACTGTGGCTTGAATTCAGAGTTTGGGGGTCGTCTCACAAACTGCCTGTGGCCCTTGGACCCAAAAAGAACAATTTTACTCTCATCAGTCCACAAAATGTTCCTCCATTTCTCTTTAGGCCAGTTGATGTGTTCTTTGGCAAATTGTAACCTCTTCTGCACATGCCTTTTTTTTAACAGAGGGACTTTGCGGGGGATTCTTGAAAATAGATTAGCTTCACACAGACGTCTTCTAACTGTCACAGTACTTACAGGTAACTCCAGACTGTCTTTGATCATCCTGGAGGTGATCATTGGCTGAGCCTTTGCCATTCTGGTTATTCTTCTATCCATTTTGATGGTTGTCTTTCGTTTTCTTCCACGTCTCTCTGGTTTTGCTCTCCATTTTAAGGCATTGGAGATCATTTTAGCTGAACAGCCTATCATTTTTTGCACCTCTTTATAGGTTTTCCCCTTTCTAATCAACTTTTTAATCAAAGTACGCTGTTCTTCTGAACAATGTCTTGAACGACCCATTTTCCTCAGCTTTCAAATGCATGTTCAACAAGTGTTGGCTTCATCCTTAAATAGGGGCCACCTGATTCACACCTGTTTCTTCACAAAATTGATGACCTCAGTGATTGAATGCCACACTGCTATTTTTTTGAACAGACCCCTTTCAACTAATTCAACTAATTGCCCAATTGCACAGCCTTAAGAGCGTGCATATCATGAATGCTGGGTCTCATTTGTTTTCTGAGAATCTACTGAACCTACTGGTAACTTGTTTGCCACATAGCAATAAAAAAATATACGAAAAACCTTGATTATTCTGGTTAGTCACATTGTACTGCTATTATTTTGAACAATACTGTATATATATATATATATATATATATATATATATATATATATATATATATATATATATTAGTGCTGTCAAAATTAGTGCGTTAACGCATTCGATTAATTTGAAATATTTAACGCGTAAAAAAAAAAATAACGCAATTAACGCGGTTGCAGTTTTTTTTCTATTTCCGGTTGTGGCCTATGTGTGTTCAACGTGCAAAGAAATATGGATAAGAGCAAGGAAGGACTTTTAGACGGAAAGTTTCAGTATAAAACTCTGCCGGATTACTCTTCAGTCTGCCACAAGAAACATTACTCTTCATTCAGTCTGCAAACAAGAAACAGCAACATTAAAATCATGAACTCAAATGTCATTGTTTAAAAAAAAAAACAATGACTGTTGTAACAGTGCGTAAATCAGACCTTTCTGTAACGCTAACGTTAATAAGCTTAAACGAAAATAACGAAATAATTGTGTAGCGGAGTATTTTTTGTACACAGTGCCGCAAACTGTTAATAACTCCTGTACGCGTGCATCACTGTCCTCCTCACAGCTGCAGCAACTAGCGCTCTCTTCATCAAGCTTTAAAACAAAAAGGGGACAAAAAGATCATATTGTCTTTGTGCATAGGCTATAGATTAATTAGATAAATGAATATCTAAATTTGTGTCTTGCCGTCTACGGTATTTTTTTAGAACTTAGAAAAAAGATGCTGCAGCCAATGAGCAGCGGGGGCTGGCTGCAGGACGACTCAACATCCGCAGACAGTTTTTAATGTTTATCAGACAATAAATACTCAAGATTTTGCTTTAGTATAATTTTCGGGACAATTAGGGCCAGATTCGGGAGTCGGGACAACAGTTTAGATTTCGGGACTGTCCCGAATTTTTCGGGACGTCTGGTCACCCTTCCTGAAAGAGCTGCATTACTTCATTAGCTTGAGTCTGACCTGCAGTGATAGGATTCAAATTTGGTGAGGTGTCAGTCAGCGAATCATCTGATTCTGGTCTTGTTCTTGCAGTATTCAGAGTCTGAAGCCAAGAAATCATATTAAGTGTCGTTGTTAACTGTATTTGATTTTTAACCAAACCGAGTGTGGTGTACACTCATAACGAGTTTCACACACCTTCACCGGCCACGTTGAGTTCTTGACACTTAACAGTGGGAAAAGTGACATATGCGCTATTCACTTTTATAACTTAAGGGTGAATGGGTAATGTAGTTTCTGCTCTGGGTGGGATGAATTAGGAAGCTTGCATTGTGAAGGGTGCTCTGAAAATCGGCAGTGCAGGTAAAAGATTGAAACCTCTATTAAAACAGATGTCCAAATGAGCGTACCAGTATGCTAAAAGCACGTTCTGGGAGCACGGAGAGGTGGCGGTACGCTCAAGAACTATATCTGGAAGTGGCGGTACTGAGTACCGGTGCGTACCGGCCCACTTAAAGCACTGGCAATGACTATACTTTGGAATTTTTTTGCAGTCCACTTAGAATTCAACATGGAAATCATTTTTGTTTTTTATTGCCATTGATTGTTTTGAAATTCAAATGGCACTTACATGCCTGTGTTTTTATTTCTGTAATAAATATGGCTTTCAAGCTAATAGTTAATTTGGAGGATATTGATGGTTTATTGCAGGTATGTTGTTTACATGAGATAATCTGTGTTACAAGTTAAACAAAAATTCCAATAAACAATCATATTTTGAATTTAAATAGTTTCTTTGTCTTGAGTTTACATTAATTATTTACATTTTACATTTACATATCCAAAAAGTTTCAGTCTTTTAATTGCGATTAATCGCGATTTTATTTTAAAAAATTGTGTGATTAATTAGTTAATTTTTTTTAATCGATTGACAGCACTAATATATATATATATATATATATATATATATATATATATATATATATATATATACATGAATAATGCTTTATTAGATACATATAAGACAGATAAACTAACCTAACACATAAGAACACACATTCATACAAGTTGCAGGAAGATAGAAAGTTAGGGAAGAATGAGTTTAAGAGAACGAAAATGTGGAATCCCAAGTTTACAGCAATGCGTGAAATTGCAGCCTGTATACATTTTTCCTTTCAGTTGTAGGCAGAAGTCAACAAATTTCTGGAGATATTTTGAATATGAACAATTGTCCCTGGGGTATGTGATGAAGCAGAAAAATCCACCCACTCTGATGCAGTTTTCACCTGTGATCCAAATAAGAGAAAAATACATTGCAAAAAAATTGAAAATAAATAATACATGTCAGGTTTGCATAATGTAAAGAAGTGTTGCACAAAGCTTATATTTAACCAAATATAAAAACGGACTTCTGTGAGGACTCTATGTCAGCAATGTTTCAAGGCAAATGTGTAAGAGTTGCCAACACTGTGATACGGTAAAGCAATAAATAATAAAATAGCAAAGTACTACAAAACTTGCACAAGTAACTGGAAAATAACAAACAAGAACTTAATGTTATAACAAAATAGAGAATATGTGATAGTCAGTAGGTTACAATGCACTCAACTCTGATGGGCTCCAGCTCACCTTAAACCCTTGATATACCCTGTACTTTTTTTTTTTTTGGTGTGGTGTGGTGTGGGTAGGTTTAAGGGTGGGTTAAGGAGTAAGGGATGGTTCAACAGTGGGAATTCGTGGCCTAATGGTTAGAGAGTTGGACTCGCAATCGAAAGGTTGTGAGTTTGAGTCTTGGGTCGACAGCAATTGCATGTACATTTCTCTCTCCACATTCAATACCACAACTTAGGTGCCCTTGAGCAAGGCACTGAACCCCCAACTGCTCCCCGGGCGCCGCAGCATAAATGGCTGCCCACTGCTCCGGGTGAGTGTTCACTGTGTGTGTGTGTGTGTGTGTGTGTGTGTGTGTATGTGTATGTATGAGAGCATGAATTCTGAGTATGGGTCACCATGTTGCTCACGTCATGTTACGTTATGAGATGTCTGCGAGACAGCCTGAGATCCATGCAGCTTCCGTTGGATCATCTGGTTGAAATGAGAGACAGAGCTGTGTGTCATCAGCATAGCAATGGTAAGAGAAGCCATGTGCCTGTATTATGGGTGTATAGAGAAGAGGAGGGGTCCAAGAACTGATCCCTGAGGAACCCCAGTGACCAGTTGATGTACTTCGGCTACATCCCCTCTCCAGACCACCCTGAAAGACCTACCAGTGAGATAGGATTCAAACCAGCGAAGTGTAATCCCTGTGATGCCCAGTGATGAGAGGGCAGACAGGAGGATCTGATGATTGACAGTGATCCAGATAGATCCAGCAGAATAAGAAGTGATGATCTGGAATCATCTTTTGCAATCCACATGGCTTCCATAACTGGCCGTAGTGCAGTCTCAGTTGAATGGCCACTCCTGAAATCTGGTGGCAATTGTTATAACCAAATTGTACAATCTCATTTGTACTTTTTCTTTTTTCTTTCTTTTTTTATGATCTGATTCTGATGTATTCGAGTCATGTCAGAAAGATCATCTTTACGAGTTTAACACGTAAATGCCATCACAAAGTGTTAATTATGCGTTGGAAACAGTAAACTTCCCCTGGCCATATAAACAATGTAAAGTGACAAATGCTTATAATTACTGGAATAAATGCCCTAAATGATCATTATGTGAGTGTAGAGGACAGAACCCATTCTCGCAATTGCAAATATTGACACTATGGTAACCATAGCAATGTTCTGGTATCTCACATGCTTTGAATTTGCAATTTTTTTGACTAAAGTGAATTACAACGACCAAAGATTTGTTATGTTTGGTGATTTGAACTAAACCACCATCAACAGAGAAGTCGTGTTTTGTTTATGTTTGGAAGGCTGCCTTGCAGAGCACACTCTTGAAGGGATGCCATGTCCACTTATTATATCCAATGCTTTATTGAGAATCTTTGGGATTAAAGTCATCAAGTTTATGGAATTAATAATGTAGGCAGGAACATGCAGCAATATTTTGTTATGTGGTTTATTTCCAAGATAAAGCATTTGGATTTATGTTTATTGTGAGCTTGTTTTTATTAGCTTTTTTATTATTATTCCTAGCAAGTTCTGGCAAGGCTAATGAGTCAAGATGTACCTCGCTCCCTGTGATTGCTTGTAATGTGCAAATAGAAGAGAAACATAACTCCTTTAAATACATCATTAACAACTAGTTGTTCAGTTCAGTGCAAACTATTTTTGTAATTGCGACTGTTGCTACCTACATTTATTGAAAGTAAATTTGGTTGAAGAATGCAGTTGTCACTCCCATAATTTACAGAACTGTGTGTGTGCTCTGTGTGTGTGCACTTTGGATGGGTTAAAAGCAGAGCACGAATTCCGAGTATGGGTCCCCATACTTGGCTGTAGGTCACATCACTTTCACTTTTTCAGTGTAATTATAAATGTAATCACATAAATTAATTACAGATGTAATTACATGCAGGTATTTTTTAAATATAAGTACAATGTAAAAAAACAGCAACAAAAAAAAAAAAATTATAAAAAATACAAAATAAAAAAATTAAATGTGCCTATACCAAATTATTAATTTAAATGTTAAGGCCACTCAACATAAAGAGGGACTGGAAAAACCCTCTATATTTGAAACCATGGGATGGGTAATAATCTTAAAACAGTTACACCGTGCATATGAAATACTAACAGTGTAATACTTAAAGGGGGGGGTGAAATGCTATTTCATGCATACTGAGTTTTTTACACTATTAAAGAGTTGGATTCCCATGCTAAACATGGACAAAGTTTCAAAAATTAAGTTGTACGTTTGAAGGAGTATTTTTGTTCCAAAAAAACCTCTTCCGGTTTGTCACAAGTTTCGGAAAGTTTTTTTCGAGTATGGCTCTGTGTGACGTTAGATGGAGCGGAATTTCCTTATATGGGTCCTAAGTGCGCGCTCTTCTGCCGGAAGAGCGCGCGCTCCCTTATAGCAGAGCAGAGAGAGGCTGACCACAGCCTGATCAGAGCGAGAGCGTCGCGAAAAGTCACAAAAGAAGTGTGTTTTTGGTTGCCAGGGCAAGACAACCCTGCACAGATTACCAAAAGAGAAACAGCATTAAGGGACCAGTGGATGGAGTTTATTTTTACAGAGCATCAACGGAGTTGTGCAAGTGTTTTTGTTTGTTCCCTGCATTTCGAATTGCACATCGTTTATTTCTTAAGGATAATGCAGTCCCAACGGAAAAGGGTCACGATTGTGTGTTGGAACCACATGCGGTGAGTAAAACTGCTTCAAATATCTCTGTGTTGTTAACTTAGCTATCGGCGCGTAAGCACATCAAGTAACCAACATGCGATGCTGCCATCAAACTGCACTTTCCACATGTACAGATTAAAAAAAAAAAAAAAAAAGACGACATAAAGTGGAACTTAGTCATTTTCCAAAACCGCTAAGCAAATATGTACAGTTTCAGTACATACCACATAGCATACCGCCTTTGCTGATGCTGCTCTTGTTAAATTTCAGCCTCTGGATCTGTGTCACAGCTTCCACATGCTCTCAACTCAAAAGCCTACTGGCGCTCGTGATTCTTTAGCTCCGCCCACACGTCACGCCTCTAGGCGCTCGTGTTTTTCCGGGAAAAATCGGTACAGACTATCTTTCTCTTATAAATATAATAAAACTAAAGACTTTTTGGAGCTATGAAGGATGCAGTACTACTCTATAGGTACTCAAGATTAACAGGATATTGAGTGAAAACGAGCATTTCACCCCCCCTTTAAAATTTTCATTACCCCCTTATTCCCCAATTCTTTCCGTTTACCTACATGTACGTTCAGCTTTAAGTTTTATTGACATGGAAAATCGCAAACTCTACATACACGTAATAGGTACCCTTTAGTTCTAAAATACTTAGTATAAATGTTTAATAATTGTGCAGGTTATTACACCCCTTATTCCCCAAATGTTGCATATTGTTCACTTATACTTACAAGTAGCTCCTTTAGAGGTACTCTATATTTACAAATAGGTATGCTGCAAATTCTGTTTAATTATGTGGTACATTGCGGGCTGTTATCTAAAGCATAACCCTCTCTTCATGTACACTTAAGTGGTAATTGATTCCATTATTTTTATAATATATGTACTTCTCTTTTAATATACTGTATTTTTAAAAGTATATATTATGTGGTTTCAGAATAATAATAAATAAAAAATAAAAAACATAAATTATTAAAATAATTATTTGGTGGTGCATACTGTATATGTCCACAGCTTGGCATTTGTCAATGGACAAGTAAAATGAAAACTACCAAGTGTGTGAAAAATATATATGATCCCTCCATTTTCTGTTTGTTTATTTCCATCTCCCCAGTATTGACAGAGATTGACAAGATGCTACTGTCAGAGAGAGGAAACAGGGCTGTGATGCCTTTAAAAGCTAAGACACCTTGCTGAGATTTTTGAGATGTCCCAGGGTAGCTTCACTCTTGCTTCTCTAATGCCCCGCAGAGCTCCAAATGGGAAAAGGAATCCATAGCAATATTTGCCGCTGTGTCTGAAAATATCAGCGACTGAAAAACATGGAACTTTTGGAATGAAAAATGAAAAATGTTTCTCTGCTTTTGTCTCCTGTGGACAAGCTTCAACAATATGACAGTGAATCAATACAACTTTTCTCTACTATAAGTTTGAAAGTGTACTTAATTTGAGAGACAGGCCAGCAGGTGCACAGGGAGTACAAGGATTTTTAAAGTGACTATTTTACATCATTACTATTGTTATTTGAATATGAAATAATATGAATATCTCAAACATGGCTTTGTTTGAGGATGCTTAGATTAACACTAATTGTATCCCCTAGTAAAAAAGAAGTGCATAAATATACATTTAAAGTATACTTCAAAAGAATTTACTAGTTCTTTATAAGAATATACATACTGTAAGTGCAATCTGAATGTAATGTTTACAAACACTCCATTGAATGTTAATTGCAATTAGATCAAAACATATGCAGTTAGTTCTTCTTTAGAATGCTATTTCTTCACCTAAAAATATACTTGTTCCAAGTCTTTATGAGTTTGTTATTTCTGCTGAACACAAAATAATATATTTTGATAAATGCAGATAACCCTTTTATTTTATTTTAACCCTTTTAGTTTTTTTTTTTTTTTTTTTTTTATAATTTCCTCTCAGATGAACTCCACTGAGAAGGGTCATAATACTTAATTTAAAGTGATGGAAGGCAAATGCTACATAATGAGAGAACTTGTGTAGCCAAGTGAGACGTGCATGCTCAATTGATATCTCAGCGCTATAAATGCTTTGAGATATTTAATTGGACTGCCACGCAGCAGAGGGAAGGGCAGGTTTTGAAATTCTGCAGCGATGCATTCACATGTGTGCGTCTATAGCCAGCATCAAGCTGAGACGTCTCATTAGGCATGTAAATTACTTTCTGGAGTCTCTTTGTTTCTCTCTTTTAAATCTTATCGCCTCTCGCACACATCAAGATGTATGTGATTGATTGCTTCAGACTGTATTTCAGGGACTTCCGTTGCAGGTGTGAGGACTAGCACAGCTGGCTGACCCCAGCAGCCACTGATTAATGCTGGACCATTGATTAATGTTGTCCTACTGAGATTTGTACCTGCACATGAAAATAAAATTAAATAAAAAAGAAAAAAATAATAAATAAAAAACAGAAAGTGATGTGTGAATTTTACACACAGATAGCATCCATATGTATGTGTGCATGCTCTCTCCTTTGCTTTAGCGCTTATTCATTTAGGAATTATAAAATAAGGTAAGGGTCCAAACACACCCCAAAAAGTATGCTTAATGCAATTTGTACAATTTAATTGTGCATCTTTTGAGTTGGTTCTGAGAAGGTTAAGGGAGATCCAGCAGACTTCTGCTATCTAGCATACTTTACTATGAGTCTACAGCAGCACTACACCACTTTAATCCAGGAACCTAAATCAGTTCTTGAAAATTCTGAAATATATTCAGTCACATCTGGATATATAACTCTTTTCTGTATCATCCCATCATGATTCGATGAATCACTGCTGCCATAATCAATGAAAATCGACATACACATTTTTGTGCAAGGTAAATAGCAGAAAATGCTTAATAAAATGCATTGTGCAGCCAAGGTGATCTATATAATACCTGGAGAAAGTAATCCATTCACATTCATCTCAATGGCAATTATTTGACTGCTATGTGGCACCCTAGAAATATACAATTTGAAATCTGCAATATTTGCTTACGGTAATTGCAAAGGTTTGTGAGCCAATCACCTGAGACATAAATCTTGTGACCGACTCACAGGCCAGAGGAATGATGTGAAAACTACAGTAAGGTGACTTGCGCATTACAAATAGCTCATTGTCTCAATCCATGCTTTATTATCAACTGTTCTGGTATGTGTTGTATTGTAGCTGTATTTACTCTGCAACTTATCATAAAAAACAACTTATATTATAGTGTCCAAGTGAAAGATATAACACCATCATGTAAAAAAAAAAAAAAAAAAAAAAAAAAAAAAAAAAAACGTTTATGCAAGAGAAGGATACAAAAAAAAATAATTCAAAGACATTATCAATGTCTAGAAGCAAAGTTAAGTCTATTGTTAAGAAGTGGAAGGTATTTGGAATAACAACACAGACCCTGCTGGAATGGGACGTTCACTCCAAACTGGATAGAAAAATTCGGGAGGAAACTGGTCAGAGAGGCGGACGAAGAGGACTACAGCAACTCTGAAGCAGCTGCAGGAATTTACAACAAAGAGTGGTCATTGTGTGCATGTGACAACAATACCACAAATTCTCCACAAATTAGCTTTGCTAAAAAGGATTCTGTCACAGATTCTGAACAGCATTCTTACAGTAAATCATGGAGGTGGTGATATCCTGTCATGGGGTGTTTCTCTGCAGCAGGGACTGGAGCGGTTGTCAGGATAGAAGGAAAAATGGATGAGGAAAAATAGCGTCAAATTCTTGAGGAAAATCTGCTGCCATCTTCCATAAATTTGTCAGTGGGAAGAAGGTTTACCCTCCAACATGACAATGACCAAAAGCACACAACAAAACTGAGCACACAGCAGTTGAAGGAGAAAGAGGTGAATGTTCTTGCCTGGCCTTGTCAGAGCCCAGACTTAATCCTCATTAAAAATCTGTGGAATTACTTGAAGACACAGTCCACAAATACTGACCGTCAAATTTAACTAAACTTGAGTAGTTCTGCAAAGAGTGGGCAAATATTGCAAAGTCTAGAAGTGCAAAATTAGTAGAGACAAATCCCAACAGACAAAAGGATATAATTAAAGCAAAAGGTGGTTCAAAAAATACTAACACAAGGGGGTGATCCTTTTTCAACTCAGTGATTCTGGATTGTTTATGTATGTGTTTGTTTGTTTGTGGTATATATTTCACTTGGATTTTATTTTGCACGGAGTAAATACAACTGTATAAAACAAAATCTGTGTCCATCTTCATCTTAAGCTGAAAATGCAACAAAATGTGAATGTTTTAAAATCAGATGATTCTTTTTACACACTCTATATATTTCAAGCTATTTTTATATTTACATTTTGTTATATATATATATGTTCATTACAGAAGCATCTTGAAGAAATAACATTGTGGAGAAAGCTGCTGACTGAATGAACAACATGTACACGGGAGTGAAATGTAAGCAAATTACATATTGCAGTTAAACATAATTTTTATTGTATTTTTTTACTGGACTTTTTTGGATCCAGATGGAGTAGTTACAACATCTGCCTGCAGGAGCTGCCTGGGATTCTTTTTAGTGAGATTGGGCGAGATGGGGCGAGATGGGACATAGGAGGAAGCTAATCTTAGGAAGCAATCCTGTCCACTGTGCACAGGCAGAAGTGATTTAGATGGCAAATTCTACCCACCATCAGAAAAGATCGCACACTAACACCAATAATGGACCTGGAGGGAAAGTGGACTAGCCTGCTACTCTCTCTGACCCCAATGACCCACCAATGAAAAAATAGTAGAACAGAAGGCATTTTTATGTATTTCATAATGCCCTCCAGGGAGTTTGTTTTTTAAAAATCTCTCTGGTTCTCTAATTAATAATAGGGAGCTCTCCTGGATCCTGTATTCTCTCATAATATTAATATAGCAGTGCGTGAAAGTGGAATAAAAAAAATACAGATGTAATAAATCAGAACAGTAGGCTGATTTTATGAATTTTTCTTTACGAGTAGCAGATAGTTGCACCTGTGGTTTGTCTTTTCTTGGGCTACTGTTTTGTTTGACAGCAGTGTGTTTGGAGTAGAGGAGCACTCTTGATTTTGTTTCCTGTTTGCCGGGCTACCGGCCTTGGAGGGAGCAGGCAGTGTAGCAAATGGGATATGGGCTTTCTAAAAATAACTGCTGTCTCCTGCAATATATTTTGAGAGACAGGGGTCTTGTTTCATTGTTGTTTTTAAGCTCTCACAGTTCCTGCATCTGGGTTACGTGATATTACAGGACTGGGTTTTGAGACAGAGTTCTGTTCCTCAAGACTGACATGCTGAAAGTTCTATTGTCCACGTCTGAACATAAGAGCAGCTACCTTGCCAAAACTTTAGCTGCATTTTGAATGTCCCCTTGCAGAGTTCACTGCACCATAATACCTGAGCACTGGATATTTGTTTTCACTTGTTTTCACAAAATACATTAATTCAGAACAACATCATCACACAAATACAAAACTTACTGTAAATCACATAAATTATAGGAACTGGTAACACTTTATTTCAATAGTCCACTTTAACATTCTGTTAACTGTAAGTAGCTTTTCAACTACTTAATCTACCATTCATTAGAGTATGAGCAGACTGTCTGCTAAATATCTGTACTTACAGTATAACACTTTAGTTTGATGGATTACCAATATGCATTATATTTTACTGACTATATTTAACTTTGCAAATGCAGTTTATTCTACTAATCCTAACCATAACCTAACAGTCTACAGATCCTCTAATGAGAGTTAGTTGATGTAGTTGCAAAGTAAGTTATGGTTAGCAGAATGTCTAAAGAAAGAAAGAAATCTATCAAAATAAAGTGTAACAATTTTTTTTTGGTATTTGGTTAGATTTTATTTTAACCATAATCATGATGGTCAATGGAATTTGTTGGACTGTAAGCATCAAGCCTTTTTTAATTAATTAATTTATTTATTTTAGTCCACCCACCAAAGTGAACACCTAAAAACTACAATGATACAACAATATTACCTTATTCCCTATGCCATTTACAGTGTGTCACGATCGGTGTACAGGAAACACAGAGAGGGAACAAATTGTAGGTAGTTCATTTATTAAGGGATAATCCAAAGGGGTAAACAGTCCAGGCAGGGTCAAAACCAGAAGATCCAAACAACATAAACAAGACACCAAGGCAAGGCAAGGCAAGGCAAGGCAAGAATTGACGGACATGAATAATACTCAGACATTAAACAAGGACTCCGTAACACAGACTCAGACAGGCCGGGTATAAATGCACAGAAGGATAATGAGGGAACAGGAGACAGGTGGGGAACAATCAATTACACAACAAGGAAGAAGGTGACCAAATAAGGGAACAGGAAGTGATAAGGTGACAGACACCATGAGAAAGGAGGACATCTAGTGGAACCCCAGGGAACACAACCCAGACACTGTGACCGTGCCGCTGCTAGCCATTTTGGTGCCCTAAGCATAATTCCTTTATGATGCCCCCCACCCCGACCCCGAGAAAAAAAAAAAAAAAATGTTTGTTTTTGCCAGTTTAACTTTTTATTACCAAACATAACTCAATACCAATAACACACAATAGCAGCATCACAGTATAAAACTTAAGAACACTAAAAAGAGAAAGAAAATCTTCACAGCTTTGCTGACTTTGTAAACAGTCAACAGAATAGCAAAATAATAATAATAATAATCCAGACTTTTTTTTTTTTTTTTTTTTGCAAATTCAATGTCACTTTGAATAAATTAAATTAAATAATCATCAATAAGGACTAGGGCTGTCACTTTTGTGAAAAAAATCTTTTTCGATTTTTAAGACATAAGTGTTCATTGAATCGATTGTTAAATCGATTTTCCATGTCTAAAAAAGCCGGTCGCTATCAGCTTGCAATGGTCCTTTTCATAACTCAGAATCTCTTCTAACTAGATGCGCGAATGAGGAGAATTCGCGTCTACCGTGCCGCAAGACCTCCAGACGCGTGGAAACACGTCTTTACATTGTAAGTTATAATAACATAGTTTGCTGATGCTAACATTAACGTTAACGTTAACATTAACATTACGATTAGCAGCAGCACGCACATGCAGCACATTTCCCGTACTTTCTAGACTAGACCGGACTAGACTAGAGCAGTTATTAAATATCTTTCTTGTTCCCCCTTTTTTGTTACATATACATGGCTAAAATGTGCCTAATATTTCTATAGGCTAATGAAATAATACCGGCATTTAAAAAAAAAATAATAATTAGGCTATTTTTGGTGCCCCCTCAGCACTTGGTGCCCTACGCACAGTGCGTGATGTGCGTGTTGGGAGCGGCGGCGCTGACTTCAAACTCTATGCTCCCTTTGGATTGGCATCTCACTTAAGATGGCAGAATATGCACTTCACAAGGCAATTACTTTCAAGTGGAACATACCTTTGTAACTACAGGATAAACTATAGCCAAGTTTTAATTCATCAAGTGCATGTAAATGGGCAAAATTATTTGAATAATCAACTGTGTACTTGTGTTAAATAAAACTTTACCAAGACAGTATGTCATCTGGATAAATCAGCTTCTTCGTTCATACTGCTATATATGTTCTATCTTCGTATTTTATTTGTATTGCCATTTTCCATATTTTTCTAATATTTTTAAAGGTCCCATGACATGAACATTTCACTTTATGAGGTTTTTTAACATTAATATTAGTTCCCCTAGACTGTCTATGGTCCCCAAATGGCTAGAAATTTCGATAGGTGTAAACCAAGCTCTGGGTGTACTGCTCTGTCTTTGAGAAAATGAGAGCTTAGACAGGCCAATCTGGAATCTTCCCCTCATGTCGTCATAAGGGGAAAGGTTACCACCCCTTTCTCTACTTTGCCCACCCCGAAAGTTTGGAGAAAATTGATTCAGTTTATTTTTACATATAATTCAGTCACAATGTCAGCCCAGGCATTTCAAACAGACTTTTACTATGTGGATTCGACAGCACTGCCACAAACAGTGAGTAACAGTGTTCATAAATGCCTGATCTGTGATCAGTGATTTCTAATGTGTAGCTAATTATTCAAGTTCACACAGATTTTCATTCTAAATCGTTTAATACTGTTTATGCATCCGTGAATCAAGCCAGTGACTAAGCGATCAACTTCACATTGTTTCTCTTAGTAGCATAGCCTGAAACAAATATGTTATTTTAAATTGTATTTTAACTACATTTTGTGACAGAAAAGACGTTGCAATGATGAGATCACTGCATTCACGCGATAAACAGACTCTGTCTACTCAATGCTCATCACTGCAGCCTTTCATGTGATGGGAAAAGATCTAAAAAATAATGTTATAATCAACATTTCCACGACTCGTAAAAAGTATTTGAGATGGGTTCCACATGTAATACGCATTTCGAATGCAAATATGTCAGCCAAACACAACAGTTGGCATTTACTCTGAGTCTCACAGCAGACATGTCCCTTCAAACAGCATTCAAGCCAGAGGACTAAAATCAGGATATAAAAAATGCCTTTTATTTCTACATTTTAAATGTAAAAATCATACTAACGATATAAGTACACCTCAGAAAACATTAAAAAACATTATAATAATCCACAAATAATCCACATCATGGGACCTTTAAGTTACTTTTCAATTTTGCCACTTAGTGGACCCATCAATTATAGTGCAACTAAAATCAGGAACATATGCTCATATTCTCAAATGTGTACAAGTCTAAAAATATGTACAAATTTACATTATGTGACCAAAAGCTACCGGAAAATGGACAACAGAAGTATACTTTTGTTTTTTACTGTTTTCACATACATGTATTTGTAGAGTACACAATGGATACTGCACCATAAGAAATTGCCAATGTGGAAGATGGATGAGTGGAAAGGAAAAGGTGAAAAGACAGGCACCAAGCAAGGGATAAGCTGCGATCCATCCTCTTTCAGCAGTGATCCATCAGGGAGAAAGGCTCCATGGAATACTGACCTAGGAAAACACATAACTACATGGCTGGTGTCAGGAGAGAGAACAAATTATTTGATATGTTGTGTGTGTTTCTGTGATCAGCCCGATGTATCTTTAAGGTCACTTACATAAATGATACATTACGTTGACGTAATATGGTGCAGGCTTTCAGTTTTTTCAAGTATAGCATGGATAGTCCCTTGGGATGCAATTTCATGAACCATAAATAGATTTTAGTTGGGCAACATACAGTATTTGGGCCACATACCTTCAAAGGCACCTCCAAGCACTCCATAAGCACTCTCCACAGGGTTAAAATAATATTCTTCATCTGGTGGCTTATGGAAAATTGACCAAATTCCAAATTCAACAACAGAATTATGTACAGTATGTATACTGCCACTCTTGGACATTCAAATGAAGATATCAGTGGTCCATGCAGTTCAGTTGACAGTTTCCGATATCAGCACTAATCCCTCGACTTGGGACTCAAAAGGTATTTCCCGTATTAACTGAATGTGCTGAAAAATCTCAATTTGTCACTCTGTCACAACCCCCTTGCTCTAGGAGAAAAGCAATCTGTAGCGCTTAATAACATATGCTTAAAGTGGTTGCTTGCTATCATTTTATCCCCCAAAAAATCTCCTCACAAAGATCATCTCAGTTCAGAATAAAAAGTCAGAATAATGGGATAACAATAAGATCTTAGAAGTTGATTTATTGCATTTTAGATGGATCCTCTCAGTTTCTGTGGGAATTTGCGTATTGCTTGAATATTATTGTAAGTATTAGGATAAATATTAAGCCCAAAGTAAGTGTCACCATTTGAAATCTCCGGGCATACTCTGACCAGGAGCAGATGGCGTTGAATGATGCATTTTGTTGGAACAGTAAATATTGACAGGTGTGCTGGATGCCTTCTTCAGTTCTCTCTGGGCAGTTGAGAGAGGGCATACTAATTGGCAACCTCCACTGTGAGCCCAGACATTGGCAGCTGCTTGACAGATTCATGCCGGCTGTGCTGGGCGAGTATGTACCGCACTTGACCTCTGTGTTCGCTCTTGCCAACAATTGCTCTAAAGACAATGTGAATGCTTGGACAAGAAGTCATTTTGAACAGATCTGACATCAATTGCGGTGCTGAACTCCTTGGTGAATTGAAATCGATAGCCTATTGCGTTTGACCTTTCACACTGGAAAAAATATTCACGTCTTCTGTGATAGGCACAAAAGTTTTGTAAAGTATAGGCTTGGACTGCTATATCCAAGACTCAAATGCAAACAGTATACCATAACTGTGCACTTATGTTGCTAAGATGCTAATTCAATATTTGCTGTACATTTTCATGTATGCACTTAGTAAAAATTTTCTGCAATAATCACAGAATCATTCCCTGTCAGGTTGATATAATTACATTTTTCAGCTATTTTTAATATGTTTATCAGATATTTCAAGACATACAGTGTCCATGAAAGATACTTGAAAAAAAAAATGTTTTTCAATCAACTGAAAACTGTATTTTTGATGGCTTTATAAAGTCCGTTCTATTTACGTTCACACGGGTGTCCTAGCAGAGGAACCACAGATTTTATCACATTATTAATTTATAAATTATGTTTGTGTCTAATATCTTTTAAATAAATGGCACTCAATTTGATTTCATTTTTTATTTCAAGTATTCAAATATCTGAATCCAAATAAAATCTTAAAATTATATATATATGACCCTGGACCACAAAACCAGTAATAAGGGTAAATTTATCAAAACTGATATTTATTTGTATCTGTCCGAGATACAAATATTTGAAACACCTTTAAAAATGCATTTAAAGTTGTCTAAATTAAGGTCTTAGTTCTTAGCATATAAACTGCATGTATAATCAGATTAAAAATGCCATTTATGTGAACTCATAGTACACTTTAACTTTTTTTTTCTTTACACATTTCATAGTAAATTTTAAGTTGTATGCACATTTATTAATCTTTTGTCTTGCATTAAAGAAGAAAACTAATTTGATGCGTTTTTTTCTTTTTTTTTTTTTTTTTTTTTGCTGCTATTGAGGTGGGAAACAGGTAAGGTTAGGGGCAGATTTGGTGGTATGGGTAAGTTTAAGGGTGTGTTAAGGTGTAAGGGATGGGTCAACGTGTAATTATACATGTAATTACAGAAATTAATTACATATGTAATTATGTGCAGATATTTTTCAAATATAAGTACAATGTAAAAACATGTATGTACACAATAAGTGCATTGTACCAAATTAATAATAAAAAGGTAACTAAATAGTTGTTAAGGCCACTTAATATAAAGTGGGTCTGTAATTAATGATTGTTGGTGCATTAAACCATAAACTGAATATAAAATCCTCTTTATTCAAACAGATTACCTGTCTGGTCAGTACTTTACCAGTGCAGCCCTCATATTGCAAAAGGACATACTGTATAAAGTAAGCTTGAGGAATTCCAGCTAAAGGAGAGTGAAAAGAAGTATTTTCAATCTTTCAGGGATAGACCCCCACATCTATTACAAGTACACAAGGACATACTTCCTCTCCAGCTCACTTAGAAAAGGTGCTGTCTTAGGAAGTACATCCATGTGTTAAGAAAAAGCACTCACAAGTGTCAAACCGAGGATTCAAGGAGCTTCACAGGCTTTCTTTAAATCTCAGTCAAACCCCTTCAAGTCCCCAGTGTCTCATTCCAAGTTCCCTTCTGCAGGGTCGACAGAGCTCTGGCATACTTCCACCAGACAGATGACTTTATGGCCAACTTACATGCCTTTTTTATCAAGCAGGCAACACATAAATGTCAGCCCATTCAGATAGAGATGAGAAGCAGCAGTAAATCCAACGAAAGCCATCATAACCTTGGCTTGAAGCAGAAAGGGAACATGGGGGAAGGAGGGGAAAGGGCAAAGAAATCACAGGCTTACCTAAATGAAGTGAATGTAAATCATCTACAAATGTAGTGCAGGCTCCCCACAGATGGAGTCCATCATCGACTGCACATCCATTATTTAGTAATGTAAACGCTAATGAAGGAGCCATACAGGAGGGAGTCTTCACTTTTTGTGTGCATATGCACAAAAGAGGGGACATCTCTCATAAACAGTGTGGAAAACAGTAGAAATGGGTATCGTTATTTTATAGTACATTCTCCTTGACATATTTTTTTTCACAGCAACTGTGCAACACATTGCATTTGCAACTGCATAGAGACTTTGCAGTAAAAATGAGCACCAGAGTAATATATTGCATAAGGAATGTTGTTCAGAACTAAATTAGGAATGTCGTTTAAATTACAATTCAATTCCTTAATATGAATTGTGCAAACAGGATAAAGAATTGTGATTCGTGAATGCAAGAAAGTATGACTCAGCTTTTTAACTAGAAAAGCTAATTTTGAATCTTGACTTGACAGCATTCTATGAAAATGTTGAATTAAAAAATAAAAAAAAAGCTTAAAAAGCTTTGACTTTTAAAGATTTAGGCCTTTCGGATAAAGCCTTGCAAACTAGTGACAGATGCTGCAAGAACAGTCTCACCTCCAGTACAGGACCTGCTGATCAGTAAACATGTTCTGGAAAGTCCTGGAAGGCAGGGTCATCACCAGAACATGTAGAATGGGGGGATTTAGTTATATATATATATATATATATATATATATATATATATATATATATATATATATATATATATATATATATATATATATATATATATATATAAAATAGGGCACACTTTTTATGATCTGAGAAACAGACATTCATCAGAACAATAACAACTGTTTTGTAACTGAAATAGACCAAGTTCTATATAAAACAGAACACCAAAACAAGATAATTCAATTTACAACAAGTAAATTATCTACACAAAAACCCATTTAGGCCTACATTATGTCACACTAAACATGACGTGAGTCACAAAAGCTTTTCAGTTCCCCCAACCGCACAATAATAAGCCTAATAAAAACAGCACATGCCACATAGCAATAAAAATGAAACCCAAAGCATTAAAGTGCACTCATCATAAAAACAGTCGGAGGTTTGCATGTTAGGTTCTTTTCGAAAGCAAGCTGAATGAGCTGGGTCCATGTGTGTGACTCATAGAGCTCCTGTGGTCTGTGAATCAGTTTTAATCGAGCGCAGCGTTAGTTCAGTCAAGCCAGGGAGGCAGAGGCTGTGACCAGCTGATGCGGTCAGCAGTCAAATCGCTCCAATCACTACCATTCTCCTATTAGACATGGGACATATATACCTATACATGGCACCACTGCTCGGTAAGTATGCTCAATGGCTCGCAACCCTCCCTACCATAAGCATGAGCATATTACTGTGCAACTTCTGGTTGTCGTCTTCTTTATTTCAGATCAATAAGTCTTTAATTCTTAGCTGGCATGGACCTCACTGCTGAGAGAAACTCATCTTCATAACCATGCTACAGGATAGATGTCACATCTACATGATTATCACTGGTTGCTTTAAAAGACATTACTAAGAGTATTAATGTCACACACCTGGACTCATTTAGCTTGTTTTTGCCCGTGACCCAGTTTCTGTCTTCCGTGTTTAGTTTGATTAGTTCCCAGGTGTCTATTATCTTCCTCATGTGTTCCATGTCCCTGTTAATTTAATGATTCCATCCACCTGTGTTTCCCCAATTATCTGTTGTACATAAGCCTTGTCCCTTCAGTTCTGTTTTGTCGGGTCTTCTCACTTGTGACCACTTGCTACTTACGTGTGTTTACCTCTGTGCTCCATGTTGGATATCCCCTGTGTTGTATATATTAAAAACCTTATTCCGTTTATCCTCGACTCCGTATTCCTTCAGGCAGCGTAAAACCGTGACAGAAGACCCGACCAGAAAAAGAAAATAGAAAACTGCGTGTTTTTTTCCTCTGTTTTGTTTTTGTGTTTTCAAAGTCTTTTTGTTTCGTAGTGTTCTATGGATCCCCTCTATCGTCCCGAATTCCTCATCCTCCTGCTGAAGCAGGAAGGACGTTCTCTCGAGGACCATACCAGACAGTTTCTCCTATTAGCTAATGCCACCAGCTACCCGGACGGCGCGCTCTGCACCTTCTACAACACCAGCCTGAACTCCAAATGCAGAGCGTTGTCGTCCGAAGATGGTCCTCGGGAGGATTTCGCCGCATACGTGGAGTGGACTCTGGCGAGAAATGGCTCATCTTTCACCTTCAGCCCCATAGAGGATCTCGCCAGTCCCACTACCTACCCAGAGACCAGCCAGCCACCAACTCGCTACACGGAGCCAGAGCCCACCGCAGCCGCAGAGCCCGAGCAATCCATTGACAGGGAACAGGATCTCGAGAGCACGACTGACCAGGTGTGTGAGCCGGCAACACCGTGCATCGTGGGAGTCCTCGTGGAGGTCGAGGGCGTGGAGGAAAGCCCTGCCCACACTCCTGCGACTGAGGGTGAGCTGTATGCAGTCTCTGAAGATCATATGGAGCAAGTTCTGGATCTGATGGACTGGTCTACGGAGGTAATCCCTAATTTTCCTGTTTCCCTGCTGGTTCCGTCCAGCCCTGATTCCCCTGTATACCCTCTCAGTCTCCCACTCCTACCTCCTCCAGTCATTTCCTCTACTCCATTTCCGCTGGTTCCGCCCAGCCCTGAGTTTTCTGTTTCTCCGCTGGTTCCGCCCAGCCCTGAGTTTCCTGTGTCTCCGCTGGTTCCGCCCAGCCCTGAGTTTCCTGTGTCTCCGCTGGTTCCGCCCAGCCCTGAGTTTTCTGTTTCTCCGCTGGTTCCGCCCAGCCCTGAATCTTCTGTTTCTCCGCTGGTTCCGCCCAGTCCTGAATTTTCTGTTTCTCCGCTGGTTCCGCCCAGCTCTGAATTTTCTGTTTCTCCGCTGGTTCCGCCCAGCTCTGAATCTTCTGTTTCTCCGCTGGTTCCGCCCAGCTCTGAATCTTCTGTTTCTCCGCTGGTTCCGCCCAGCTCTGAATCTTCTGTTTCTCCGCTGGTTCCGCCCAGCCCTGAATCTTCTGTTTCTCCGCTGGTTCCGCCCAGCTCTGAATCTTCTGTTTCTCCGCTGGTTCCGCCCAGCTCTGAATCTTCTGTGTCTCCGCTGGTTCCGCCCAGCCCTGAATCTTCTGTGTCTCCTGTATTCCCTCCCAGCCTCCCTCTCCCGCCTCCTCCCAAACCTGCTGGTCCCTCTACTCCTCTTTCGCTGGTTCCGTCCAGTCCTGATCCTCCTGTCCTTCCTCCCATCCTTCTCCTCTCTCCTCCTCCTAGACCAGCCAGTTCCTCGTCATCCCTGCTGGTGCCAGTCAGTCCCGCAGCTCACCCTCAGTCCGCGCCATCGGGGCGCGGTGGTTCGCCGCTGGACTGCCAGTCTCCAGCTCCGCCTTGGCGTGTTAAGGCCCTGTCTCCGCCTCCAGCCTCCGAGCCCTGGACTCCTCCTCGGTCCTTCGACCCAGCGGCTCCGCCTTGGCTCTTAGCTCCCTCGTCTCCACCGTGGCCTGTCATCCCACCTGCTCCACCGGGCTCCCTCGTCCCTCCGGCTCCACCTTGGTCAGTCGTCGACCATCCGCCGCCTCGGGACTCCACTCCTCTGGTTCCACCTCGTCACTCCATCCCTCCGGCTCTGTCAGGCTCCTCCTTCCCTCCGGTTCCACCTCCATCCTCGGTCGCTCCGGCTCCACAGTGGTCTGCCAGGACCCTGCCTCCGCCTTGGTCGCCTGAGCCTTCTGCTCCACCTAGGCCCTCCGGAACCTCGACGTCCCCCTGGCTCTGCGGCTGTGCTGCTCCATCTTGGGCTCCTCACCCATCGGTGCAGTCTCCGCCTGTCGGCCCCCTGGTGTCGTCGACCCTTCCTTCACCATGGCTCCTCCCGCCGTCGACTCCACCTTGGATCTCCGTCCTGGCTGGTCTCTGGTGGACCATCTGGCTCCTCCTGCTCCCGTCTCCTCCCTGGCTCCTCCTTCTGTGGTCCCTGTCTGCTGGCCCCCTCCTGGGAGTCCGTCCTCCACCGGAACCTCCTCCCAGGTTCCCACCCATGCCTCCCTCTGTTGTTTCTACGGTGCGAGGACGCACCTACCGGGAGGGGGGAGTACTGTCACACACCTGGACTCATTTAGCTTGTTTTTGCCCGTGACCCAGTTTCTGTCTTCCGTGTTTAGTTTGATTAGTTCCCAGGTGTCTATTATCTTCCTCATGTGTTCCATGTCCCTGTTAATTTAATGATTCCATCCACCTGTGTTTCCCCAATTATCTGTTGTACATAAGCCTTGTCCCTTCAGTTCTGTTTTGTCGGGTCTTCTCACTTGTGACCACTTGCTACTTACGTGTGTTTACCTCTGTGCTCCATGTTGGATATCCCCTGTGTTGTATATATTAAAAACCTTATTCCGTTTATCCTCGACTCCGTATTCCTTCAGGCAGCGTAAAACCGTGACAATTAATTGTCATGTATTTTGAAGCTGATGGTTGCGGGATGGGGGGGGGGGGGAGGTCAATGTTAGAGCTCTTGTATGTTAAATTATTCTGGGAGCAAGAACCCCATAAGGAACTATATTGCCAAAGATAAATTGTGTTCAATAAACTCAAGTAACTTGCCAAAGTGATCCTGTCTGAAATTCCTTAAAGGGGACATATGGTGTTGCCAAAAATAAATAAATAAACACACATATATATATATATATATATATATATATATATTATTTTTTTTTTTTTTTTTTTTTTTTTTTTTTTTTGCCATTTGTGCATCAACAAGTGCTACTTTACACCAGCGGTTCTAAATTCCAGTTCTCAAGCCCCAGCTCTGCATATTTTGCATGTCTCTCTTCGTTAACACACCTGATTCAGATAATCAGCTCATTAGAATTGTGCTCCATTCATGAACTGTGTTCCCATTGACATGGTCCCTACCAAGTGTTCATTGCTTCCTACTCCCTGAGCAGAGGAAATCTGTTTTTCCTCACTTTGGAACATTCATTCATGGATTTGCACTGTGCAACATCTTCACACACAGACAAGTGTGACATCATGTAAATAAATAGAATTGAAATGAATGTCTTGCACACTTGACTGCACTTTGAATTGAACATATACAGTAAGTTCACTTTGAAGTGGAATCATGGCAGAATATCCTGTGATGTCCACTTCACAGGGCACTTACATTCAAATAGAACAAACCTCTAAATCCATAAGACAAACATAGAAAATATGCAGAGCAGAGGGTGCGAGGACTGGAATTGAGAACCGCTGCTTATAGACTATGAGTCAGGACAGCTGCATTGTAATCTTCTCTACCAGGATCAGGAAATAGTCCTCCATAAAATTAATTGCACATATCTAAATATTTGGGTTGAACTGTTCTGGAACATTGTTGTAAATACAACTTAACCACTGATTTTTTTTTGGTTGTGTTCTCTTTTGGAAGGCCAAACAAAGTATTTTCCCCTTTACAATGAAACAGCATCTCCACAACATGGCAGCGGTGGCAACAGCGAGAATACAATTCTTTCTTTGCATGAATATTTGGGTGGTGTTATGCAAATCTTCGGTAGCACTTTATTTTACAGTCCTGTTCCTCATGTACATACTATGTACTTATTATAGTAATTACAATAACTATGTAATAACTACGTAACTAACCCTGAACATACCCCTAAACCTAACCCTACCCCATGTAGTTACCTTGTATTACCAGAACCTGCTTAGATAAATACACTGCAAGTACACTATAACTACATGTTAGTACACGTACTGTAAAATAAAGTGCAACCCTTAAATTTTATTAAGAATATCTCTTTGGGTTTGAGAATTTGTATACTTTGCAACTTTAGGGATCTAATCTATTCACAAACAGCTTGTAACACTCCAAAGGGAAAGAAACACTTGAAATCACATCATATGACCATTTTAAAACTGAAAATGAATTTTCACACATTGCGGTTGATTGCGGTTTTAACTGCATGTTGTGCTTGAAGGGATAGTTCACAGAAAAAAAAATAAAAATTATGTCATTAATTACTCACCATCATGTCGTTCCAAACCCATAAGACCTTTTTTCATCTTCGGGACACAAATTATATTTTTTTAATGAAATCTGAGAGCTTTCTGACCCTGCATAATAGGCCTATTAAATCACATTATAGGCCTATTAAATACCATTTCAGATTTTCCTTTAAAATAAATGTCATTCTGAACTGATTTGAGATGGGAATAAGGTTAATCATGGGATTGGAAGAAGGTGAATTCGAACTTGGATTGGTCGTGTCCATTATCCTCAAGCCAAGCCGACATATCAAGCCGACGGTCGGGCTAGTTTATTTGGTGTGTTCCACTCGCCGGCTCTCGTCAGGTTCACATTGGCATCGGTGAGAGCTCTGATTGGATGTTCAGTTTAGCGAACGAGTCAGTGCCAAGAATTAAAGCAAAAGTGATGAAAACAAGCATGTGAATGAAGGCGGTACAGACAGAAGACTGTTTAAATGTTACGTGATCTTTCCCAATCATTCTAATAGGCGAATGTTTTCAAAAAAACATGAGCCAATTGAAATGATTAAAGTTATCAATGTTACTGATATTTAAAATGGTAAGTGAAAGCTGTTTTGTTTACATTTCGTATATCTACGTTTATCTCATATATCTTTGTTTCGGTTTCTCCTTTTGAATGATGAATATATACTATTAATAGCTGCTGATATGAACAGCTCGTTCCTCTCATGCATTTGGTAGGATGCTGCTGACGCGAGTCGACAATACCGTCGGCTTTCTTCGCCACTAGTTCTTTGATGTCGGCTTGGTGTGTCATCCACTCACACTACCAAAATTGTGTAGGCAAAAAAAAAAGAAAGTAAATTCCATTGTCTATTGAATATACAGTAAAGATACAACTCACAAAGAAATAAATTTCAAATCGAGCAGCTTTCTGTTCAGTGGGAGGCGAATTTGCATTACCGACTTGTGAATTCCGGAATTTTTATTGCATTGATTTTGCATTGATTCCACAGATTGCTATTAAAATTACTGGATTTTACCTGTGAAATTTTTAAGAGCAATGATAAATTTAAATGCACCTTTAATGTCCACGCCACTGCTCCTTTTGTCTAGCTTAACCAGATTATGGTGGGTGAAGTTAGTGCCAACAAGGCAATTGTATTGTTGCCAAGTGGGTTACTCTTTCACTGTAGCTGCAGGCTGTTTTTCTCTCTTTTTTTTTTTTGTCCCTGGGTTAAAGCGATCTTAACTGGAATGCTTTTTCAGCGAAGGAAACATGCATTTGTCAACCCGTTCTCATCAGTCTGCGTATAAATAACACGACTTTACACTTTCTATTTGCGTGTAATGCATACGCCAAATGCCATTTTTGCGTGCATATGATACGCCAATCCTTCCCATTAATTTCGGTGGAGAGCAGATGCGTCCAAATAACACGCATCATCTTCAGCGGCAGTGACGTCACCAAGCGAGGCTCGTTCAGTTCACCTGATGCGCGTACACCTTCAAACAGGTAAGCAAGGGTAAATATATTTTTTTATTCTTCTTTTTGTAATGATATCACGTGGTTAAGCGTATTGTTTTAATTATTTCAGTATTTCTACATCACGTTAGACAGGGCCGTGTTTTAAAGGGCAGTTTATGCTCCAATTATGGGTCAGTGGGCTGCTCAGCTAGCCTACCATTGTCATTAGCCTAAGCTAACCTGTACTGTTTATAGACCTGTTGCAGTTTTAAATAAATTTATGATGTGACATATGGGTCTTCAGCTTTTAGACATGACTAATACAAGCACAACAAAGCACCCAACCCAATATCGCGTGATAATCGTGATCGTGTAAAAAGTCCACACATTTAGCATATTTTTTACAATACTAGCCTAACTTTTGCTTGACCACGTCATGTGTAGCCAATACACACACAGTAACTACAGCATATTTACCATGCTTCTCCTACTGTACAACATTTACTATGGGTTTACCATAGTAACCATAGTTTTACTCTGGTATTTGTATTTACTAACACACAATAACCACGACATTTACTATGGGTTTACCATAGTAACCATAGTTTTACTCTGGTATTTGTAGTTACTAACACACAATAACCACGACATTTACTATGGGTTTACCATAGTAACCATAGTTTTACTCTGGTATTTGTATTTACTAACACACAATAACCACGACATTTACTATGGGTTTACCATAGTAACCATAGTTTTACTCTGGTATTTGTATTTACTAACACACAATAACCACGACATTTACTATGGGTTTACCATAGTAACCATAGTTTTACTCTGGTATTTGTATTTACTAACACACAATAACCACGACATTTACTATGGGTTTACCATAGTAAACATAGTTTTACTCTGGTATTTGTATTTACTAACACACAATAACCACGACATTTACTATGGGTTTACCATAGTAACCATAGTTTTACTCTGGTATTTGTATTTACTAACACACAATAACCACGACATTTACTATGGGTTTACCATAGTAAACATAGTTTTACTCTGGTATTTGTATTTACTAACACACAATAACCACGACATTTACTATGGGTTTACCATAGTAACCATAGTTTTACTCTGGTATTTGTATTTACTAACACACAATAACCACAACATTTACTATGGGTTTACCATAGTAACCATAGTTTTACTCTGGTATTTGTAGTTACTAACACACAATAACCACGACATTTACTATGGGTTTACCATAGTAAACATAGTTTTACTCTGGTATTTGTATTTACTAACACACAATAACCACAACATTTACTATGGGTTTACCATAGTAACCATAGTTTTACTCTGGTATTTGTATTTACTAACACACAATAACCACAACATTTACTATGGGTTTACCATAGTAAACATAGTTTTACTCTGGTATTTGTAGTTACTAACACACAATAACCACAACACTTACCAGGATTTTACCACAGTAACTGTGTTTTTACTCTACACTATTTGTAAAGCACAGTAACCACTAAGTTTGCCATGCCTTTAATATCTTTTTGTGATGTAATTGTAATTCAGTGTTTTTTCTGTCTTGCAGTTACGTCGGATTACATACTCCACAACAACCTGTAATCCAGCAGATCTTTAAAGAAGCCATCTCTTGTAAAATCTCTCTCTCTCTCTCGCTCTGCTAGAATTAACAGGGAACTTCAACTCCACGCTCCCAATGCGGATATTGAAGAAGCTGTCAAGGGGGCTGAACAAGTCCTTCAAAGGATCAACCCTTCACAGGTAATGTTGAAGACTTTTAGTTATAACTGATTTGCTTTAATGAACGCATCCTTATATTATGTGTTAATCAAATATTTTGGTCACAGATCATTTTAACACACTGTCTCAACATGTTTATATTTCAGGAAGGCCTGTCATGAGATTTGAATTTGACCATCTTGTGCATTTATGAAGAAGACCAAAAGCTGCAAAGGCAAACACTTCCAATGGTACGTCAGATACATTTTTCTCAGCATTTGATGTTTCTTAAATTTTGGTTCACTTAGCCCATCAGGAAGAACACTCAACAAAGAGCATGTTGTAGTAGTAATAATTCATCCAATAATCATATTATATTGCACAAGCGTGCTTGTACAAAATTCTACAACTTTTACTCCTACTGCTGTTATTGGCCATTACCACAGCTCCCATCAGATTGTGCCCATTGTAAGAGTGTTTATATCATGAAGTTTAAATGAAGTCCATTGTATTCTTTATTAATCTTTACAAATTGGTGCCGCCTCTTCCTGTTTCACCAGTACATGATATCTGTCCACACTTCATAGTCTGCCTTTCTTTCTATGGTGATGTTACTGAACACATCTGTCTTAGAAGCAAGAGAATGGAAATCCTAGTTTAACTTTTCAAGTGCTACACATCAGATCTTCAATGAATTTGGGCAATCAGATCACTTAAAGTTGTTCACACAAAGACCAATAACTATAATGAGAAGTATTTTAGCATCCACACCAACAGACAATGCTGTTCTCTTAAATCTCTTAAATGTTCCCCTCATTCTGTTAAATTTATACACAAAATTCTGCCTTTCTCTGCCTTTTTCACTTCATCTTCATGATGTACTCCCTCACTCACACATTCTTTTATGCTCTGTTGTAAGGCAGAAACTGAGAGTTTGCATGATGGTATTTTCTCAGACGCTGAATCTGATGTGTACAGATGAACTCAGGAGCCTACTAGAGTTGCCAAGGAACTTGTGCTTGAAGTATATAATTATATCTGCTTCATTTATATTTTTAAACAACAATAATGATTAAACATGGGGTCAATAAATATTTTCTTGTTTTACAGCTGAAGACCAGAAACGCAAAGAAAATCAGTCAAACCAGTCCTAAAGAAATGAGGAATGAACATGGACTTCTTGTGCCCCAAAAGAAAAGACAGAAAGGTGAAAAGTTTCAAATTTCCATTTGTATGTCTGAATTCAATGCAGTTCTGTGTGGTACAACATTGATGTTGATCTCTCAAAAGACTTTTCAAGTCCGCAGTTATAGTTTTTCACATATACATCTTTTTTATAGCTCCTAAAATGAGCAAATAAGCTGTGCATCATCTCTGGTGTTTGGGAAGGAAATGACTGAATATGGTGAGTACTGACACCTGCAACTGTATTCACCAACACTATTACTCTAGAATGGTTATTGCTGTTATTGCTGACTTATTGTTTTGTCTGTTTGTTTGAATTAAGATGAAGCCAATTGATGAAGATATCAATTGAATGGCCACCGAGTGCATCACTGCTACCTGAACCCATCAGTTATCTTCTGTGAAGACTGCATTCACAAACCGCTCTACTGCGACAGCTCAGATGTTACGGCCTGCAAAGTAAACATCACAGCTAAACAACGAGAGCTAGTTGTGGTGGGATTCTTTTGGCCAATATCCCCAACAAGAATCAATGTTAAGTCCAGTGCAACAATTATAAATAAAAATACTATATATTGTTTATTGATTTACCATAACCTAAATACATGTTTTGGCCCTCCAGGACATCTAGACCAGGTGGAGTGTGAGGAGGACCGTCAGAGACTCCAGCCAGCCGAGCCATGGATTGCTCTCACTGTTACCATCAGGCATGCGATATCACAGAACCTACACCAGCAGACAGTGAGACAAGTTCCTTTCACAGGCAATCAGACTGAACTGAACTCATACCAGTAAAACCATACACACCCCACCAACCTCATATGCCCTGCACTCTTATCAGTTATGCTGACTGGACTCAATATTATTATGCACCCTGACATTCTGTTTGCACTAATTCATACCGTGCTTTACTGCAGAGATGTATGTGTACTGTGATTATTATTGTTTTCAATTCATGCTCTTTGTATAGCATAATTTTTAACATATATTGTTATCTACCTGAATTGAGTCCCTTATATATGTGTGTTGCATATATATATATTCAGAATTTGTATTTCATATATATTCATGAATTAATTCATTTGTCATCCATACTGTCACGCTGCAGTCTGCACCCAAGACTTTCATCACCTGTATACTTGTGTTCATTGTATTGTGACAATAAAGATATTTGATTTAAATTAGTTACATGTCTTTTGTTCATCAGTTGTGCTGTAGGGTGCTGCATAACAACTGCAAAAAAAATGTATGACATGGAAGATTATGATATGTCCAGGACATGGACAAGCAAGAAGAGGAAGAAAAGCAGGAGAGCTCTAAAAACTTGATGTGATTCTTTGGGGCTCAAGACATTTCACCATGCATGCATTTGCATGGCTTCATCTGATTAGAAAAACATGGTTTTAACATAACCCATTTTTAATATTGTTAAAAATTGTATATCATTTGTCTTAATACACTACTTTAGTTGTCTTTATGTTGTATCCTCCAGTAAAGTACTGCACATGGTGTTGGATAATAAAGTAGGGTGAATATTCTATATTAAGAATGGTGTTTGGTAAATACACCATTTAATTTTGTAAACAATAGTTAAATGTGTTTTAATTAAGAAATGAACATTTGGTTACATTAATGACATTCAGTTAGATGAAGGGCAGGCTGAAAGCTGCATTAGAAGATACTGCATGGACTATAATGCTGCAGGAATTTCATGTACAACTGAAGGTGATGGACAAGGGAAAGATCAACATTAATCCAGTACTGTATAATAAGCAAGATGAGCATGCACATTACTGATGTTTAGTACCCGAGGAGGACAAATATGAGGAGTATTTTACACAGAGACACAAATTAGCTCTTAATATTATGATTCTTTGCATTGCATGAATTGTATGGCTTTGCACTATAAACTACACACTCTCTGTACCTTGTCTTAATGAATGACACATTGACACTGTGAAAGTACAATGAAGTGTCACAGTATGTATTGGTTGTTTAAATTGGTGTCTTTGTTTACTTTCAATACTGTATCCTTGCACCTGATATAATTCAATATTTGGAGCCTATTCCAAATAGGCACTGATGTATATTTTTATGGTTCTATTCTTATTCTAAGATAAACATGACTTACAACTTACATATTGGCAATTTGTTGAAAAGAAAAACTTAAAAATTATGACTCAGCACAGTCTGTTGTCCATGATGAGAAAAGGTATGTGTATGTTTTACTGCCCTTCCATCTTCAAGGGCCCAGTAGAGTCCCCTAGAAGAGCAAAAAAATGTAAATTTCAAATGGCTGTAAATCAAAGTCTGATTATAGTGTCAAAGAAAAAATTGGCAGGACAACTACTTATGCTATGCTAATTAAATAATGTTGGACAGAGTTTTCAATCATATATGGAAAGGTGGTATAAAGGTGTTTAAAAAAGTGCACTTAGTAAAATATCGAATTTCAGCCTGCCTCTTAAATATGTAATTAATGTTTGCACAATGAACATGTTTAGATTACCCTTTGTTAAACAAGATTGCATTTTCCCATTTTTTTAATTATTAAACATTTTAAACTACATTACCCATAAGCCTCTGCCATTCTATCGTTTGAACGCGAGTAATATTAGCGCTGGTATTTGGAGTTTATTGGAGTTGTGCTTAGGGTTAGGGTTACGATTTCGGTAAAGAGGTAATTTCTCACGACATAGCAACACTGCATTGTTAACTGAAGGTGTTACTGACGTAATAATTACAGTCAAACGGACTTTGCAACATTAAGCGGTTTATAATTTATGTTAAAAGATAGTCCAATCACAGCGAGTTCTGCGATAGCCAAGGGAACGTCAAAGCCAATGGCAACCCAGTTGAGCAGAGGCGTCACACTAACTTGTACATATATGGTCATTTATGCCGGGAGCTTCCGGGTTCCTGTAGTGAATGGACAGAAGCTGCAGTTACCCTGATGCAGCAAGAAATACGTTGATTAAAGGTGTTTTTTTGTTTTGTGTTTTAACGAAGGTATAATGATTCCCATTGTATTGAATAGGCTACATTGTTTACACTAATATTAGTGTACAGTACTTAAACTCAAAAGTTTGCATATACTGTGTGAAAAATAAATGTCAAAATGTTTCATTTGCTTAAAAAAAACACCTCTGAAGATTATTTAAACACAATATTTTTCTACTACTCAATTTTCCTTCTGTAATATTTACAATGTATTTATAGTGTATTAAAGGTAAACAATTTATCACATCTACGTTTCATGGAAATGGACCCTAAAAACTTGCCATTCTTAGATCCACCAGTTGAACTATAGGAATAGAAAACAAACAAACAAACATCATGACATCAATCATTCATTGTCTAGTCATTTTACAGTGTTTATTGATATGTCAAACTTTTCGCAGATAAACATAGTGCCCAGAACAGTCTCTCTCCAGTTTATTCCACTATGAAAAAAAAGGAAAGGTTTATAAAAAAAAAAATGCATAGAGGTAACTAAGTGAAAATAAACAAACAAAATTGCAACAGAAACTCCCTTCAAAAAACATAAGTTTAATATTCAAAAATAAAAAGGGAATTTGTTTACAGAAATCCTGACAAAAGATGCCAAAGAATAATCAAGGCTACAGTTGAAAATATATTGT
Source organism: Carassius auratus (assembly GCF_003368295.1). Taxonomy (NCBI): domain Eukaryota; kingdom Metazoa; phylum Chordata; class Actinopteri; order Cypriniformes; family Cyprinidae; genus Carassius; species Carassius auratus. The sequence goes on along the minus strand of NC_039291.1, from coordinate 8,845,188 downwards.
TTTCTTCCCTTTATCAACCAAATAGGCAAAAATGATTAAGAACAATGCTCCAATATTTTACAATTATCACCTTTAAAAACATATATCCTGTAATCATTGTTTGCTTCTATTGTGAATAAATGCAAAACAAATAAATGGTTAATAATAATAATAATTATTATGTGTATATATATATATATATATATATATATATACAGGAGTGCTTATAGTAGAGATTGGAGTGATGAATGTAGAGGAAAAATGAATACAAGCAGAAATGCTAAGACTGGAGGTTGGCAGTAAAGGACTGAGAGCAGATGTGTCACACAAGAGAGGAAGATCTGGAAGCTTTTGAATGGGCTGATATTATGAAGAGCTTATGAAGAATGATTAAGTAATCTGTGAGAAATCCTGCAAGAAGAAACAAAGATAATTTATCACATTATGAACAACAAAAACACTGACAACAACAAATGGCAGAATACAACATACTGTAACTGCAGTGTGCATAGCAGTAATTGTACAGTATTGTCTGTTGGTGTGGATGCTAAAATACTTCTCATTATAGTTATTGGTCTTTGTGTGAACAACTTTAAGTGATCTGATTGCCCAAATTCATTGAAGATCTGATGTGTAGCACTTGAAAAGTTAAACTAGGATTTCCATTCTCTTGCTTCTAAGACAGATGTGTTCAGTAACATCACCATAGAAAGAAAGGCAGACTATGAAGTGTGGACAGATATCATGTACTGTTGAAACAGGAAGAGGCGGCACCAATTTGTAAAGATTAATAAAGAATACAATGGACTTCATTTAAACTTCATGATATAAACACTCTTACAATGGGCACAATCTGATGGGAGCTGTGGTAATGGCCAATAACAGCAGTAGGAGTAAAAGTTGTAGAATTTTGTACAAGCACGCTTGTGCAATATAATATGATTATTGGATGAATTATTACTACTACAACATGCTCTTTGTTGAGTGTTCTTCCTGATGGGCTAAGTGAACCAAAATTTAAGAAACATCAAATGCTGAGAAAAATGTATCTGACGTACCATTGCAAGTGTTTGCCTTTGCAGCTTTTGGTCTTCTTCATAAATGCACAAGATGGTCAAATTCAAATCTCATGACAGGCCTTCCTGAAATATAAACATGTTGAGACAGTGTGTTAAAATGATCTGTGACCAAAATATTTGATTAACACATAATATAAGGATGCGTTCATTAAAGCAAATCAGTTATAACTAAAAGTCTTCAACATTACCTGTGAAGGGTTGATCCTTTGAAGGACTTGTTCAGCCCCCTTGACAGCTTCTTCAGTATCAGCATTGGGAGCGTGGAGTTGAAGTTCCCTGTTAATTCTAGCAGAGCGAGAGAGAGAGAGAGAGAGAGAGAGAGAGAGAGAGAGAGAGAGAGAGAGAGAGAGAGAGAGAGAGAGAGAGATTTTACAAGAGATGGCTTCTTTAAAGATCTGCTGGATTACAGGTTGTTGTGGAGTATGTAATCCGACGTAACTGCAAGACAGAAAAAACACTGAATTACAATTACATCACAAAAAGATATTAAAGGCATGGCAAACTTAGTGGTTACTGTGCTTTACAAATAGTGTAGAGTAAAAACACAGTTACTGTGGTAAAATCCTGGTAAGTGTTGTGGTTATTGTGTGTTAGTAACTACAAATACCAGAGTAAAACTATGTTTACTATGGTAAACCCATAGTAAATGTCGTGGTTATTGTGTGTTAGTAACTACAAATACCAGAGTAAAACTATGGTTACTATGGTAAACCCATAGTAAATGTTGTGGTTATTGTGTGTTAGTAAATACAAATACCAGAGTAAAACTATGTTTACTATGGTAAACCCATAGTAAATGTTGTGGTTATTGTGTGTTAGTAACTACAAATACCAGAGTAAAACTATGGTTACTATGGTAAACCCATAGTAAATGTCGTGGTTATTGTGTGTTAGTAAATACAAATACCAGAGTAAAACTATGTTTACTATGGTAAACCCATAGTAAATGTTGTGGTTATTGTGTGTTAGTAAATACAAATACCAGAGTAAAACTATGGTTACTATGGTAAACCCATAGTAAATGTCGTGGTTATTGTGTGTTAGTAAATACAAATACCAGAGTAAAACTATGGTTACTATGGTAAACCCATAGTAAATGTCGTGGTTATTGTGTGTTAGTAAATACAAATACCAGAGTAAAACTATGGTTACTATGGTAAACCCATAGTAAATGTCGTGGTTATTGTGTGTTAGTAACTACAAATACCAGAGTAAAACTATGTTTACTATGGTAAACCCATAGTAAATGTCGTGGTTATTGTGTGTTAGTAACTACAAATACCAGAGTAAAACTATGGTTACTATGGTAAACCCATAGTAAATGTCGTGGTTATTGTGTGTTAGTAAATACAAATACCAGAGTAAAACTATGGTTACTATGGTAAACCCATAGTAAATGTCGTGGTTATTGTGTGTTAGTAACTACAAATACCAGAGTAAAACTATGGTTACTATGGTAAACCCATAGTAAATGTCGTGGTTATTGTGTGTTAGTAAATACAAATACCAGAGTAAAACTATGGTTACTATGGTAAACCCATAGTAAATGTCGTGGTTATTGTGTGTTAGTAAATACAAATACCAGAGTAAAACTATGTTTACTATGGTAAACCCATAGTAAATGTCGTGGTTATTGTGTGTTAGTAAATACAAATACCAGAGTAAAACTATGGTTACTATGGTAAACCCATAGTAAATGTCGTGGTTATTGTGTGTTAGTAAATACAAATACCAGAGTAAAACTATGTTTACTATGGTAAACCCATAGTAAATGTCGTGGTTATTGTGTGTTAGTAAATACAAATACCAGAGTAAAACTATGGTTACTATGGTAAACCCATAGTAAATGTTGTACAGTAGGAGAAGCATGGTAAATATGCTGTAGTTACTGTGTGTGTATTGGCTACACATGACGTGGTCAAGCAAAAGTTAGGCTAGTATTGTAAAAATATGCTAAATGTGTGGACTTTTTACACGATCACGATTATCACGCGATATTGGGTTGGGTGCTTTGTTGTGCTTGTATTAGTCATGTCTAAAAGCTGAAGACCCATATGTCACATCATAAATTTATTTAAAACTGCAACAGGTCTATAAACAGTACAGGTTAGCTTAGGCTAATGACAATGGTAGGCTAGCTGAGCAGCCCACTGACCCATAATTGGAGCATAAACTGCCCTTTAAAACACGGCCCTGTCTAACGTGATGCAGAAATACTGAAATAATTAAAACAATACGCTTAACCACGTGATATCATTACAAAAAGAAGAATAAAAAAATATATTTACCCTTGCTTACCTGTTTGAAGGTGTACGCGCATCAGGTGAACTGAACGAGCCTCGCTTGGTGACGTCACTGCCGCTGAAGATGATGCGTGTTATTTGGACGCATCTGCTCTCCACCGAAATTAATGGGAAGGATTGGCGTATCATATGCACGCAAAAATGGCATTTGGCGTATGCATTACACGCAAATAGAAAGTGTAAAGTCGTGTTATTTATACGCAGACTGATGAGAACGGGTTGCATTTGTAATGGTTTTGTTTCTCAGTCTTGGCAACCCTGGGCTATTTGCACTTAGTGTAAATAGACACTTCAGATAACTTTTGTGAAACAGGGTAGAAAACACTTAATTTATCTGTATTGAATTTATTTTAATTGTAATTCAGTAAATTGCACTTCCAATCACTCCAGTTCAACTTCCTGAAAATCCCAGACTTATTTATTTATTTTTCTAACTCATTAATTATAAAAGAATCAATGATCCCCACTTTCTCGGATATTAAAAATCCTGAAAACAAATAAGTAAATAAACAATAAACAAACAAACATCACTGTATAAGTGTTATGTCCAGTACTATGCTGATACTTACTGTTTCCAGCATGCACTGAAACATAAACAATATATAATTTTTTATTTTTTTATTTTTTTGGTTTATAATGTTGTTGTTGTCACTTTAAGTTACTTACTTGTTTTGTTGTGTTCAGAGTAAACTTGTACTTTCATTTTTTTTTATCAAAATGATGTTAAGTGTTCAAGTGTTTACTTGACAACTCATGTTAAGACCAGAAACATGAACACAAAGATTTCTAGCTACTCCATATTTATTTTGTGTATCACTGGATTCCAATATATGACACATAAAATGTTCAAAGATTGGCCCAGCACTTGAGACTGTGCTCACATCTGTTTCTGATCTAAAAGACAAAAATGTGTCTACAAATATGAAATCTCATATCGACGCTGAACACACTTGTAAATGCCATGTCAATACAAGGCTCTGAATTATTGAATGAAAATCATTGAAAGAGTATTAAAACATACCAATATATAGTATTGTCACCACCATGTGGAGAAAGGTTCAGTGCAGAGAGAAGGGTGGAAATGTCTTGGTCCAAGAAACAAAAATCTTACTTTAAAGGTTAAGGTTTTTTAAAGTTAAACTGTTGTCAGTACACTACACTGCTCTACTGTACTGCTGTAAGCTTTAGAAGAGTGCATAGCATCACTGAAAACAACAAGACCATTTGATGTGTCCTTAATGATATTGGTGGCACAGCTCTGCTCCACATGGTGATTATCTGTAATGGATTCATTATTAACGAGCATTATGGATGTTAAATAATGCTATTTAAAATGGTGAAACCCACATTTAGAAATTCTTTCTGTGATGTTACAGTAGTTTTAATGAGGATTAAGTGCCGTGTGGGTTGAGCGTGAGCTCTTTGGTATCAGCCTATAAGGCTTTCTGATAAGAGGCTCGGTGGACTCGGAGGGACTCTATTAATTTGCTCTGGCGAATTGTCATGGATCTTCATTTCAACATGCCTTCTTCAACCAGTATGAAGTCTGAGAAACATATTTCACTTGTGCAAATATTGACCCTTGAGACCCAACATCCTTCAAGTACCAGCAGCAGTGTTGATTAACCGCATGATCTACCATGATTGCCTCTGTGTTCTCAATTTCATCCTGGGATTTTTTTTTTTAGGCAGCACTGCTTCACACGCTGGCTGTCCCTATTTATCCTTCATTCCTCTTCTAGCATGTCCTGTTGATGGACTATATTGTTGTTGTGGTTGTTAATAAAAGGAAAAAAAAATAACTGAATCAGAAGGTTCCAACGGAATCCAAATAAATGTATTAAAATTATGTTAGAGATATTTTTAACTACAATATTTTAGACAAGAACAAAATTTGGCAGTTGTTTTAAACCACTGATGACTAAATTAGATTTTGATCATTTGGATCATTGCTGTTCATTCTGACAGTGAATCTAAATCTAATTTTAATGTATCATTCCATTTTTTGTTCTGTATATTAATTTACACACATTTCAATTTTCACAACAAAGATGACACCTATAACAATACTTTTTTAAAGTTATAATATTCATTATAATTCTGTGAAAACAGTGAAGCCCATGATGATAATAACACAGAAGAACAATGTTGTTGAAATCACCTTCATAACTTTTTTTAGTCCCACTTTATATTAGGTGGCCTTAACTACTATGTACTTACATAAAAAAATAAGTACAATGTACTTATTGTGTTCATATTGTATTGTAAAACACTTTTGCTGCTATTGAGGTGGGATAGGGGTAAGGTTAGGGAGAGGGTTGGAGGTATGGGTAAGTTTAAGGGTGGGTTAAGGTGTAAAGTATGGGTCAACAGTGTAATTATAAATGTAATTAGAGAAATTAAATACAGATGTAATTACATGTAGTTTTTTTTTTTAAATATAAGTAAAATGTAAAAACATGTATGTACACAATAAATACATTGTACTAAATTATGAGTTAAAATGTAAGTACATAGTAGTTAAGGCCACTTAATATAAAGTGGGTCCCTTTTTTTTCTCCACCGGATGAACAATGACAACATTGACAGTCAATCAGAATCCACCTAACATTAAAGAGCGACTGCTTTTAAATCAGACACAAATCAGACAAAATGTGTGCATGAAAATAATAAACAGAACATTTATGTTAATATTACCTTACCGTTAATGTTATCTTATTTGGTGTGAATGACCTTTACAGTTATGTTAATGCAGAAATGAAACACTAAAATGATAATTGTGAATGTGTACAGAGTATCGCTAGTTATGTAAAGATAATACAGATTTACTAGATCTTTCAGGGTTGAGTGTGGTTTCTGAATGTGAATTTTCAGAAGAAAACTAGAAAACTGCAGCATGTGCATGGCCTTTGTGCAAGAGAAAATGAACTGTGAAAAAGTGCCATGATTTGCTCAGCCTGATTGAGACTGTATGAAATTTGATATTTGGTCTTTCTTTGGTCTTTTAAGGCTGTACCTGAAAGCCCAAACGCACGCTTATCCATACTGAACGGTCTTTCGTTCTCTGTCGCTTTCAATCTATCTCTCTATCTCTCGTCCTCTCTCTCTGTAAGATGAAAGAATTGATGGGAGCCGGAAGCCAGAGCATGTAGAGCGGTTAGAAGTACTCAACTTTGACAGGGAATGGAGGTGAGTTTCCCGACCCATTCAGCTCTTGCTGTGAAGACAAATCAGAGAGATCAAGAAGGCTGAGGAACATGTGAGTTTTTTTTTTTTTTTCCTAGCTGATGCATGCTTTGCCTCCGGTTGTGCAGTGATCCCCTGCCAACACTGCAAGTTACTAAACCACATAATTGACCTGGGTTTATAAATGTAACAATGGCAGATTTGTCAGTCTTTGATGTGCATAGATACCATCTCATGCAGACATTTTCCTATATTCCTAATTTAGCGGATAAGAACAAAATGTGAGTTGAGGTGATATTTATTCCAAAAGTTTATTCCAAAGTTGGGCTGTGGAATAATGATCTAATTACAGACTTGTGGATTTATGGTAATGGTGTGTGGTTATTATATGTGTATTATCTTTGTATAAAAGCCTACAACCTATGCAATCAGCCAGCAATCAATAAATGGAATGTGTAAAATAAAAGTAATTGAATGCATACATATATTCATACATACTGCATTTATTTAATCATAAATACAGTGAAAATAGTAATAAGGTTAAATATTATTACATTGTATGAGACTGTATTATTATTGTATTATTATATATATTTTTATTTTTTATTTTTTTTTATTTTTTACATTGAAAGCAATTAGATGTTTATGTCTAGGAGCAAATCAGTATATTAGAATATTTGGCTTATATGACACTTAAGACTGGGATAATGATGCTGAAAATTCAGCTTAAAAATCAGTAAATGAGACTTAATATGGTGATAATAATATGTATGTATGAGGTCATTAGATTTATATACTTTTCTGACAAGAAACAATGTAGACGAGTGATGTCACAAGCCAGATCTCTGACATCATAAATGCATTCAGTCGTAGATGTGAGTGACTATTATAGTGCAAATATATTTAAAGAAGCATCCAGCGATTTTGATCAGGTTACAGCTGTACATTTTACAGTTTTATAAGCCCTTTTTTTTTGACTGTAGTGGTTCATTAGTGTCTCTGACATCCTGAGAGAGATTAGAAGGAGAAGATAGAAATGATTGATCGGAGCCGCTTCCCTATGTTTATCTTTTTTACTGGCTCATTGCATTTGTCTCCGTCTGCCACCCCCTCGATCAATAATGTAAATTCCCAGCAATAACTGAGGCTGATTAATATTTAGCGCAGAAGTCTTAACTCATGGCGTGAGAGCCGGAGCCATTAGGAACGCACAGGAGCATATCCGCATACACAGGCACATCTTTATCTGACCTCACGCTAAACATCTGATTGATGCACCCCTTTACAATAGAGCAATGTGCCGCCACACAAAAGTTATTCGCTATGCCACAAATTAAATATTTCTAAATATTAAAGTGTCTCTAATACAGTCATTTCAGACTGCAACCTTGAATAAATTAAGATTACAGTTATTTGTTTATGGATTATATGATTACATATTATTTTGGGGGGGTGGGGGGTCGTGTCTTAATGGTTAGAGAGTCAGACTAATAATCCAAAGGTTGTGAGATTGAGTCTCAGGCCAGAAGGGATTGTATCTTCACCCTTAATACCACAACTGAACCCAATGCTCCAGATGTGTGTTCACGGTGTGAGTGTGTGTTCACGATGTGTGTGTGTTCACTGCTGTGTGTGTGCACTTTGGATGGGTTAAATGCAGAGAACGAATTCTGAGTATGGGTCACCATACATGACTGTATGTCACTTTCATTTAGAAAATGCCAGTTAATTATTAATAATTTATTGTTTTTTTTTTCTTCTGAATTTCCTTTCCAAAAAATCTACTTTGTGTCACCATTTAGCCTTGACTATATTCATAATACAGAATGGCCATGTGAATGTAATGTAAATACATCTGCAAACCATGCTTCTGAATTCAAACCCACTGCATTTCTTACATTAACCCCAGTTTAGGAAACCCTTGTGTAATGTAATGTTTAATTACTTCATGATGTTGCTATCAAATAATGGAATATATTTTCTCTCTCTTTGCTTTGTTATATCAATTTATACATTTAATGGTAAATTTAAAACACGTTAGGTAAAAAGTAATCCAAAAAGGATTGTCAGATTAACCTAGATGACATTTCTAACTACAATTTGCATCTTGTTAACTGTAATCAGTAACAGAATACAATTTGTACAAGTTTTTCGAAAAAAGAATCTACCCAGCACTAACTAAAAGTAACTTAATGTCAACTAACCCATTAAATTGCAATTACATGTCAACTAACTCTTATTAGATTCTTAGTAGGCTGTTAGGTTAGGGTTAGTAGAATACATTAGCATGTACTTGCAAAGGTTGGGGGACCATCATAATAAAAAGTTAGCAGATATTAATATAGTCTACTTATACTGTAATGACTGATTGAAGTGTAGTTGCAAAGTTACCAATAGTTCATAGAATGTGTAAAGTTGACTATGAAAAGTTTTACCAAATGACATGTCCAAACAGGAAAAGGGGTGTACATCTGACTTATGTCATTACCCTTGTTTAGATTCATTTCCACCAGACACCGATCAGATGTATTCTTGCTTTCAAAACCATATAAAGCAACATAATGGAACAGAATCAATGCGGTCTTGAGATGTTTTTATCAACTATTTTTAAGTCCAGATTAGCAAGTGTACTCACAAGCTTGACCATCCTGACCCTTCCCTAGTTGGCAGCAGTAAATGCAGACTTTCTGACTTGTACTGAATACAGCATTAGCAACAAATAATTTCATTTTTTCATTTCTTCTCCCTGTATTCTCTCTGTTTCTTTTCGGCTCAGTTGCTGGGCAGAGATGAGAAGAAAGATCTAGAAGAACCTAGTTTCCACTCATAACCTCTAATAACATAAAAGTTAATAAATGTTCTACTGTCTGAAAAAGCTTTTAGTCCTTCATTTATATATTCCCTCATCTCAACTTCAACTGTAATTTCTCAGATTAATGTCCCTCAAGAGAAATGACTAGAAATACATTTACTGCTGTTCAATGACCCGGACAACTTTCTCTCTCTCTCTCTCTCTCTCTCTCTCCATAGTGTAGGTGCATATATATATATATATATATATATATATATATATATATATATATATATATATATATATATATATATATATATATATATTGTCACGATCATTACATGGAGTGCCCATGAACTTTTGTAGATGGCACTCCAATCAGGACAATTCCACATTAACCACCAGATGTCACCCGGACTCTAGCACCTCTTATCTGTTGCACCACACCCTAACTACATTTCCCATGAGTCTCTGCATCACAATCACCCTGCCACACCTGCACATCATTCCTCAGTCAATCTCCTTGCCACACCTGCACCTCATTTACACACACATATAAGCAGCACACTCACTCTCACTCTCTGCGAAGTCTTGATTTGCTGTATCTGTCATTTCCGAGCGGTTTCCTTGTGTTTGATCTCTCTGTACCTGACCTTTGGATTGTTTATACCGACTCTGATTCTCTGCTGCCTGCCTCTGACATCTGCTTGTTCCTGTTTTCGATTCTGGTTATCCCTATATACCTGATGCCGTTCCTGATCATTGCCTGTCTGACCATTCTCATTAAAAGTTATGCACATGGATCCAAACCTCTCTGTCTCATCATTACATATATATATATATATATTAGTGATTTAAATATATATATATATATATATATATATATATATATATATATATATATATATGATTGGTTAAGCCATGTGTGAATCTTTTAAAATATTTTAGCTGATAATCGTACACCTTTGACCGTGCAACAGTGAAATGTGGTAAGCAAATAACTACATTGATTACATTATTTATCAAACTTTTTCTTAATTGCTGTTAAGAGCATTTCTATTCTATTATAAGTTATTATGCTGTAACATTTCAATTTATTGAACATTGCTGGCATTGTTTATAGTCTATATATATATATATATATATATATATATATATATATATATATATATATATATATTGAACATTACTGCCTTAACCAGTATATATTGGTTAAGGCAATTTCATGCCTAAGAATATGATAAAATAATTGTAACATTTACTGCTGTGCTTGAATCACTTATTGCTTTATTTTGAAATTAATTATTCAAAATGTTTAATTTGATTGGATGATTGGATGAGTCATATCAACTGAATTATGTGCAAGTAACTAATATAGCACAATAGCAGGATTATATATTCTCACAGTGGAAAATATTTATTTGACCAGTTGCAAACAAACATTTTGTGAAACAAATATCATGAGCACTGAAACTGAGCAAGAGAAGTGTGAATTCAACTTGGCAACAAAAATGTTTTGAATAATTCTTGGTGAAGAACTACACTACAAAAGATCCAAAGCAAAAAAAAATAAAAAATTGAGACAGAGGACATTTCCTAATAATTTCTCCCAAGAACATGAAGGCAAATGGTTTGCGAAGGGAAATCACAGATTGTCCCAATTATCAGTCTGTGTGACATGACTGGATATCTCAGGGCACAGGTGGCGTGGGTGGCTCATGGAAGGAGAGACATAGATGGATTTTAAATTTAAGTGTTATGTAATTCCACAGATCTTATTGATTGAGTCAAGCACTGTGGTGTCATTTATAGAGATGGCAGCAAACTACAGATGAGAAACCATCAAACAGATCTTCCCTTGAAGGCACAGGTCAGAACATTGAATCATGGAATATAAAAACCGCTGAGACTGGGATATACAATCTGCTCCGCTATGAGAAGGAGTGGAAGTCTCTTATCCCTCTATCAATAAAGCAGTGTGTGTGTTATGAAATGATTTGTAAATAGACACATAATCATGCTCACTGTCCTGGGTCAGCTAACTGAAAGACTTTATCAGATTCTGCTGTCATCAGATGAAGCCTCGTCCAGCATCTGCTGCTGCGGTTCTGATGTCAAATTTTGCAAGTGCATAGTGAGTTCATTGCTCTTGTTTGTCTATGTTGATGCTGCTAGCCGAGTCTTGAGTGTTCAGTCACTGCAAATTAAACAACAGCTTGGGCCCTTTTGCTAACGTTCCCATTAAGTTGTAAGAATGTTATTTCTGAATATTTAAATATATATATTAAAAAATATTTAAAAAAAAAATGTTAAGGGAACAATTCATTTTATCATTTATTTACTTATGTTATATAATATATATTTTTTTATATAACTTTTTAATGTTCACTGAATGACCTGAAACAAGAAACATGTTAAAATGTGGGAACATTCTCTGTAAACTGAGTTCATGCCAAGGATGATAACCATAAATAAGTTTTAACTTTTCTTATTCTATGGGAAATCATCCACATAACAGCTATATAGATAATTATGAAGTGGAACAGTCTTGTTGAAATCAATTTTTTTGAAAAAAAATTTCAGGTGATGAATGATAAAAACACTGATAGCCAATCAGACTTAAGCCTATTCCTTAGTGTGCTGGGGGCAAGTTGTACGGAAATGTATACAAATGAAATTCATAGCAATTCACAAACAATTTGGCAAAGTGTAAAAAAGTTACAACATGTAACTACTAAATATGTTGAGTATTCAACATATTTAATATGTTGAGCTGTTTCAGCATTTGAAGTGGCAGATGACATGACAGCAGCATGCAGTTATAACAAACAGAACGTTATCCATTCGTGTGTATACTAATATAGTTACCATATATAGTGGATATTGATTAAATCAGTCATTCATTATTCCAAAATAAGCATTTTGATGTGCAAGGAGAGATTGAGTTCAGTGTTCTTACACTCTCACAGTGTCTTTCTTCTCATTTAAAAACATAATTTATGTAATATAACTCATATCAGTATTCCCAATCCATTCAAAGTCAGTAGCTACTGGCACTTGAGAGTAAAAAAAAAAAAAAAAAACACATTTGCTTGCAGGACAAAATTAATGCCCATGTGTAAGGGACCGAGGAATCAGGAGGAAGGATCACCGACTCTCACCAAATAAACATGGGACAAGAAAAAAAAAACTCAAGCTTTATAAGAAAATTAGATAATAATAATAATAAAAAACAAAGAAATAAGGTCAAACAAAGACAATGGACCTATTTCCAACACGAGAGGGGAAAACAATATACATTACAATAAGCACATAGTACTTAACAAATCAAAATCGATTCAAGTAAACTCATTTTAAATCAAAATGAAAGAAAAGCAAATATAGCCAAGTAGCATAAACACACAACTAAAGACATCAAATTAATAAAGATTTTCAGTTTTCTTGCTTCCCCGTACCATCTCAGCAAATGGTATGTCCAAGCTGAACCAATAACACTTTAATTCTGTTTCCGTAAACTTTTTAAATAGAAACAAGTATAAATAGCATACAATCCAACTCATTTGTGCAACTCACACTCCAAATGAATAACGATGTAAATAAAGATGACATAAAGAAATGCAAACCAAAATAATAATTACAATAATAACTATTTGATTGATTATTTTGATGGTTATTATAAACTACTATTACTCTAGAAAATCTAAGCAAAAATAAATTATTACATTAAGATTAACTGTAAACACATGTCCTTAGATTTGAATGTGTGTTGTGTGTGTGTGTGTGTGTGTGTGTGTGGTTTTGTGTGTCTAAGCGTGTGTGAGTGAGAGTGTGTTACATCTACATTATGGCCCATCACACTGTGACTCCTGATGATTTATTTAGGTCTTATGAGGTGAAAATGATCAGTCTGTGCAAGAAACACTATTATTTATAACCTTCCTACATGTAATCCATAGCCTCAGGTAAACAGTCTCATTCTTTTCCACAAATTGGATCTTTTGGATAGTTTGTTTCAAAGAACTTGTTCAAATATCAAATAGTATTCTCAATTTAAATGATTAGATTTAAACGCTTTAAACCTGAAAACAATATTCAAACCGTTTGAACACTACTTGCCATTCTCTCTGCCTCTCAGTTTGTTTTCTGTCCATTCATATATATATATAATATATATAATATATATATATATATATATATATATTATATATATTATATTATATATTAGGGGTACAACGGTTCACAAAATTCACGGTTCGGTTCGATACGATACACTGATGTCATGTGACAAGAACTAACCAATCAGCTTCATCCTTTCCCGTAACAACGTTGAAAACTCAAGATGAAGGAACAGCTGATCATAGTTGTATATGAATTGCAATTTTGAAATTAATTTAGTAGCAGAGCTACTGCAAGCGATTTTTTAGAGCTGCAAATCCATTTATCCTATGCTGAAATTTCCGCGTCTCATGGAGAGAGCACGTCATTGTTGCTTAGCAAAGACAGACGCCTCAATGAGCGCTTGCTGCCCAAGCGCTTTGGAAAGGAGGAGAAAGACGCGCCTATCGTTTTCCACGCGGTTTTTAGGCACGATATGTGAATGGCCCCTAAGGCGCTCGCTCACTCAGCACGCGCTGAAGGCTCGTTGCAAAATGTATAATGCATTTAACAGACCAGATATAGAAGATCCTCCAATAACCAACAGGTCAGGATCTTCCTATTTCTGGTCTGTTAAACGCATTGTCATTTTTGCAACGAGCCTTCAGCGCTTACTGATGAGCGAGCGCCTGACTGAGTAGCCTAACATAAACATATAACTATAAGTTGGTGTTTTTTTTTCTTCTTCGGGGTTCAGGGACGTTGCCTGTTACGTCGTTTGGGTTATTGGGCTACCTTGTTGAACGCATATCATTATATTCTCTTTATTTCAAATATAATTAATTAGTCCAACGAACCGTTCGGTATACATAATGCGTACCGCGTACCGAACCGAAAGCCTCGCACCGAACGGTTCAATACGAATACGCGTATCGTTACACCCTAATATATATATATATATATAATATATATATATATATATATATATAATTTATCTTTAAACCTGTTAAAGTGACCTTTAAATATCAATTAAATTCAGCTTGGTTGACTCGTGCGTGAACTACAGCTGTTCACACAGGGAGAATGTTGTTCTGTAAAGCTCCAAAGACTTCAATCGCTGACCCGCCAAAGGTCAAGACTTATATAGATATCTATTAAACTAGTTATCTGCTGTGGGAAACAATTTATTTTTCATCACTCTTCACTTGTTTTGTTAGTAAACGGTTTGTGCTGTTATCAGTGGGAAGCTATTTTTGTTGCTTCTGAAGTTCTCATGTTACTGTTTGACTACAACCTTGTGTGGTGTTAAATTTGCCATTAAAAGTATATAGAATGATATTGTCGATAATGTAATATTAATTAAATAAAAGGCAACTTACACTTTGTAATAATGTGAAATATAACATTTGGATAAATG